>NW_008794452.1:5568602-5580575 GCF_000699145.1 Aptenodytes forsteri | reverse complement strand
CCTCCCCCCCGCCCCCCCCCCCATTATTTTTTATTTTCTGCCTGGAACTCTCCTTCTCCTCTAGCTTGGAAAACAACTATCTTCCCAATGAGTCAGTGATATTTATTTATACAGCTCAGCAAGTTATCAAGTTGACTTTCAGTATTGCTCAACTTGAACTTCATTAACTGATTTAAAAAAGATGAAGTTATAGTAGGGTCTCCATGTACTCTAGGGTGTCTCAGAGCACTACGATAGCAATTCAACTTTCTTCATGTGCCTGCAAGCCATGTATTTCCACGTTCCCAAGATTATAAGAAAACTTGTAAGACTTCATGAGTCAGAATCCTGCTTGAAGCATCATCAGCTCTAACTTGTGGCTAGAAAAATCACATCCTGAAGGAGGCAAACAGAGCTCTGTGCTGCCATCAAACTCGTGTACTAACTAGTTCAGATACACAGTGAACATGAGATATACCTATTATTTGCTTGTCACATGGCAATGCAAATTCCATCTAGTGTAGAAATCCACACAAATTATGTAAATACTGCCTTGAAAAATACTGTGGTGCTTTGACACTATAATTCCAAGAACAAACAGCCCTCTATGGTGCACTCTATTATATGAAATGTCAGGCTAATCATGGCAATTTGGCTTTACGAGTGTTGCCAAATCTAAATGAAAGTAAAAACGTGGATAAAAGTGTTTAGGATGAGTCAATTACACACCTACCTCTCTTTGAAGGACAAATTAAGAAATTAATTACATCTGACTGACCACAATGACAAACAATTTCTTAGGAGAAAAGAGTGCTCGCTTTAAATCCTGAAAGCCACACAGTTTTATGCTTAGGTCCTCTTCACTGATACTTGAATAGTTCAGGGGACACCCAGTTCCTAACCTCGAGGAGTAAGACTGTATCAAACTGGAGTCTGATTATTTTTCAGCCCAAGACAAAAAAAAGCCCCTATCTCTCATCTGAACACCCAGTTCCTAACCTCGAGGAGTAAGACTGTATCAAGTCTTACAGCCCAAGACAAAAAAAAGCCCCTATCCCTCATCTGAGCCATAAAGAGCAGTTTTTACTTCCATGGTTGCCCAAGAAGTAGGTCATGAAAACAGCATCTCCACCAAACTCATTGCCCTAGATCCAAAGCCCTCAGCACTCTACTGAAACTGGAGCTGTGTGTTACCAGCGTGCTTGGGACAGGAGAGAGAAGGATGTCCTGCAAAAGATATAACGTGTGTATCATTGACTGCAAAAGGAAAAAAGCATGATGCTATAATTACAAGCAGACATTCAGCACAAAAAAAGGAGCTGCTATGTACAGAAAAACTGAATGGCATACAGGAACAGTCAACAGAAACAACCCACCTTTGGAGAAATATAAAAAACAACATCTGTTCAAAGTGCTATTTACAAAATAATTCATTTCACAAGTGCCTGTGTGGAATTAATGCTTTTCTCAAAGTCCTTTCTTACAGCATCCTTGCCAACTCAGAAGACCATATCTGCAGTCTCATATCCTGCCCTACTCAATCTAGCTACATAATGAAGAGGAGTACTTTGTGAAACTGTTTGTTTAAAATTACTCTCTTGAGCATTAAATGCCAAAAGGAAATATGGAAATGGTCACTCCTACACACAAAAGTGACTAGCTGATTCAAAATTGTGATTTATTTTCAATGAGTACGTGTGCAAATCTGAGTCATGTTCTTTATCTTTGGATAAAATTATTCTTAAGATAAAATTGATCTTGGACACCAACACGCTATTCAGTTTCGTGGTCAGAGAAACCCATGGCTTTTTGGCTTCAAACCAAAGCTGTTTTGGACCATCAGCTTCTTGTTACTTAGCAATCGGACTCGCATCACCCTGCCAAGCAACCAGGAATGGACATTTCAACACATGTAACTGTTTCTCCCTTCAACACCACTTTTCCAGGTGTCAAAAAAAACCAACCCCAACCCACAAAAAAAAACAGGTCCACAGTGAGACTCTGACTGGAAATGTTTCAAAATCTCTCTCCTTTCAGAGCCTCACTTCATCTGTCCAGCCAGCAAATTCTGTGAATAATATGGCATTGTAACATGCTTTTGAAGAGCGCAAGAAGTTCTAGCAACAACCCTTTTAAATGATGAAAAAAGCTTTTCAGGAAAAAATTGCTGCCTCAAAGCAGCAAAGTTACCTCCGATTAACCAACCTAATATTTTGCAGCAGACAGGCTGCAAGTAAGCCAGTATGTTCAATCTTATGTAATGCTGCGGCCAAACTGGAGCCTGGATATTCACGTAACACTTAGTCCTACTGCCTTCACTTGCCTGGAAACAGTCTCAAGCAACATGCCCTCTTGCTTCCTCAGTCCTCCTGTGTGATGCATGGCACTGACCACAGCCTGAATGAAAGCCAAATAGCACTCTGTCATAATTTTTCCAGGCAATTCAAAGTACAAGAGCGGCTTCTCTGGAACTTGCAACAGGAAGGGAAAATTCTTTAATATATTCCTTTAATTCAGAGGGGAGTATTTGGAGCTTGTTTCATTACTAGCAATATACATTGCTCGTAATACAACTCTTCTTTCTTAAGATAGAGACTAGATTTGGTTCTCTTGAATTCCTTACACCCAAGTCCAAGTGAAGAATCCTACTCTACTCTTAAATACAGTATCCCCAAACTCAGAGGAAACCATACAGCGCTACATTAGTGTAATTATCAAATCTACGAAATATTTAGACAGTGGAATTTCTGTTATCACTGCCTTAGAAAAAAGTCCCTTGGTAACAGGAATAGCCTTGCAGCAAGCAGCAGTCTCCCTTGGGAGCTCTTTATGCAGCAGACGCTGTTATGCATCACAGACATGCCATGCTCTATCATCCGATGAAACGTTCAACTCCCCCTTTCCCCTCTGCAGGAAGCCAAGAGGATTTCCCAAGTCACATGACAAATTAGAGCATTTTCATTCCAAAAAAGGAACCGCACTTTTTTCCCCTGGGAGATCTCTGCACTTTTTCAGTTCACTGTTATTTCAGGGAGAAATTACTTTCTCTGCCAGCCTTCCCTCCCATCTACCCCCCACACAAGAACCTCTGCGATGTTTCGGACAGGTTCCCAATTAATTTAAATGATTTTAAAAAGGTTACCGCTGCATTGCATATTGACCACGTCTGAGTTTTGTCTAGAACCAGAAAACATGAATGGGACATGGTATATCAATTTGTTCTCGGTGGTAAGCATTATGTACCAGACCCCAGCTATTGCTTTCTAACACGCAACTTGAAAAATTCCTGTGTCACTCTTGTGCTATCTTAGACAGCCCATTTTCTCTTAAAATTTTCATTTGTCAGAGTAGTATTTAAAATTGTCACTTTTGGAGTTACTTTGCCAGGCAGAAAACTCACTATCACTTAAGTCCAAACATCTAAGAAAAATGACATGGGTAAATGATGAAGACTTATTTAAAAAAAATGGTTTAAGTGGAGAGAGTAACTCTATTTCCTTTTACAATAATCTGTCACAACTAATTTCTTTAATTTCAAGACATACCTTAGAGTCCACTATTCTGATTAAATTTCACAACTTGCATTCTGGCTGATGAACATCCATTTGCTATTCATTCTACAGATTTCAGCTGCAAATCAAAAAGAATGCAGCATCATTAGGAGTCATTTTTGGCAAAAGAAAATGAGGGCTTAGGACAATTATCACCATGCCTTAACGAAGGGGTCTACAGTACATAAGTCAAGTGGCAAGTAGGCACAGAGATGAAGGAAACCACACAGAAGAGAAGAGCAGTTGACAAGGAATAAACAGTCACGGTTCAGCGGATACCACCAATTCACACTTCAGCTGACAGTGAGCAAGCCCATAGGTCAAGGGAGTACCTCCTGCTCATCGGAAGCTACACCTTTAACAAACCATTGACAAAACCATGAATTTACAAGGACCATATGTCAGGTTCTAACTGAACGGTTCTTCAAGTTGCTCTTCTAGCCATTTCCAAAACATACAAGTCTCAAATGTAGAAACAAGCCATCTCCATTACTACATTTAGGGAACATATTTTTCCTTAGCAGCTCCAAGATACAGTAATAATTGACATGAGCTCATCCAAATAAACTCACTATGCAGCTTAAGGAAACATGACCTTCTTCATAACAAAATAAAACAAGAAAAGCTTTGCTTAGCTCAGCGCTTTTCAAGGTAATATGGTGACACAGAACGAAGAAAACATGGAGCAACTTTAGACTCTTTTCCAGCAACTGACCTAGAAAATTGGAGGATGAGCTGGAAACTCCCCTCACAATCTGGAAGGAAAGGATGCTGTTTGCCAGCTGCCAACCCTATGGTCACTTCACTCATGAACTGCTCAGTGAGCTTCCCCACCTGAAATTGCATGCACATTGATCCAAGAAATCCAGTTATTTTGCATTCTTCCTTCCAACCCATGTATGTCAACTAACTAAAGTTAAATCCGCTAGCAAAGGTGACCTCACATAACTCCATACTCAGATGCTCTGCAGTGAGCAGCTCTGTGCAGTACCCATGTGACAGAGTGCTCAGTTGTCCCCAGCTCCTGCACACGTACAGAGGAATAGATCCTGCTCCGAGGTACATTGCAAAGCCAAGGCTTACCACTTAGCTGGCAACCATTCTCCCACACCCCATTTCTACAAACTCACACCACTTTAAGTCTGTATAAGCTTCAGATAACGGAAGGAGCAGCAAGCTACATACACGTCTTGGGACCTGGGTGATGTAAACAAGCGAAATTGTTACCATAGCACTATTCCAAAATCCTCTCAAAACAGTAATATGTTCCACAAAGCTTTTCTTAAACCCTATAAAACTTCTTAGGCTACGACCTCAGAGTGAATTATTTTATTCCCAGCAGGCTGCAGGACAGAACACAAGACTGACAATCACCCAGAGGGTATTTTATGGTCGTCACCCCCCAGTAGATCCTTCCTAAGTTATCTATCCAAATGAAATTCGAGTTTTAATTATTCCAATATGTAGTTTCAGAGATTTGACAGTTTCCTCGTCACACGGCAGTTCCTTCCTCCTGGACAAGCCAACAAAAGCGAGTCGTTGAAACAAGCTTGTTTGCCACGTTTGTTTCCTCTCCTGCTTATGCAAGTTGTTCTACATTTCCCAATTCCTTAAGAGCTGCCAAGAATGCAGAAAAAGATAGCGGACATGCTTCGTATTTACGTGAGACATAAGCGATACCCCATAGGCTTACCCTACTGGAAAATAATTCCACATCACATTCAAGCACTGCATATTTTCATCTTCATTAAAATGACATCTCGTTTTGATGACCAGTTGAGACCTTAATAACAGGAAGAAACCCCCTTGCCAAAACTTAATAGAAAAGGGACAAGTAATTTTCTTTTAATCATTAAATACTCAAAGACAAAAAAGTCCTTAAAGCCAGATAGGTCTAGTTCGCCCTCAAAAAGCAAGTACCGAAATATGATGAAAACCACATCAGCAATATCACAGGTGGTCTCTCACCCAGAGAGCACTTCAGGGATTAGAAGTGTTCCTCCACAGCGAGCAGAAAGCACACAGTTTCATCCAGCAAAATTTGTCAAGGACAGTTCCTCATCCCACACAGGGCTACCAGAGGCCATAGGAGCAGAAAGCAGCAGTTGGGATCTCAGGAAGAGTGACCACCAGCTGACACTACAATAAATAAGGAAATTAAAAAAAAAAAAAAATAAAGCCACCCAAAAATCTAAAACCATTTCTACATTTCCATGGACCGACAAATGGGAGAATAATTTACATTACAGATTTGTGTCATCTGTATGCTATTTTATAGAATGGCAAACAAGTGACTCAGACAAATTTGAAATGAAGTCATAAAACTTACATTTCACCCTCAAGACTGGGTGGGACCTAATCACATGTAAAGTTTCAACTTTAAGACTCGTCTAAAAACAGCTTTATCAAATGAACAATAACAAAATATTTTAAATTTTTGTTTTCTTTTTCAGGCTTGACTCTGGTAAGGAGAGCTAGACGCATCCTGTCTGAGGGCAGCTGAGAAACACTGCCCATAGGGAAAGAGATCTATCCTGAAATTTTTGTATTAATGATTGGATCAATTTTACCATGACTGTAAATTCCTTTCCCATCACCAACCCTACATACAAATTATTGATTATTCCCACAGGCTGAGTTATAAATACATAAAAAAAAGTAGTATCATCAAATAATTGTCAAAAAACCCCAACATCACTCCTTTCTGTACAGCGCTCCTCTTTCACATAAAAAGAGCCCTGGAAGGGTGTTCTCTGGACACTACCAAGTAAAGCTTTTTTCCCTATTCACTGAATGAACAGGCACATCAAAAGCTATGAAATGCCTTTTTTTTTTTAATTCAGCCTCCCTTCAAGACCTGTTTTGCTCTGTAAGAATGAGTATGATCAAGAGAATGTTTCAACCACTTTCATACACCAAAAAATACTTGGTCATCCCCCTCTAAATTTTTGTTCATGCAAAAAAAAATCCCAACACAATCTAACAAAAAAGGATAAAAAGCACAAAATTTTGAACTTAGCACTGGTATTCCATTGCTCTATAATTAGCTAAGGGCAGATTCCCTCCTCTCATTTGAAGTAAAAACGTTGAAAGTTTTCTTTCCTTCTGAACCTTTCAAAATAGCATTGAGCCATAGCCTCCTCTCTGGCAGTAAATCCAGTATGAGGCAGTAGACCTTGCTTCGCCTTGCATTTTAATCAATTTAGGCAGCAGTGGAGCGGGCAGGTGGCAACGACAACTACAAGAAATCATTACGTTTTCGCCACCCTCTGCCAGGGTGATGCGAGCAAGGAGTCAGCGAGACAGCAAGTGTGCACACGTGAGAAGGAGGCGAGGGAAGAAGCAGGATAAAAGGGAGGTTTGGTGGAGAGACCCATCTTTATGGTCAAATCAACTCTTCCTATGGCTTCCTTGACATTATAAATGTTCTGCTGGCTTGGTATTTATTTATATTGCCATTCAAGCCACATCCCATCTTGACTTCCAAAGTGACACCAGACGCATCTCTCCCTGGTCTGCAGCATGCATGTCACTGCTCCTATGGATGTCCCAGCATGGGAAACATTTAAGGTCAGCATAGGCAACAAGTGCAGCCAAAGATCTGGCGAGAATAGTTGTTTTATGGCCCTTCAAACCACTGGACAGCCACCAGTTCTTCAGCTTTTTAAACATTCATTTGAAAATTACCATCAGCAGTATGCAAGGTCAGGAAAACAGAAGTTCAGTTAATTAAAGCAGCCCGCCAGTTTCCATCCTCAGCAAAAATGCAGACACCACACCAAAATATTCTTCCAAGTCTCACCATCCTTGCAGCCAGTCACTGCTGCTATGTGAGTTTTGTAAGCCCCAAGATTCACCTCGTAAATAAATTTGTTTCAAGAGATGGGCAACAGTAGGGCAATAAACTGTTGCTTGTGACAGCAAGGGCTTGAGGTGGTTGCAGGGGCCCACCAGGGAAATTATTACCACACTACTTCTATTCTTCTTCTACTTCTACTACCACTTCTCTGGAAGTTGATGCTGCAACAGTTTCAGCCATAGCATGGGGAAAAAAAAAAAACCCACACAAACTATCACCGAATACACATTGTATCTATGCCAAGTAAAGGACAGCTTCAGCACCACGTCCATTGCATCCTCCTCCCAAGGCTTCTCACATCCCAGGACACCTTTCCTTGGCACAGAGTCCTCTTGTCTTTGCGGGATATGCTCTCTACTGCATCCTTAATACAGGGCTACCTGCACCAAAATCCTACCCTGCTTGGAGGGCTGATCAACACAAGTAATTCTGGTCCTCATCTGGAGCTGAGATAAAAACCTGCAGGTTGCCTGATACCTACTTGAAATTTGGCTGCAGTTCAATTAGGTTCAGTTTTTCCTTTTTAGGCTTAGAAGTTGCCACTAGGAGTCGTTATTCCTGATCCACCCAGAACTGCCAGGATTAACTACCATAGGAACGCCACATACAGCAGAGCCCTTGATTTTCTACAGGTACTTTTTCCAGATCTGAACCAGATGATTACATACCGATCCAACATTACTCAACCACTGGCCACATGCACTAAGAAACACAATAACAAGAGACTCTAATCTTTGTAGGAAAAAAGCCACGAAGATTAGGCATTCAACATGCAAAGGCAGAGCATTTTATTTAAGTCCTTTGTCTACCACTGCATATTTGAGAAACTTTTATAGCTTACGTCTTTGTGAACCTTTTTCACAAAGGACTGCTTCCCAGCCCCACTGCATCTCAGCGGTGTGGAGCTCTCGCCATTGGCAGCTTACCCTCAACACCCACAGCACCCGGAACAAGTAGGCGTCAAGGAAGGGAAGCCCCTTTCTTCATAAGGAAGTTTCCTCCGAGGAACATTCACTGTAATTCTCTCTCCAGACTCCTCTGAGCGCAAGCTGTCTAACAGGAAAATAGCAGCAATTTTTGTATTAAGCACCAGAAATTACTGGAGGACAAGGGCCTTAATTAGTAGGTAGTATCACGATTTATGGCTGCTATGCTTCCCAACCAGTTTATAACCTAGCAAACACCACTAAGCTAAGAAATGCCACCTAATCGCCCACCAAGCACTTGGCTCCATCCCGGTTCCACTCCCATTGCTTAAAAAGTCCATGCACAGGACTGTGCATTTCATACCCCACGGCACACCTTGTAACAGCCCAACCCTTTGCTGACAAGCACCAGGCAGCCTCCTCCCCGCCACTCTTGCTGCTTCTCCATCCTTTACCACTTCTTTCATGTAGCTGGCGTATAAAAGAAGAAACCACACACAATACTTTTATTCCACCTCATCTTGCTTGCCGATACCAACTTTTGCCATTTCTGTTCTTTCCACCAGCAGAAGTTACCTTGGCCCGATTAAAATAACTGCCTCCCTCACCTCCCATCTTCACATGCAACCTCCCAGCAATGCATCAGATCTCCTCAGCTCCCTCCTAATGAGGAAGCACTTACCGCACCAATTTAAAACAAACACCAATACTATTGATGTTTCGCTCTACGAACTATTCAGCCGTACTCATCTCCAAAGCTGTAGCCATCCACCCACTCCCCCTGACATTACAACCTCTCCAGCCTACTTCTGCAGTTTCTCTACTGCAAAGGTGCTTGCTGACTCTCTCCTCCTCTACAAGGCTTCTTCCACTCATGTATGCCTAAGCGAGACTGGGAGAGTGGAAACAGATGCAACCTCAGATATTGCTGCTATAAGTCCATTTATTCAGCTCTGCCATATTCTTCCAACACTATGGACACTCCAGCCACACTTTCCACATGGTTATGCCAACTGACTCTCTCCTTGCCCTTCACAGTCATCCTGCGAGGCACAATATCTCTTTCAGAGAAGAAATTCACAGGTATCAGTAAACACTTACTCCTGCCTGCTTCTTCCTATTCTGAGATCAATAAATTAATCAATAAATTCAAATTTTCTGCATCCTCCTCCCAAGACCTCTCACACCCTGTTCAGCTAGGACAGAACATGAAGACTCACTGCGTCCTCCGTAACCCCACACTGAAACGCTGAGCCCGCTGACCTTTCCCAACCCTCTCAGCTTTCAAAACTCTTTAGAAAGCTGTTGAATGCTTCATTCAAGCCCTACACCTCCCAATATTACCATATTCCCATCTGAACCTTTATAAACCAAATATTTATTCAAGAGTTTGGACCTCCTTGCCCTTTCTACTGTTTGATGTTATCACAACCTCATTCTTTACCCTTTACCCATCTGGAGGGGTTGGTTGGTTTGTTTGTTTTAAAGTACTGTCCTCTCACAGTAGTCTGGACAATCGGTCCAGGCTCTTCCAGCATATTTTATATCCCTTTTGAAATAACTCATCCA
The DNA here is from genome assembly GCF_000699145.1 of Aptenodytes forsteri. Classification (NCBI taxonomy): domain Eukaryota; kingdom Metazoa; phylum Chordata; class Aves; order Sphenisciformes; family Spheniscidae; genus Aptenodytes; species Aptenodytes forsteri. The sequence continues at coordinate 5,570,691 of NW_008794452.1, read as the reverse complement.
TAAGACCATTTAGCATTTCCACCCTATTTCAAGAAAGCCCATTTAATTTATCACGTCTGCTAGAAACCAGCCATCCTGAGAAGTAAGAGAGTAGAATTTATTGTACTAAAACCAATGCTGCACAGACATAACTAATATAATCACTCTATTAATTACACGTATATTACAGACTCTTCCTACCTATTTTCTCATATCATCTATCGACTCAGGAAGCTTATACAGTCCAGTCCTATCACAGAGCAAGATCAATTCTTCAGCAGCCGTGACTGACTGATGCCACTCTAACATGTCCTAACCACCTCCAGTAATGAGGATTGAACAGCTTTCCCAGGAAATAATTCAACATTTCACTACTCTTACTGTCAGTAAAAAGATTCCCAGCACTTAACACTCTTCTCGCACTGTAAGCCCATTACTACTTCTCCTAAACACAGATTTTTTTTGTTTTTCTGCTTCCCCTTTGCAGCAACCTCCTTTCGATTTTCTCTTTATTATGAAGAGCTCCAGTTCCTGTAATTTTTCCATGAAGCTCATTTATTCTAGGATTCAGCTGCTCTCAGGTCTCTACTCTCTCCCACCGGTCCACTTAGTTTCTCAAGTGCAGCGTGATGGAAAGGATAACTCATCTTTTCTCTGAGAGAGAAACAGGCACATTACAGATTCTGTCAAAAGGAATAGTTTGGATACTAGATACCGACCTGCTCTGAGCAAGCTCTCACTTGATTGCTAGGTTCACAGGGACACTTCATTCAACACGTAGTGAATGGACTTGCATACAACCTCCCTATTGAAAAGAAGAAAACCCCAAAAACTAATCACTGCAACACCACAAACGGCCAACAGCCAAGCTGCCAAAAATCAAACAGCATAATGCAACTGGTACTAAAGCCAGAAGAGCTTTCTAATCATCAGTCCATGGGACACAAGAAAAATCCTTCTCCTTCCCCAAGCACCTGAAGGAGACGGCTTTGACAGTACGATTTTAGTGTGCTCCTGAGCATGCCCACACTTCAGCAATGTCCGCTCAGCTAGGGCCACAGCAGCAGCAAAGTATCCCAGTCAAATAGAAGATAGTTGGGATATTTTTTAATGGTTGTTTTTAAATCTTCTTGCATGTTTACTGCTACACTTAGCCCAATTAGTGGAATTGGGCATGAATCTGAGTCTCTGTTAAATTAATTGCAAAGGTCAACTTAAGTTTAGATAAATAATTTATTGTTTTCTGGGCCAGACTGCTGAAAGAGACAACTTAAATGATATTACGAAAGCTGAAAAGGCTGTTCCACACCTGACCAGAATCCAAGATACCAGTGGCCTCACTTGTTAGGCTGGTATTTACAAAGTCTGAAGTCAATGCTGCAGAAGTCACACTTCACACATGTGAATGACTGCACTGCAAATATGGGACTGATGCAACTGAGACACTCGATACTGACAGAACCTCTGGCATCCCATCGCTGTGAAAACATACCGACACCGTTAGAGGAACTACCGGCACCCTGAAGATACAAGGCACAAATGCTTAGCTGCTCTTTAAACAGTACCCTAGTGATCCAGTATTCTATCTGCTATTGCAGCAGAGCTCAGAGCCCTGCTTCATCACTTAATTAATACACAATTTCAGTGGCTTTATGCACTTTCACAATTAGTTGCTTCAGCAAAACAACAAGTGAGCGACAGGTGCACACCTCCGATGGCAGCTTTTTTATAGGCAGCAGTAAAACAGATTGTGGCAAAAGCTAGAAAAATATCCCACGGTAACATACTGTTCCCTTATTTTAAGAAGAAAAAACCTCCCGGTATTTTTAGCAAATTTTTCAAGCTCCAAGACGCAACCTGCCGCCTTTACAGTTTTTTTCCGCCCTAAGACACATAGTAAGCAACGCATGTGCTGCCAGTCTCTTTTCTGGCAAAGCCGTTAAGCATGCTGCTTCTGCAGGGGAAGCAAACAAAAATTGGCTTTTTTTGCCCCCTACCTCCCAAGCCGCACCAGCCTGGATGACGCCGCCTCGGAGCGGATTTGGGGAGCCCCCCGAGTGCCTCTCCCCTGGCTGACCTTGAGGGGGGGCGGGCAGAAAAAGAGGAAAAT
>NW_008794452.1:5560034-5567358 GCF_000699145.1 Aptenodytes forsteri | reverse complement strand
CATGGTGTGCACGGGGGAGGGGGTGCAGGGAGACGGGGTGCAGCGGGGAGAGGGTGCGCTAGGGGAAAGGGTGCAGGGAGATGCGCTGCACGTGGGAGGGGTGCTGGGAGACGGCATGCACTGGGAAGAGGGTGAACTAGGGGAAGGGGTGCACCGGGGAGAAAGTACGCGAGGGTAGAGGGTGCAGGGAAACGGGGTGCATGGGGGAGAGGGTGCAGGGAGATGGGGTGCACCGGGAAGAGGGTGCAGGAGGTGGAGTGCACTAGGGGAGAGGGTGCACCAGGGAGAGGGTGCAGGGAGACAAGGTGCAGCAAGGAAGGCCGCAAAGGCACCGCCATGGCTCCAGGGATGAAGCGTGGGGGAGGCGCAGGGATTTGGGGTGCCGGGCCAAATCGACATCCCACCCCCATGGCAGTTTTGATGAATGGTATAAAAAGTGGGTCATCAAAATACATATATATATTGCAGAGAGGGAGATGTACATGCATACGTCGTGGGCCGGGCTGCCAGCATAGACCTTGCAGCATCTGAGCTAAATAAGCAATATGTGCTCAGTCGTTTCTTGAAAGGTTATTTACTTGGATATTTTTCTTAGAAAAGACTTCCCTTCAGCCTGGGAGTTGTTACAATACTGCCAGTGACTCCTTTTTAATTCCTGGGAAGGAATAGTCCGAAAGGGAAACGTGCCTATCGCTTTTAATACTGGAAGTGGCCCCAGAATTGCTTGTTAGAAAATGGAGCTTTAAAAAATATTAATGCACAAGCAGTTCCCATGTGCAGCAATACTGTTACGGCTGAGACTGAAACAAAGTGCCTTGCAGCAATACTGTTACGGCTGAGACTGAAACGAAGTGCATAAAGCAGCTGGGATCCTGTATTATTATTATTTTTTGAAGTTGAGAAGCCCAAGTCCTCGCTGCATGGAGTGATCGGGGTGCACCTTCTTCTGGGAGGTGAGGAGAGGAGGATGCTTGGGAAAGGAGAGTCACTGGAAAATAATGGCGAGAAAACTGTGACGAGGCTGGAGGTTGCCGAAATCATCAGGAACACACAGGCTGAGAGACTCTGGCTGTTATTTACCACACATGTTTGCCGCCAAGACCTTCTAAAAATACAGAGGGGAACACGACTGGGTGATGGGATGACATGGATGTGCTTCAGCCATCATCCACACCATGGTGGCACCCTGGTGCCTTCCTCCTTCTATCCCCACCTCCCCGGAGCTGTCGTCTTCTTCCCCTTCCCCTTCCCCATCCCCTTCTCCTTTCCCTTCCTCTTCCCCTTTCCCTTCCCCTCCGCCTTCCCCTTCCTTTCCCAAGTGCTGCCTTCACATCCGCTCAGATGCTGAAGGGTTGCTCTTGGCTTTTCCCCAAGCAATGTAATTTTGGAGCCACAGAGCTCGTCCCTGAGCAATACTCCACCCAAAGCCTCCTGAGCCAGTTTGCAAGGCTACAGGCTCCTTTCTGGCTGGGTTTTCCTGCAGGGATAGGTTTTCCCTTCCTTCTATTTGTCGGTCGGAAAAACGTGGTAGAAGCTGTCGCGTCTCAACTCTGTCCTTCTGGAAAGATTTACCTACGGTCTTTCCAGCGTAGCACATTTAGCACTTCAATAATTGTTTGCTTTTTCTTGCAAGATCAAGGAGACCTATTGCAGCAGCTGCTCTGAGCTCCACTGCTGGAGGGCAAGCAGCAAAACCCACCTCTGAGGGCTTCCCAGGTCAAGAAGAGCAAATGCTAGAGGACAGCAGCTTGCTTTCAAGACATCAATGCTCCTGAGATGGGCAGGAGACAGCCAGTCCTGAGGGCATGCACCCTAAGTGCCTGTGAAGACAAATTTGGACAAAACCCCTTGCTCGTGGTATTTCCCTCTCCTTCCACATTGAAAATTGACAGCAGGAGGAAAAATACTTTAAAATAAGGATTTTGTGCAACACAGCCCTCTGCAATGACCCCAGGAGCATCCGCACTGAAAGATACTCCTGCACACATCCTGGCCAAAGAGCCACCTCATGGACCACAGATGGGGCATTCCTCTCTGGGCACATCAGCCTCTCCCTGGTATGGTTTGCAGCGTCCCCACACAATGGGATTAAGAGCCTCAAAATGGCAAAAATGAGCTTAATGCAGCCCGGAGGAGCTGGAAAAGGGAGATTAGAAAGGCAGGAAAGGAGGAGGAAGGAAGTCCCCAGGATGGGAAAGGTCCTGGGGAGGGCAGTGGATACAGTCCCAGCAGCACTTCAGGGCAAAGCCATCTCTTCATGCCATAAACTACCCAACCCAATGCTTTTTTTTGGCTGGATGAGCAGAGATGCATTTGGGGCGAGCCCTTGCTGCTCTCCCCGTAGGGTTTCCTATGGGGGCTCAGCACCAGCAGCTCCAGTGGAGGGCAGGGACAGGCACGTCCAGCAGACCCTGGGCTGCTGGACCTGCCCCAACCACTCTCTCCTATTCCCTACTCCTCCAGCCATTCAGATTATATATTGAGTTATTTATTTCTAGTTAAAGAGGAGCTGGAAGTGTTCACCTGAAGTCATATTTTAGGCAGAGTTTAAACATTTCCAGGGAGTATTTGACAGAGGTGGGGGAAGACAGGCTGCGAGCAAAGACCATGTGGCAGAAAGGCCAGTAATTCATTAGCAAATCTGTGCTGAGCACATGGGCACTCACTACAGTGCATAGAAATGGGAATTAAACGCGAGCCCTGAGATCAATACCCTGTGCAATTAAATGAGCTGGCAGGGAACGGCTTCTCAAAAGTACAGGGACTGAAAGGGGGGAGGATATAGGCACCAAAATGAAACCCCATCTTTTTAGGTCAAATAGCTCCCGGTACCCTCCTAGAAGCATCTTCCACTCGAGTTTACAAAAGTAAAGCCAAGCTGTGCCGAGACAGCATGTGGGCAGGTTCATGTTGCTAGAAGGACTCTTCCCCCCCAGCACACAAGTATTCCCATGGGAAACCATAGAAAGAGACCGGATAAGATAACCGTTCCTCTGTCGTGCAGCCCAGAGGCTGGGAAATGGCTGCAGGATGAGCCGGAGCCCCCCTGCCCTGCCAGCAGAAAAAGCAATGATAAAATGCTGCTGGTCCTCCTTGCTTTTCCTGGCAAGGTTTTTTCCAGCAGAGATGCACTCCAGGCATCAGAGCAAGGTGGATGATACCTGCACCTTCCCTTTGCTGTTTGCAGAGCAATAAAAAGAAAATCAGGTATTTAACGAGGCTTCCTCTTGGTGCTTATAATTAGAATATTGGAAAGCTGCTCCCAAGAAGAGTTGATGGAGAAAAGCATGCCAGTGTTCGCAATTAATATTATTGCTGTGGGAAAGACTGAAGTGGAAAGCTAAAGCCTCAAACCCCCACCAACCATCCCGACACTGCCGACGGAGGCATGGATGCTGTCCTCTTGCAAATAAAATACTGATTTAAGAGAAAGCGAGTGTGTGATGAGCCATAGGCAAACCCAACACTTTGGCTCAGACCTGAGCACGCCCCAAAGTGTTCAGATTAAATAATCTGTCTAGGAACAAAAAAACCCCAAATGGTCTCTTAGTCCACCGGCTCATCGCTTTCTTCATGTTATTTAAATTTAGGGTTTACCCTATTTTATTCCTATAGATGTCCAAGGCTGTGGTACTTGCAAAATCCTGCACGCGGAGGTCGATGCGTGTGCAAAATCCTGCAGGCGCATCGGGCATGGGTGGATGAGGAAATTCGGGAGGATACAGGGTCCAAGTGCATCTTATCTCCTTTCATTTAGAGGAAAGGTTGGTGCTTTCAGACTAATGCAGATAACACAGCACAGCCCTGAGATAGGGGGGCAAAGTCTACCTGCTGATAAAGGAACGGTGCTGGCCATTTTCCGTAAGCTGAGCACCACAACGGCTGCTCATGGAGCAATAAGATATGATGGGGAAATGCCCCTGGGCTGGGCAGGATGATGGTCCCTGTCCCATCACAGGACCTCAGCTGTAAACCCCAAATAACCCAAACACACCAGCATTTGCTCGCTGCGGCATGTTCTCCTCCCATCTCCTTTGGGGGTCCGGCGTCTTTATCAGAGATGGCCAGACCTCTGCGTGCCGCTGCACCCCAACCCTGCAGTGACCCCTCCAAGTCTCTGGCATCACCTTAAGCCTCGCCAAAAGGTTCGTCTTAGAAATCCCTGCAGCGTTTTCACTGCAGGAGGGCAGTGGCAGGATTCAGCAGCCTCCTGTGTTCCTGAAGAGCTATCGCTGTCTATTTATGCCTCCAGAAAATGTATTTTTTAATGGGGGGTTCATTAAAGCCTGAAGAGAGCCAACCTAAGAGGCATCTGGAAGCAACTAAAATTAAAATACCTAAAATTAGCCTCCTCAGCAGCGAATCCTCCCTCTGATCTAGATGCTGAGGGGCACGTGACCCAGGCGTGCCTTTCTCATTTTCCCTTCCCACTGCCATCCCATTCCTGAGCTGCCAGGCACAGCCCCAGGAGCCAATGTGCCTACCCACAACCCTGGAAAAAATGGCATCCCTCCACCGGGTTTGCTGGGGTCCCTCCCTTGGTTCAAAAATCAGCCTCCAAGTTTACATTTTGGGACTGTCCCGTCTGAGCAAGAGCTAAAAAATACAATGTTCCCCTGTTGCCACGGGAATCGTCTGGGATGGGGACTCCCGGGCATCACTCTGTCCTGGAGGAGCAACACTTATTCCCTCAAATCCTGGTCATTGATGACACCCAGCCACATTTATTTTTGAGGTGTCTCATTTCCTTCCCAGCTCCCTTGCCATCCAAAAAAGCCCCTTTTGGATCAAGTGCTCAGGCATGCGCTTTCCTGATGGTTAAATCATTAGTGCATGAGACTAATTGAAATCACAGTGCTGCTGGGCTGGTGTGATGCCCTTGGTGCTGCTTTCCTCTCAGATAAATTGTGCATGGAAAGGTTTATCACGTTTTGCACCTCTGGGCAGCACCCATCCCCATTAGCAGGTGGGTGCTGTGGGAGGGATGCACTCCTGCCGGACCCCCATGTTGTTGCAGGATCTCCCCGAGCCTGGACGAGCCCCGGGGCTTGTGGAGGTGTTTGACCCCTGGGGAGGTCCCTGCCCCACATGCATGGGGTGAAGCCCCTGGTAGGATGAATAAAACCATCGCTGCTTTGCAGCCTGCTTCTTCTCTGAGGCAGGAGCGTTTGTCGTTGCCCTCGTTCTCATAAAAAGGAGATGCCAAATTTCCTGCTTTAGCACCCCAAGTAAGAAATTAAGGCATTTTCAAAGACGGGGTTGAAACAGCAACACAAGCCTCACAGGGATTTTTGGAAGTCAGTTGTTGATGTCAAAATCACCACCCGCCTGCAGCAGCTGCTGCTCCACTGTAGCATCCCCTCTGCCCCTGCACCCCTGCCCAGCTCCACTGCCAGCGCTAGTTTGGGCACCAGATGCAGGGAATGCAGGACAGGATGCTGCGTCCAGGATCCAAGAGTCTTCATATTCATTGGTAGAAGATGAAACCACTCTGGGGAGTGTTTCCATGTGGAAATGTGCTGCACATGTAATTTTCCTTCCTCCTCCCCTCCCCTCCCCTCCCCTCCCCTCCTCTCCTCTTCTTTCCTTTTCTCTTTCTTCTTCTTTCCCTCCCTCCCTCCCTCCTCTCTCCCTCCTCTCCCCTCTCTCTCTCCCCCTCTCCCCTCTCTCTTTCCTCTCACAATGCTTTTCTCCATGTCTGTGCGGTCCAGGGGCAGGCAGCACCTTCCATTCAGGGAGGAGCGCTGCAGGCAGTATGAAGGACGTGGTGTCACGGCAGCAACGGGGCACAAATATCTTTTCTATCTTGATGAAGGAGAGTTTCCTACCTGTGGGCATCATCCTGAGCCCTTCCCGGCCCTCCCCAGTACGTAGAGAAGTTTGTGGTGGTGGGAGGTGTCAAGCTGGCAGCTCAGTGGAAATATTTTCCCTAGTGTTTTGTAAATATTATGGTCGATGGGAAAAATAAATCCTCCCATGAAGATTTTGTTTGTAAATTCAATAGCCTAGGGAGGAAACCCATGCAGAAATAGGAGGACATGGTTAATACTGCCTGGCCAGGCTGGCGGGCACAGCTGGGAGGGTGAGGGATAGTTGTAAGAGGCCATGATTTCTAGTTCATTGCGAATTCAAGCTGTGCCACACTACAGCAATGTTGGCTCTCCTCGCTGTGGGTCTGGAGCCAAGCAACTGTTCTGGACCCCACAGAATTACCTGCTCACGAGACACATTTTTCATGAGATAATCCCTTTGTTTTTTAAAGTGAATTATCATTGGAAGCATGAAAATGCTCAATCAGGTATGCCAGGGGCAGGAAAAAAAAGAAAGAGCAAGCAGTTCAGTTCATACACTGCTAAGGAACTTGCAGTTTAAGGGATCAGCACCTGAAAAATCAAATTTTCTGCATTTCTACAGTGATGGATGAGCTCCCTTTTCCTTCTCGTGCTGGGTTTCTGGATCTCACGGAACGTTTTTCAGTGCTGAGGGCACATCCATCACCTGTCTGCTCCAGGTACGGACGCGGGCCGATGGGAAGCGCCTCCGGCGAAGGTTTGCCTAACGGTGAAGCGTTTGCCCGGAGGGAGAGAATTATCTATTGCAGAAATAAAATTGGGGAGATTCAATAGGGTACAGGGGAAATGGCCAAGGGCTTACAGCCCCTGCAGACCCTATAGGCGGCTTATAGTCTGTATAGTCCGGCCTTAGCCCCCAGACATTTTACACTGGTGCCTTAAACCTATATGTAGGTACCTCAGACCCTGCATATAGACCCTTCAAACCCTGTGTATAGACCCTTTTGGGCCCTGTTTATATAGGCTGCTCAGACCCTATATATATACACCCCTGAGACCCCTTTCAGGACCTATATATAAGCCCCTGAGACCTTATATACAAGCCCCTCAGACCCGATATGCAGGCCCTTCAGGACATACAGATAAAGCTCCTCATACCCTATACACAAGACTTTCAGGACCTATATATATAGGTCCCGAGACGCTATATACAGACCTTTCAGAACTTATATATAAGCCCCTGAGACCCCATATACAGGTCTTTCAGGCCCTATATACAAGCCCCTCAGACCCTATATGCAGGACCAATAAAATGCTCCTCATACAGTATACACATGCATTTCAGGACCTATGCATATAGGTCCCTAAGACCCAACACACAGGACTTTCAGGACCTGTACATAAGGCCCTGAGACCCTACACGCGGGCCTTCCAGGACACGTACAGACACCCCTCCCGACCTCCCACACCGGCCCCTCGGGCCCTATACGGCTCCCGGGCGCCGCAGACGCCCCGCCCCGCCGCCCCCAGGC
>NW_008794452.1:5491665-5559696 GCF_000699145.1 Aptenodytes forsteri | reverse complement strand
GAGCTGCTGCCTGGGGAACTCGGGCTTTGCAGGTCAACAAGCACACGGGGCTCGGGGTGCCGTGTTACGGCCTCTCCATCCCCCGGGCCCCTGCAGTAATACTATGCTTTCTTTCCTATGAAACAAACCTTAGGGTCTGTGCCCTCATTACAGCCTTCAGCTTTTCCTGCTGGGAAAGCCGCAGGAGAAGGAAGGATCCCCCTCGGCGTGCCTGGGCCAAGGGGGGCCTGCGAGGAGTCTTTCGGGGAGCTCTCGCGCACTGCGAGGTGTTGGGTCCCCTGCTCCCCGGTTTTGGTTTATTTTTGCTGTTGCTGTAGGGGATTGCTTGCAGCGTTGCCGGGGCTGTGTGAATTATTGCTGTATGTTATAGCTAATGTCAAAGCAGTTTTTTTTAATAGCGGTTCGTTAAACAGCTTTAACTTCACTGAACGGCCAGACTGTATTTGATGAGCAGCTTGTCTTTGCAAAAACCTTTAGGGTGAATTTGGGTTAATAAACTACTGAGAGTATAGAATGGCCTGATCTTTATCGTGACATGATTTATGTGTACCGTATTTGCCTTTAGTTTAATGAGCTGCTTGGGAAAGGCGGTAAATCTGAGTCTGTTTTGTGGGGTCTACTGACTAGGGGTGGGGAGGTCAAACAGGGCAGGATTTTTTGAGGCTTTCTCCTCTAGAAACCTGAGTGCCAGCTTGGACTTGAGTTAAAGTAAAGGCCTGGCTGGTTTGTGATTGGTTGGTTTGCTTGTTTGTTTTTTTGTTTTCTTTTTAGTCAGCTGCATGACCATTTTTTCCCTCCTGGCTTTATTTGGCGGGCAGTCTGAGATGCGAGCACTGAGGTCCATATATGTGAGCACTAATACGCAGAGCACGACTGCCAGGAGGGAAATCGTATGCAGCATGTTGCTGGCAGCAGAGTTATAATCTTTATTATGTTTCTTTCTTGTTTTTAGAACACAGCCCTGCAATCGCTAAGAAATAATTCCTTGCGTTCTTCATGACCGCCTGACCCGCAAGCTGGGAGCAAATACACTTGCGCTACAGGTGAGGATGGTATTGCTGCCTGCTGGGGTGTGCAACTCATAGCATGTTGTGGCCCTGCTCTCAGGGACTCTTAACTCTGCTGAACTAATCATCTGGCTGATATTTACCCTTAAATCTGCCCTGCTTGGAATTATTCTTGTTCCAAAGTGTTCACCCAGGATTTTTCCTAAAGCTGTAGGAAAACAGGTTGCCTTTTTGCAGTGTGAAAAGTTGTGCTGACTTTTCTGTTGGAAGGCCTTGGGCAGTGCTGTGTGATTTGGAAGGAGGAGCGAAGCAGGCATGGGAGCGAGCTGTGGAAGAAGTCTGCTGCCTGGAGCTTCCTGTCAACCCAACCTTAGTTGTGCCACTTTCATAAAATATATTAAAAAAAAAAAAAAAATGCAACTCACTATTCCTATGCACTCAGTAAAAATGTATTTTAACATAGGGAGGTATCTTAAAAAAAAAAACCCAAAACTAACAACCAAAACTAGCTAAAGATGCTTGAACTGTATGTGCTTGTCCATCTGGAGCAACAAAGTATTTCTTGGCCAACCCAGGGGTACGAGGAAAATGTGTTCTAGCGTCATCACTGCCCTCTTCCCTGGGACTCTGGAGGGGGTCGTGGTGGCCACCAGTTTCAGGCAGCAGCTTCTTTAGCTAATATAGCTGCTGCCAGAATAGGGCATGGAGGGTCCTGTGGCTTATAACCATCCTCTTAAATTTTCTGGTATTCAGTGGTATGTTAGAAAGAGTATAATCTGCGTATTCAGCAGTGTATCTTTAGCTCATGTAACCCCTATTCTTTCTTTATTCGTGGAAACGGCTTGTTCTCCAAAGGACCCATTTTCTGCAGAAACTTTTGTGATATTCATTATGCTTCCTGAATTAAAGAAGTTGAAATTTCATGCTCTGGAGGAAAAAGAATGGCGTGCCTTGCTTACCTCCTTAATGTCTGCCTACTGGGGGCTCTCTGGAGCTCCCTATGCCTTATTAGTCTTTGTGTAACTTCTCTGTATGGGTTCCTGTTACGCCTTTTGGGCCAAGAAGTCAGGTTCCTGGGTAAGCTTGTGGTAGTGTTTTGAGAGGAGAAATTGTACCGTTGTCCTCGGGCAGTTTAATAGGACAAACTGCAAGACTTGCAAATCATTTGAAGTCTCAGAAAGGCTTTGAAGCAGTATCCCATAAGCATTACATTTTTCAGGTGATATTTGAGGGAGCCACCAGGTGTGTTTAGATCTAGAATGTGGAAACAACTGTTTTTGCATTTCTTGAGCGAAATAAGTTCTGTAGCAATCAGGTATATTATAAAAACACGTTGCTGCATGCTGTTCCATTTGCTGCAGTGACACTTCTTGAGATGGACTGAGCTGGGGTATAGAAATACTTGTTTTATTCTTCCCAAGTTTCCAGTGGCCTTGCTGGTGCACAGTATTTTAAGACAGTTCAGTGCATTAGGGCTGAGGATGCTTGTGAACAACAATAAAAACCGCTTATTTGTTAGTTTTCCAGATGCTGTGCATTCCTGCTGGGACGTTGCAGGGGTGTTAGTGAAAAAGTATTTTGGTGTAGGTGTGACTTTGGGTGGGATGATGCTCTTGGGGATAATTCAGCAGGAAACGGTTACCCAGGGTCGTTGAGTATTGTAGCCAGTATTGTATGCCTTTGAGAGATTATTACTTTTTTTTTAAACGGAATGGTTTTAAAAAAGGTGTGTTGCAGATGGCATGGCTACCTCTTAATGAGGAAAATGGCTATATATCTCTTTAGGGTGATGTGTTTGACACTTCTAGTAAGAAATGCAAGGACTTGTAGCAAAATCTGAGTCGAAATACGCTTTGTCTTCCTAAGCACATACCATCCAAAAGTCTTTGGCAGGCTTGCCCTGTAGTGAAAGATTTAAGATGATATAAAACAGAAAAAATAGACAACTTGACTGTTCAGATCATGCCTTGTTTTACTGCGGCTTCTGTAGCGTTATCTGAAAAGTCCTTGGCTAGTAAATTCTGGGTTGTCTTTGCCTGCTACCTTGTCTGTTTTTCCCCAAAGAAACCTGCCATGGCGTTTTCTTTCATGCATTCTGGATCTAATCTCTGTTGAGACCAGCTTTTAATTGCAGTCCCACCATCGCTTGGAGCTGGCAGTACTGCTGTGTGAAGAGATCCTCTTGTCTGGGGTGGCACTACTGTGGATGTGGGGCAGGAGAAGGTAAAGTGGACCAAAGCGCTGATCCTTGTAACTGGGAATTTTGAATAGCCAGGTGTGTGGGAATACACAGCCGGGGGCAGGCCAGCTATTCGTGCTGGTTTATATAGCCGTGAATGTGTGGCCTTAAATGCTTTGCGTAAACAGCCTTTGATACATTACAGGGTTTCCTTTCTGTCCCTGCAGCCTGTGACAATTTGTCACCCTTCCTCTATGCCACCAACAAAACAAATCAGTGGCTTAAAGTAATGGTTTTCAGATTGTGTTTTTTAAATAGAAAAAAAGTTGGCGTCTCTGGAGTGGGGGGTTTCTTTTAAGTCTCCAGGGTCTCTCAAGCTCAAATTCTTAGGTTTTTCTCTTACTTTTAGAGTTTATAGCTCTTTGAAATGAAACCCAAGATACTCAAGTAGACAGCAAGAAAGAAGGTCATGGTTTGAGTTAAGCAACACTGTAGCTGATCTGCGCTTGAAACATGAGACCTGTGAATCCATGTGGCTTCATAACTTGCAGTGTGTCAGTCTGTGATGCAGACAAAGCTGGTCTATGGCAACATCACAATCAGACCCAGTATCTGTATAGACTAGTTGTGTTATGTACCACCACTTTAACATCTGTGTTTTCATTAGCTTGATGCAAACTTTCCATCTCTGGCATTTTTGCTTCGAGAGCTAGAAGAGTAGTCGTATTTTTTCACTAAAATCTTAGCTGTGATACAAACACAAGGAAGATCTGCAAGAATTGACGCCTGCCTTATGCCAGTCAGTGTTAAAGAATACAGGAGGATTGTCACTGTATTAGATGCTGTGTGTGCAGCTGCCCAGCACGTGCAGCTGCCCAGGGCGTGCGCCAGATATGTGCTTGCTGTATATTGGAGTTGCCTGGGAGTTTGCCCCTGCCTCTGTTAATTTAAACCCTAACAGCACTGATATGCGGATGTGTTTCTTTACACCTCTTCTTACAGTCTGTAACTGTGGGTTGCTATTTTCATTAATATAATCTCCTTTTTTCTGTTGGCTGAAGTTTTGGTGGACTGCAAAGTAAAACTCCTCCATCCGCTGATGGATTTTTTGCTTTTTGGTTTCATGGCTGCAGGGAGGGAGGTGGTGGTCAGGCACCGTGACTCATCTGGTCCTCTGCAAACCCCATCTGGGCGTTTGCTCCAGATCAGCATGCGAGCACAGGTGTGCTATCTGCCTGGCCACCTTGGATGGAGCCGAGTATTTGTTGCCGGCTTGTTCATGCTGAAAATGAGTTCCTCGGGTCATGTTCTAAAACCACAAGGCACTAGCCAGGCTTATCTGTATCCTTTTTTCTCTCTGAAGTTCAAGCTAATCCAATGACGTGTTGCTGGAAAAGCAACTGCAGCGGTTCAGACTTGCTTTTCTTTTTTGGGGGGGAACCAACGCTCTTCTCTTGAATTCCCAAGAAATTGCCATCTGGTAGATGAAACACAGATGCTGTAACTCTTTTGTTTATTTCAGTAAGATTTTTATTTAAAATTTATTTGGATATGTGCCATCGAATTGTGGCTCTTTGGGCAGGAGAGGCATTTTCTAAAGAAGCAAGTGGCCATGGCTGGGGTAGGTGATGTTTCTGTTTAAAAGACAGAATGGGAAAGGGTGAAATTATCGTACGGTGATATTCAAATTCAGGTTCTCAGTGGGTTCACAAATCTTTTTCCTCCTTGTCGGAGAGGAAAAGAGGTACAGACTTCACCATGTCAAATTCTGAGATGATCCTCTGCTGTCTACCTCAAAAAAGAAATTTATCTTTTTCTGGAGCTGGACAATGTATCTGCAGATAACTCAAGCCTGTCGAATTGTCACCTTCACAGCCTAGTGAGGCTTTTGCTTTCTCCTCAGAGTACTTACATTTTTCTCTTCCAGCATTATTTTCTTGTGAAACACATGTTTATTCATTAAGAATTAACACCAATTTTCTTGGAGCCGAGTAAGCCATAAGCACCTCTTAAATCTACCTTAACCGCTCTGGGATTTTTTTTGTTTGTTCTTGTAAGGTACGTGCAGGTAGGTGGCCATCAGCTGGAGAAAGGGCAGGAGCTTCAAGGAGGGTCTTTCCATTTGTTGTGAAAGTTAGGAATTCTCAGGAAAACCACATCCCATTGACAGAGATTGTGCAAGGCAAGTTAAATCACTCAGGTGATTTAAGTAGCCGTATTCCTGCTGGCTGTAACTTTCTACAGAAAAAGGCAGAAGTGTTATGTTTTCCACCCCTCTGCCAAAAGTTCTCTGACAAACCTTCGCTCCTCAAATCGGTGTCATTTTTTTCCTCCTGCAAAAATGCCTCTGCTCTGGTGCACCTGCTCTTGTGGCTGGTTTGCAAAGACAGCCTGATTATTTGGGAATAGTGATTGGAAAAAGAAAATTTCACATTGGGCTGATTAAGGTGGAAGTAGCTCATGAAACAGGGTCATTGTCCTTAATTAGGGGTGAGAAGTTTTTTGTTTGTTTTTTGTTTTTACAGCTCCACTAGTTACCAACTGGCTTCTATGGAGATGCTTCTAGGGAGTTTGTCAGTGCTGGGGTTTACTATAATATTTTCTAGGTAGAAAAGCCCAAGGAATAGGCTGCATTTTGAGGGGAGGAGGGGAAAGCAGCATTTAGCATTCATTTCTGTGGAAGATTATAGTTGCCCCTTAAAAACCTACTGTCCATTGTTGGAGACTGACTGTCTGAAGTAGAAAGCAAATATTTTATCCTTGCTGAAGGTGCTATTTTCAGTGCTGCTGCAACAGATGTAACTGGTTTATTTTGTTTGAGTACACCAATTTTTCATGTTTCTCAAAAGCTGCAGTTTGTGGTGTCTGCATCCACTCACAAGTCCTCTAGCAACTCAGCGTAGCGGGTTGGATTTGGGGTTGCTGTTGAACTTGCCAAGCAATGCTGCTTCTGCCATTTTACTTGGCACCAAAGTCTTTATCCTAAATAGACTTCAAATGTTTGAAGGCGTGCAGGCAAAGATCTTTCCCCGGTGAGTAAACACTCCTGTCTCCCTTTCAAGGGAAGACCAAGACCAAGCTAGCTATTGACCTACACGCTCATAAATAATCCAGTTGCAATTACTAATAATGCTTTATTAAAGCTAAATCCAAGGTCTTGTGTGTCTGCACAACGCATCATCTTCTCTACTTAGCACTGAAGATCAGTAAAATTATTTGCAGTCTTGTCGGTTTTAATCTAGGCTCTGTGTGGCAGTGTTTGGAGTTTGTGACTCTTCTCTGGCCAGTTTGCTCGATTCAGCAGACTTGGTAGAAATCAGCATGGGTGACTTGCACAGCCCAAGGAGAGATGATTATTTCTTCTGTATAGTACTTGCTATCTCAGGATGATCTGCAGTTCCTAGCAGATTATTTGTTTTCAAGTGGTGAGAGCCCAGGTGTGTGGGTATGTGGAGCTTAAAAGTAGGGGAGGGATTAGAGCAACTGATAGTAACAGAGAAACCTACATTTTCCTTAATTTAAATATAGCTAATAGTGAGGATGTATGCATTAAATTGAGGAGAAGAACAGCTGTGTGTAAAAGTGGTAGTTTAACAAGTTGGATTCCAACTAGCCATGGTTTTGCTGTTTTATTTTCACTTTGTGTCTTACAATGCTAAATGATGAATTTGGCAGAATAAAGCAACTTGTGAAATGAGGATGGCATAAACGATGGAGTCTTAATGGATATTATCCCGGTAAATCGTTCTACTAAATAAGCCATGTTAATGGCAAGGTGACTGCGGAACACCAAAACGTGTTGGCAGTGCAATGTTAGACTGAATTTTTAAACATGTTATGAAATGCAATAGTATGGCTTTAATAGCAGCTGCATTCAGAGCAGAACGAAGGTTAATACTAAATCCTGACTGTTTGCGGGACGGCACTGATCGTCACCAAGGAGAGGACGAGTGACAGTTGGGTGTAGTTACAGAGCTGCAGAGTTGGGAAGTGTGCGTTTTCAGGGCTGAGGATTTTAGGAAGAGCCCTTACTGCAATGACAGTTAAAGAAATTGCCAGGCTATGGCTTAGGTTTCTGCTAAAGACCTGGCAGCGTGTTATGGATTGATGCTTCGTAGAGTCTCCATCAATTTGAACTGTGCTCTGAAACAAATGTGGTTCCCCTCTCTAGCGAAATTAATGTGATCAAATATTGTCCCAATCTCATACCTGAGAAGAAATTACTTTTGCTGCTAGATTTCATTTTCATTCTCAAAACTGATTTATGTGTCTTAGTAAGCTAATAACTTCAGTAATGTGAGTAATCCTTTAACTGAAAATTGCACTGGGTAAGGTGAAAGTTTGGAGTTATAGGAGGGGAAAAGAGCAGGAGCGGTTCGGTCTCTCTTGGGGATGGGGGAAGGAGTGGATCCAGACGCCTCAGTAGCTGGAATCCACCTCCGGGCACCCTTCATATGAATTACCCTTGTACAAATCTCTCTCGCTGGTACCAGTTTGTAAATGGAAAGTATGGAGAACTGGGGGGGAGGAGAAGTCAAAATTAATAACTAACTTTGGTGGATGCAGGTTTGATGCTAAGAGGTTTTTTTCCCCGATTTATGTATCAGATTATTTTAGGTATCTCTATATTACTGTTGACAGTGAAACTTCTCTCGCGATTGCTTTGCCCTTTCCTGTGTGTCTTGACTTTTCCTTCCCATGGGATTTATTTGTTGTACTTTTTCCCCTGTTGCAATTTTTCCTTCCCCTCTTCTCAATAATCCTCTTGAAGATGGAGACAGGAGAGCTGGGAGCCGAGACTTGTGCTCTTCTGCTGCTGGCTCTCTGCTTCAGGGCACCCCATGTCTTCTGGAGCCGACGTCGCTGGCTTCAGTGAGCGAGGGTGAGGTATAACTGACAGTCAGGGGCTGGGATGGAGATAGGTGAGGAATCTTCCTACAGCTGCTGCTGCTGGGTCAGGATGTCTTGGTGCGCTCTGGCAATGTCAAACTTTGCTTTTTAATAAACATATGGCTCCAGAAAGCTCTTTCAGTTCTTAGTGACTCCATCTCAGCCAGTCCCTGCAGAAGTCTTTATGCCTGAGCAGTGCCTCGTAAATGCAAATCTTTTTTGAGAAGATCTTACTACATAACAATATTTTTCATTTAAATTTACAGTTGACATTCTGTGCTAATGCACAAGCTTACCATGTCCTAGTAAAATTGTTCAAATAAAATGTGCCTGTGAACCTTTCTCTGATTAAAAATTAAACACCCATCAGCGTATTCAGTTACTGTTCTCCCTCTCGTGTGCCTGTGCCACCGAGGCCAGCTTCGACATCAAAAAGCTGCTTTAAGTGTGTTTCATCTTAAAAGCTGCGGCTGTGGCTGTTCTGGATTGCCAAAAAGGACTACAAAAAGTTCGGTGCTGGGGGTACCCAGGTGCGAAGAAGTCCCTTTTGCCTGGGCTGGGCTACTTAGTGCTTTCAGTATGGAAACCATCAGCTAACTGGAGTGCTGGAAAAACAGGAGCAAGTCTTTTTGTTCTTTTTCTTTCGGTATCTGAAAAAGAATGCAAGAGAGATGGGATCTGCCAGTTCTTACGTGCACTGAAAAATCCAGGGCTGGACTGTTGATGCTCTGGATGTGCCAGGGGGGAGAAGCAGAGAGCCTGTCTGAATTTCCTTGCAAAACAGGTTAGTGGACAGAGGATCATTGTTTGGGAAAATAAAATATCCACATCAAGCAAGAATGTATATAGCTGTTGAAATAATTTTGCATTTCTTTTAAAGTGATCTGGATGTCCTCAGTTTGAATGATGCCTGTTGTGTCTTGGATCGGAAGTGGTACTTTCCTAATGGGTTTGTGGGTTTCCTGGATGTCAAAGACGCTAACACATTTAATGTTAAATTACAAATATATGAGGCTTTGTACTGTTCTCACTTGCCGGTGGCATGTACCCATAGAGCAGGGCCCTGAGCACTTACCTGATGGCAGTGAGAGCTGCTGCTGCAGCAGCTGGTGCAGAAACACAGCTTAAACCATGGAGCTGGAGAACAAAAACGTGGTCCTGAGGTGGAAAGAGCAAACCAGGTACCAGGATGGGTTGTCAGATCTCTTTTGACAAGGGGATTGGGGTGAGATGGGTTTTTTGTTGTGTTTTGTGGTGTTTTTTGAATGTTTGGGCTCCAAGGAATGGGTTTTGGTGGAGCAGCCAGTAAACAAAGCTTTGTTTTTAAATCTTCAAGTCTGTCAGTTGCCTCTTCTGCTTAAAAAAATAATACCCATGTCTTGTGGCACAAATAAAAGCAGATATGTCATTCTTTTCTGGAGAAAAAAAAAAACCAGCTATTTCTTTTGTCCAAGGATATTAATTCAACCTCTGAAAGTAACTGTAGAGCTGTTCTGAGCAAGAACTTAAGATAAAAGACTGGTTTATCTCTAAGAAAAATACGATCTACAGATTACTTGTAGCAGTATTGCTAGAACATCATGATCACTTTTATGTTTGATCCTTATTTTCAGTGTTTTGGAGTTAAGTTTTTTTTTCTTCTCTGAGCTATTTTGTTGTATCTTGTAAAAAAAAATCATTTATGCATTAAAACATGCAAGAATTGAGGTTGTTTCTTATTGTAAGCTGTAATCACATCAGTTCTTGGGTGTTTTATACTTTATCTCAGTTTTATTCCTTATCCTACTGCAGATTGTGGTGTTAAGCTTTTCATTGCTGCAGTTAGGGCAAGACACTTAATCTTTTTAAAAGTGGGCACCAGCTTTCTTGAGTGATCTTGTCTTAAATGCCTGGAGCTTTTAACAAACATACCAAATATCATGGCGCTTTCTTTTTAAAAAAAAAAAAAAAAAAAAAGAGATTGTAAAATTGCAGATGGAAAGCATGGAAAATTTAGCTTCCAAAGTGCTTTTTTGCATTCTGAGATAAGGATACTCTTTATTTTAGGGTTATTATGGGAACTGCCTGCTTTCAGCTCTCTCGGGAATTACTACCAAGTGAGCACTGTCTGGGTGAATGTCCCAGCACCATCAAGGATAGAGATTACTTGGACAAAGTAGATAATTTAGTGTTTCTTAGGGCTCAGACAGAAAACATTTATGCAGTACTAAAGCCAACAATCTGAAATGTTGTAAAAATCTCTTCAAGCTCAAAAGTAAGCACTGTGGGGCTTGATTTTCATTTTGACTGATTAAATGATACTGGCAACACTTCCCTTATCCATTACATCTTATGCATATAAAGCTGTAATTAGGATGGGGAACCCAAGTAAGGGCAACGTTAGCTTCTCTGTGAAAATTAATACTTGCAGATTTTTCTCTGCATGCGTAACAGAAATTCATCCCTGGAGATGAAGTGGGAACATCAGGTTTGTATAGGATGGAAATATATTTTAAATTTGAGATAAGAGCTGTTTTTCATAACGCAGTCTTCTATTGTTCAGAGCTGGAGAATATTGGAGAATAGATGCTGTTGGCTGGCTGTGTTCCATCAGAACTTTAATTTTAAGCCTATTTATTTTTAAAGTAATAAACAAAATGGTAATGCTGACTGCAAACTTGGTTTTTAATATGTGTACAGATAAATATAAAATGGATGCTATTCAGATGCACTAGCTGTGAGCAGCAGAATTTGTGGGTTTTGCCCATAAACCAGGGTGGCAAGGGAGAGACACCCTGTGGCTTTTGCCCTACCCATCAAGAGCAGTGTTGCCACCTCCGTTCCAGCCTGCTGTCACCTGCTGGTGCTCCATCCTGTCTCGCTTGCCCCAGGACCATGCAAAAGCCTTAGATCTGATACGAAAAATCACCGATAAGGGATTTGCTAAGGACTTTTCATTATCTATGCTTTTCTTCCCCTCACCATGTATTTCTTGATTGTGCTGTGAAGTCTTCAGATGCATCTCCACCACCTCTTGCCTTAAAAGATACTGAGCTCTGGCACTCAATTATCTGCTGAATATTTTATGTGCGTCTTCCCTCCCTCTTCCTCTCTTCCCCTCCCTAAGTTCACATCACCGGTTCCTGTTATGAAATCCTGAGCTGCGTGTTGCTTTAATTGGAGGAAAAGGGCAGTAATGCATTCAACTCTTTATAGCTGAAATGGGATAACACACCACACGTGTAAGACGTGTTTGCGCAAAATGGTCCCGAGATTCTCATTGTTGGAAGTTAATGGTTTAGCAAAACAGCACGGTGGCATCTTGAGTTGCAAAAGCGAACAGAAAGCAATAGACGTGACTTTATTTTTGTATTCTGTGATTACTTACTGGCTGGGAATATTTGAATAGAACAGCAAGAATGGTGAACAAAAGGAAGAAATCAGGCCACTGCTCCCTGCTCTCCACTTCCAATGTTTTTGCTGGCCTTGGGAATTCTCTTTTGCCATTCTGCTCCCAATTTCTTTTTTTTTAAGGCTGACCCCATGACCGGAAAACTGAATTTACATCCGTTAGAAATAAAACCTTTTTTCCACTAAAAGATACAGCACCTTTTCTTTTCAAAGGGAACATTTATCCTTCATCTTCAATCTTGTGAGCTAGCAAAAATTGCTTTGTCTCCTGTAGCTGGTGTGTATGATGAGGTGACATTTTTGTGGTTCAGATTTCTCCGTTGTAATAATATTTAAATTAGTAGCTCTGGTTTCCCATTTGTCTCTGTACCGTTGCGTGGTACAGAGCAACAGGGCATGGTTTGTATTTTACGAGTTTTAACACTTTGAAACTTGCCTTATACTTAAAGTTGAATATAAATGTTTTTGCTCCAGGCTAGCTAAAAAAGTGATCTAAGAACAGTAGGGTTTTCTTAAGGAAATTTAAAATGACTGGGTTGGGGTTTTGTTTGTTTGGTTGGCTTGTTACTTGGTTTAATTTGCCTTTTAAAATACAGCTGTGTCTTTTCCTCTGGCCAAATGGTTCTTATTTGCTGTAGTTGCTTGTAAGATCTACCTGCATCTTCCATGCCTTGGCACTTGAGTGGGAGTGTGCAAATATTTCCTCTTAATGAAGTGTCCTGGGGAAAGGCTGAAAAGGAATTTGGAAAATCTTGTAAGAGCAGCTGAGTAAGTAGTTGGGATGTGACAGCAAGGTGTGTCAGCCAGGTGTATGCCAATATGTAATACTTGTGATTTGCTGTTTATTAGACAGGTTACATGCCTATTTCAGAACAGGTAATAAACATCTGTGACAGTTATTTTCTGTAACTTTTCCTATTTTAGAAAAAATGTGAGCGAATATCTGGTTGAGGGTCAGCGTGAGAGTCCACAACTGGAAACCGTTTGTTGCTTTACTGATGTGTTCTTCTTATTCGACAGGATGTTTCGCCTTCGATTTCTTCCTGTTGCAGCAGGGCTGTCTGCTGTTTCGTGGCGTTACCATGGGACGGCACATCACCCCAGGACCAGGCGTAGGCTCATGGTGGCAGCTTTTGTAGGGACAGCTGCAGTGACAGCAAGTGCCAGATTCCTTTGGCAGAGGTAACATACATTTTTTTATTTTTATTTTTTTTTTTGCCTGAGACCTCACGCTGCTTTAGTCCTGTGGTAAGTACCTGCAGATGGGTTTAAGATCTGCAAAGCATTATTGCTTGTCCTGCTTCTGCCGCATGGGAAGGAATGGCTGTTGCTGACTCCCTGTAGAGCTGCTTTGCTGCTGTGAGTAGCCAGAGCGACGTGAGAAAGCTCAGGGCTGAAGTTTTCCTCTGTAGCCATCCTCAGCATGGGCTGTTTGCCCTTGGTGGGGTTTGCTGCCCAGCTTCCCCCTACGTGGTGATGCTACACAGGTCTGTGGTGGTGTTGTGTGAAGATAAATCTGTTGACTCTACCAACCTGGGTGAAAACATCATGCTTTCAGCTTCTGGGAGGGCTGCTAGGACAGCATGCTTGGCCAGGGGATGCTGCTCTGCTTTTCTTTGTGTTCTGCTGACCGCTTCACATACAAAACATAGCAGAGGAGCAAAAGGGGACAGTCCATCTTTCAGTGGTAAGGTAGCTGCACGCGAGACTCATGAGGTTTATAAGGGCCAGAGCCTGAGCACACCTACTCTGAGCAATGAAGCTCAAGGCTTGTTTCCATAACTGCGAGGAGAAAGGAGATATTTGTGCTTGCCTGAGGTGACCCTCACTGAACCCTGGGCCCATGCCACGTTTGAAATAAATCAAGGACTCCCTTCTCTTCCCTCAAAACGTGAAAGCAGTGTGGCACTGGCAGTGTCACTCAAGGTCATGGATGGCCAGGATAACACCCCTTTTCAGGCAGGGAAGTGAGCAGGGTTTTTTCCACTAAAAATATCCTGAGCGTGATTGTAAAGTAGGTAGGACATCATGTCCTACGTAAAGCTCTCCAAAAGACAACGGAGTTAATATCTCCCTCCTGCAGCAGATTCACCCCTGCTTTTAACAACAGCCAAATTGTCAGTTGTTAGCTTTGCCTTTTATCAGGAGGAAGGTGCTTCCTGCAGCAAAGAGCTGCTAAGGGTATGCGGAGTGCTAGGTCAGGGGTGATTTCAGGGAGTGATTTTTTGGCTCCTGGAGTTCCTTGGAGGCCCCTGGACACTGTGGCCAGGCTTGACCTTGCTCAGCTGAGAGCGCTGATAGAAATCAGATAAAGGAGATGGCAGCCTCTTTGGTCTAGTGTGGTCTGCGATCTCCCCAGTCCTCATCAGTCTGGAGAGATTGGCTTGCTGTGATTTTAATTTTTTTTTTTCTTTCCTTGCTCTGTCTCCTTTGTCTTTTACGAATTTGTAAAGCACTAAATAGAATTGTACAGATTTAAGTATCCCTTTCCTATATGAGCCATGAAATAAATACACAATGTCTGTAACTGTAAAATAAAAGTACATCCAGGCTTATGTGTTACTTTAATTACTTGGCATACAGCTCTTGAATAAGAGGAGGAACAAAACTGGTATGTTTGGTGTAGAAAATACTTCACACTGACACCTGTAGGAGTTTTAAACAGACTCTCAAATAGGCATTTTAACATTGTGTTTAAATAAACGAGGGATGAGAAACTGCAAATTTCCTTTTGTCTTTCACAATATATAAATTGAGTGATTAATCGTGTTTAAGAATAAGCATAGGTGAATTAAAAAATGTTTGTAATGACATCCTGGGTTATTCAGCTAGTTACATCCTGGGTTATTACAGTAAGTAGTAGTAAGTATAATGAATTAGTTATAAAAGGTAAATATGTAATACATGTAGCCAGGGCACGGGGATCAAATAGGCCAAGTGTCACTGAAAATGTAATTTATATACTACAGAGAGAAATGTCTGTGTGCATCTGAGTATTTACACTTAGTAGTAGGTGATTTTGATCTATTAAATGTTGCAGAGGTATTTAAATAGGAAGCAGGTTAGGGAGGTCCTTTGCGTAACCAGTTCTGTTGGTGCAGTTAGTCTGTCATAGGGATGACCTAAGATGCTTGTTTTCCTTTGGATAGTGAAGCACCTGTGCTTTTGTTGTGACATGAAACTCCTGTGCTGCACAGTTAGTCTCTGAGAGGTCCAGCAGGTCTTAAGTATGGCTCTCTTAGCATCACAAAGAATTACTGTCCCTTTAATGGCAGATGACTCTTAATGAGGAATGTGTGCCTGCTAATATTCTGCTTAACCTTGGGTGGTCTGTCAATGAAGCTGAGACACTCCATTGCCCTTTGAGTAAGGAATGCAGTAATGGATGCTCTCCTGCAGGCTGTCAGTGAAGTTTTCTTTTAAGATGAGGGATGTCTCCCTCTTTTTGTTTTCTTATAATTATTTTTCTTTATAGTTAAGGCATTAAAGGTGTAATAGGCTGAATCAAGAAGCAATTGCAAAAAATCTTACACTTCTTGGGCTAGGTAAGTAAGAGTTGATGCGCTGTTAGAGGAAGAGCGATAATAAAAGGAAAAGAGTATTTGACTTGAATTTCTTTTTGTCATCTGCATAGAACCATGTGTAAATACCCCAACTCTTCTCGACTGACATGTGGGAAGCAGCACTGCACTTCTTATTAGTACTTAAAAAAAACCCAACCTTTTTATTTCAAAACAGATTTCTTGTGCTTCTGATGGTGAGGAACCTTGCAAAAAGGGATTAATATGGTGGTGCCTGTATGTGAATTTACCCTTTCCAGTACTTAGCATGAAGAAAGACAGGACTTCTCAGGTGGTTTCTGACTGTCATGTGCAGCCTGAAACCCGTGTATTTCAGATTGATTCTGTAGGATATGCTTTGAGCAGCATCAGAAGCCAGTGCTGGTGTAAGAAAGCCCACACAAAGGTAGAGGAGAAGTCAAGGATTGAAAAGATGTGTAAAAAAACCCCAGTGGTTGTATGATGTGAGACAGGAAAGACTTACTCTGTGTCTTCATAGACTGGAAGTGGGTTGATAGGATCTTCCACGTTTGATCTGCATCTGTGTGTAGCTTTCTGCGTAGCTGTCCGTTGCAGGTGAGTGTTGTTCTTGTTGCCTTCGCTGTCCTCCAGGAGCTCCTGCTGCCTGCTTTTGGTGGAATATATCTCATTAAGGAATTACACAACAGGAGTAGCTAATGCTGCACTGTTCTGCCATGGTGAAGAATACTTAAGCAATGCAAATAACTGAGCTTAGAAGACTAATGAAGTTTACCCTTGCTAAGCAATAACTTAAACTCTGAGGATTTCCAGCTGACAACAGAAGCAATTAAGTATCTGGGCATTGGTATAATGAACTGAATTAATTAATTGAAATAAATCTTGGTGCAGGCATTGGCTAATCTAAATGAGGCATTAATACATGAGAAGTATTGAACCCCACAGTTTGCGGCAACCTTAATGTTTATAAAAAATATTCTTTTACTGATACTTGTGTAAAACTTGTATTCTCTATTTGTAGCTCCAAATACTGATTTAGTGATATCTTCTTTATGTCACAAACCTTCCTCGCTGAATCTATGGGCGGTGAGCGTGTGAAAGCGCTTAAATTGGTGTTTCAGCGCTGAAGCTTGTCACTCAATCAACCTAATATTGAATGAAATAAGGGAGCGAATGTGCCTTTGGGGAGCACAGAAGGATCTCTGTAAGCAGAGTCCTACCAGTGCTGTTCCTGATCGACTGGAAGTATTTGGTTATGCCTAATTTCTTATCCTTCTGCGAATATATTAGCGGTAAGAATAAGAGCAAGACATCTGTGCTGCTCTGGAAGTTGGTTAACAAGATCTTTGCTACCGGTGTGTTTGTGTCCAACAAACCAACAAACTGTGGTACTCAGTCTTACTCTGCTGCATCCCCTTGGCCTTTTTCTGTGCTCTTCTGGTTCTTGTCCCATCCTGTGCGTAAGTTGAAGCAATTAAGCTCGAGATACCTGTCTCCCAGCCCTGGCAGAATATTCTCATTCTGTTACAAGCTCTTCTTTTTCAGGCTCCACTCCTCAACAGCAAGCTGAGCTGTTTTGGTGCTGGCTGCCACTTCTGCAGATTTCATTACATCTCTACCATTTCTTCCTCTCTTCCTCCACCCTTTTCTCCTTTGTCCATCCTGTATCAAGTGCCCAACTGCTTTACTGGAAGATCCTCTGTAGGAAAGACCCTTCATCTTCCTTGCTCTGCTGGCCTTCACTGCTTTTTGTGTTTGGCTTTTTTCCATTGGCGCTTCTGAAATTAATTTTGAAGCCTAGATCAGCCCTTAGCTAAATCTGTTTAAGAATGCATTGCTTTTTTGCATCAGTGTCTTAAGGGCTTTAGAGTAATTCGCTTAGAATACAGGTTTAATGGCAGAATTGCTGGAAATATCTTATGCCAGCTGAAACTGAGTCTTTAAAAATCTTTGTTCTAGCAAAACAAAGGAAACCACATAAATCATAGTCAAGAGGGGAGAAACCTGTTTTATAGCTATAGATGTGTCAGGTACTACTTAACCTGATGTAGGAGGGAAAAGTTGAAAAAATGTAGGTATTATCCATATTAGGTTATTTTTATTTTGAGAGCTCTGCTCCATTTTTTTAATTCTTTGAGAGGTAACAGACTTAAGAGACTATCCTTGGGATTGCTGTGCTGAGGGTTTTCTCCTCAGGCTTGAAGACATATTGATCTATGAGTGGTGTCTTGAAAAAGCACTGTGTCCTTTCAGGTGGCTTTTGGCTTCGTATTATTTTTACCCATGAGCATCAGGGGAAGGAAAGGATCTGATGCCGGGTAATGAGCCAAAGTCAAAACTGGAGTCAATTAGGCAGACATATGAACTGCCCTGGGGGGAAGGACCTCAGCTGACCTGCAGAGCTTAAAGCACAGGTATTGCCCAAAGCCTGCAGAGCCCTGGAGTTTGATCAGTGCATGTTCATATCATCTTGTTTAAATGCTACATAGCAAATCAGAGCTGGGATTTCTGTAGGGAAGCCAGGTGGAAATGCAAGAAACTGGTTCAGGAATCATCTTGGTTTGCTGCGATTTTATGGGGACTACACTTTGAATTCTCTGTCTCTTAACAGGATAAGCATTGTTTGAACTCTGGGTCTTTAATGTCACTGGAAATGGCACTTTTTAATCTTTTTTTTTTAAAAATACGGGTGCCCTCTGGTGGCCAAGTTCATGCCTGCTGCCTCCCCTTGGCACCGAATAACTAAAAATACCTGCTCACCTTGCACGCTTCCCTAAGAGCGTGTTGGCTGTCCTCCAGTAGCTATCTGGAAAGCAACATCTCTCCAAGAAGTCACATCATTTGGGACTGGAGTAGGGGGAATAATTTCCTGGCTCAATAGAGGAAGCGCAGAAATTGTAAATGTCACTTAATTTTGATTAGTTCTTGATTTGGAAGTAAAGTGCCAATGCAGTCATTGAGTGTCATCCCTTTAGGGTCTAGTCTTATCACGGCTGGCACTTTCTTACGACGTTCAGTGTCCACCACCACCCGATGGCCCATCTGTCTTCTGGGCTGTGCTAAAGATTGGATCTGTGGGGAGGAAGCAAGGGAGGAAACTAGGGATGGGCATAATGTTCATTAATGAAGACTTTAAAACTGAAGTTAGCCTAATCTTGGGGGGTTTTTTATAGCTTTTTACTTTGGCAAACTTCTACAGCTTCAGCTGTCTCCTGCAGTTGGCTGTTGCTGAGACTTGCTGGTGGAAGCTATATGCTCTTTTTTTTTTTGGTGTCTAGACCACATATGGGATCATGTGTTATTGCTGCTTGTGGGGCCAGCTGAAGAGAACAAAAGACTTGTGAGGTTGAGGAGGCTTTGGTAAATGTGATGCAGCCCATCTATTTTCAGTCTGCCAAAACGGCTGAGGGATTGCATGAGGTACTGGCTGGGAAGGGAATAATGCTATTAAATATCCTAGAGTTTGTTAGAGCAGAACAGTTTTTAATTGGTGTTAATATAGCCATAGTGGGGAATTGCTCCCTCCTGGATTTGCAGCTGAATTTGTTGGGACTTTTGTCCCAAGAGCATGAGGCCAAATTCTCAGAAGCATGCAGCTGTGTGAACGCATCCCAGGCTGGAGAGCAAAATGTGCTGCCAGGAATGACCTTCTCTGGTCTACCAGTTGTGAATAGCAGTATGGCCTGAAAGCTGTCATGTGTTAGCCCTGTCTCTGACCAACCTCCTGTGATCTTCCACTGCTGTCTGCCTTTAGCTAAAGACCAGGTTTCATGGGAATTAAGAAATCTGAAGGGATCTCCCCCACAAAGGATCTTGTAGCCCACATACCTTTTTCCATACATCAATTAAAGGTTTCACACTCCTTTGGGTACTCAAAGCAATAAGATGTTCCCTGCATTTAAACAACTCCATCTTGCACGTTTTAGCTGGGAGAGTTGGTGGTCAGATGCTTGGAGCACTCTTCCTTTCTTCTTCCCCACTGGCCTGCTTGAGTTCCTCTCTATTTCTTGAGAATTATTTCATATAACTTTAGTGTCTGGCAACACCACTTATCGTAGCTCTACATTTGCTCTTTTGTGTTCTCGTGTCCTCAATGGAAATGAAGATGGATCGAGTAGCACAGTCAGGTAGACAAACGCTGCTTGTTGGAAGCCTATAAAATGCTCTGGTGTGGAAACACCTGCTTTGCTATATGCATGTGAATAGGCTCACCCATTTCTTACTGCCTTGAAGGACTGAGCCTGTAGTTTGCACAATAAAACCAGATGCTGCAGTGATTAATGTTGTAGCACATCTTCACTTAATGGCTTGTTGCATTATTGCAGATGGTCTGGGAAAGGGAACAGATGCTGATGAGAATTCATGTTCCTTCCCTGCCAGGTAACTGGGTGCTGGGGCTGCTCTCTCTTAAAAGTTCTTCACGATGCTTAATTATAGATACAGGCTAGTTAAACTAGATGGAAAATAGTGTATTTTGGATTAATGAACTTGTGTTCACGTTTTACGTTAGTATAGAGACCCGATTTGTCTGTCCTTACAGAGAAACTAAATATTTTCAAGGAACTCGGAGAAAATAAATATTGAAAGTCACAATTCACATCAGTTTTTCTTTAGTTGATGTTTGATGTGTGTAACATCACATATACAGACTTGATGTGTATAACGTGCCTGGTAAGTGAATAGTGCTTCAGTGCAAATGAACTCCTTGATTGCTGAAGGTGCAAGCAGACGTAATACAGACAACTTCCCAGAATTACTGCTTGCCTTGGCTAAGCTCTGCTTGAGCTAAAGCTTATCTCCCCCCGCTTCAGCGGGAGGAGCCCACTCAATCTTGATTTTTTAGAAACCATTGGGGGAAGAGAATCTGTACATCAGGGAAATTGTTAATTATCTGCACTGTGAACAAGGCTCTGTGTTTTTCTCGGCCTCAGTGTACGCTAGTGCCTACCTTCAGCCATTTTTTGGTTTTGTTATTAGGTTACAGAGCTTTCCAGCTTGTTGTTCTACCAGGAATGCAGGCTATGATCAATTTACTCCTTTATCTCGGCCTGGGAGGAGTAAGCTCTCTGACTCCGAAAAACTTACCCTACTAAGTATTTGTGGCTTTTCATTGGGTAGGATTTAGAGAAAAAAGATGCTAAAAAGCTGAAGAACCTGAGCACAGTAGCATTGGTGCCAAACAGGAGCATTATTTAGTATTTAGACTTGATTTGAGATTCCTGTACTTATACATACAAGGTTTGCATTTGTCCTTAAGACTGCGATGATTCACTGGGAGTTACGATCAACTGACGATCCACTAAAGCAAAGTGGCTTTCACAGGCATTAATCTCTAGTATGGATGAAACTAGTCATGTAAACATGTCTGTGTTTGTTGTGCCTAGATGTTCCTTTTGCTCTTTGGCCGTCTTGATGGGTGTCGTGTGCTTGCTTGTGCTCAGCTTACTGAACAAGCAAGACCGTAATTTCTAGCGCTCTCTGAATCTTTACTGATAGATGGCAGGGAATGCAGGGACTTTATCCTCTAGCTCATTAATAAAGGAGGTGGCATAGGGCCAGGAACTTACCCTTGTCAGGGCTTGGGAGAAGCTCAGCCACTCGATGACCAAATGTTCATATTTTGAAGCATGTTATTAACTGGTTTTTAATCTACTGAATGTTTCGTGTTGATTTTTGTGTTGCTCTGGCTTATTAATCACCATTTCATTTAGTGGCAAGTGGAATAATACGGTGTGAGAACTTGCATTTATTAAGGGAATGCTACTGTGATTATCAACACCACTGGTAATCTCATCAAGAAATTACATCTATTTAGCATAAGACTTATTTTCCATAAGCCCCTGTTGACTGTTGTGAAGTTCTTCTTTACCCTCCTTTAATTAGAAAGCCTAGATCATCTTGTCTCCTCTGTCCAATGTTGGTCCTTGTCTAAATAACAGGTCTCTGATAACACAACACCTATTGTCCTGTTTTACTCTTTTTAAATATTAATAGCAATGAGTTAAGGCTTACTGAATATCAGCAGCAGTTGGGCAGAGAGTCTCAGCCAACTCTTATTAAAACTAAACCTCAGACTTCTGCAGAAACCTTTATAAAGACCTGAGTAGAAAATACGTATCTATAGTGTTGCTGTGTTCTATAGACCTTCGCTACCATTCAAGTGGAGAGAGTCTGTCTGTCTTCTCTCTTGAGAAGATCAGGATATATAGAATATAAAGCATTGTAAACAGAGTAAGTGTTCACTTGGAAATACATAGTTCTGTCACTTCCAATAACATGGTAAACAATAATCTCAATTTATCACATGCTCCTTGTTGTTTTTGATAACTCAGACAATAAAGTGTTCTCTTGGTCATTGCCTCCTCCTTGGGTGCTTCTGTGTCCCTTATCAATTTTCTACAGTATCTAGCTTTCAATTTATATGGAGCACATTTAACACTCTTTTCCCATCTTTTCTGTTTCCTTATTTCTACAGGGCTTGCTTTCTTCTGAACTGAAGTTGTGAGTTTTTTCACTTGTATTTTTTAGCAGTTATGGCATCGTTCTCACCCTTGGGTATAAGCTTTGAATACCCAATAAAACAATCTTCAGCATTTGGTAGTTGTCATTCTAACTCAGACTTATTTGGATCTATTGATCTGGCTCATAATTTCAAACTGATAAAGCCGGGCTCGTACAAACCCGCAAGTATTGTAAAAAATAATAATAAAACAAGGGGGGGAAAAAAGACTTTCTGTGTTTATTGAGGGCACCTTAAAAAGCTTGTAGCATCAGAGGCTTTGCTTTGCTTCCCTTACTATCCCAACCTAAGATTTTTTTTTTTTCTTGAAAACGAACACTGGTGAGTGACAGTGGTGAAGGGTGATGAGCTTGCTGTCTTTTGGGGGAACAACAGATAGAGAACAGGATGCCAGCTGTGATCTTACTGGGTTCATGTGGTCATCCTACCTCGTGCTTCTTGCTATCTCTGCCAGCCTCACTGTTTTATCAGTTACCTTCCCTTGCAGTACCGTCTGCATGCCCAGGAGCAAATACAAGGGGAGTTGCAGCAGTTACTGAAAGCAACTGCCATTTTCTTGGGGAAAAAAGAAGCTATCAAGGCTGTCAGCCTTCAAAGTACAGTTCGGATCAAGAGAAGTTCAAGTGAGCAGCATGTTTAGGAGGTGAGGACCACAGGCTTGCAGCTCTGTGTGTGGCGGATGTTAACCAAGTTGTGGCTGTGTGCATCTGTCAGGGCTGCAGCTTGGGGGTATGGTCCTGTTCCTCACTTGGGGTGAGCTCTGTTTGGAAATGTAAGCAACATCTCCTAGATTAAGAAATTAACAGATTTAATTTACGAGGATATGAGGGTAATGTTGGTAGGATGCTTCCAGCATCTGTCATTAGGGTTGACAACCTTCATGAAGCAATTATTTTCCTCTGCAGGCTACTGGGGAGTCACCTCTAAGGAGCAGCATGTTATCCCACATGATCCAAGTTAGCTGGTAAGACTGACCTGAAACCGTTCAGGTTAATCTTCTTCAGAGTAATCCCCTTCAAGGTCCTCATGCTCTGGCCTGTCCGTCTGCGCCCACGTGCTGGTGCCTAAACTGGACTGCGGCAGAGGCGAGTGGGAGGGAGCGTGAGAAATCAGCTAGTCTGCTGCCAAGACAGGGCTGGGTGCTGCCAAGCTAGTCCTGACAGGCAGCTGTCTCACCTATTTTTAGCAATTTGCTGGCGATGGAGAGAGCAGTGATGGAATAAATCCTCCCTGGCAGCTGATTCCAGTGTTCCCCTGTCCTTAACATTAGACGTTTTCTGTGTATGTATACGTATATATGTGCAGGCTTCTCCTTCTTTCCATGGTGTATAAGTCTCTTCCCTTATGATGTCCTTAAGCACGTCCTGTGTCTTGTTCTGTCCTCGCTGGACCAAGAAAACAGTGGTTTATATATATATTACAGTTATCTCATGTTCCTGTTTTCCATCTTTTCTTATAGCAATCTGACTTACTTAGGTCAGTTTTTCCCACAGTGTGTTCTGGACCCTTAACCATTCCTGCTGCTCCCTGTGAGATCTTCTCCGGTTGGTCCAGCTCTTCCTTGGAGTGCACCGTCAGTAGATGAAGGTGCTTTCTGCAGGGACGTTCCTGCTGCTGCCTGGGGTGGAAGGAAGGACGTGCACATCTCACAGACCATGCTGCGGTCTCCTTATGTTCTTGGACCTATTTTAGGCTATGGCTGGTATCCAGAGCTGTCTTTTCAATCTAATTGTTCACATTCATCTCTGGAATCTGTCTTAATTTTGGTGTGTTCATTGCAGTTCTTGCCACAAATTCATTGTGCTAATTTACGTCAGTGTCAAGTACTGTGAAAGATGAGGAAGGAAGCAAACTAGTAAAAAGTCCTGTGAGTGGGATGACATCCTGAAAAATTGGGCTAATTTCTGGTTAATTTCTTATTAAAGTTTCAGCTAACAAATTTAGTTGCTGGACATGGTTGAGCTGAGGATGAGACAGAGCTCCTCACTTAAAGTACTCCCCATCCCTGGAGGTGCCTATTTTTATGAACATTGTGTCCAAGCTTGCTTTTGCATTTCAGTATGAAAGCCTGAAGTTTTAAGTGGCTTTTAAACCTCACTTGGATGTCTCCAGATGTTTACATGCAAGGAGAGTGGCAACTCTATTCATCTGAAGAACGCATCTGTCAGGCAGGATTCCTCTCTCCTGCTTTTTGTTTGGTGGCAAGGTCTTTGCTGACTCCTGAGTGCCCAACTACTTGTTAGATCTCCTACATTTCCTTTTGAGACTAAATAGCATCTGATTGCTAAGTACTTTTCTACTGTCTTCAGGATTAGAATAACTGAGCACTGTTATCTCTGGCATGAAGCTTTGTTCTTTTAGTACACTGTTCTGCTTCTGTCTCTCAAAGAAGAAGAAAAATACTTTTAAGTGAGGGATTGTGATTTCTTTAATTGGAAAACCTGCAACTGCAGACTATCCTGCCAATGCCTGGTATGAGTCCTGGAATCCTTTGTGGATATATGTCCTATGGTTGCATGCATTTGGATTTCTCAAAGAATGATTTGCTAAGTGGGAATTTAGCATTGAGTAGTCCTTTGTGGTAGCTAGGTGGTTTTCTTTGGGGATGATGAACCTAATCTTACGCTTGATTGTTGGCTTTCTCCAAGGATTAAAAGAAGAGGTTACTAAGTAGGTGGGAAATATAGTCTTTGCCTCATTCAATTCACTTGGGGGGGGGGGGAAACCTGAAGAGACTGGGAGGGTTGAATCCTGGCAGCTAGGATCCGGGGCAGGCATGCTCCATGGAGAGAGGCTGGCAGCTGGTCTTGGCACACAGCGAAGGGAATCTTTGTATTTTCATTTCCCTTTTGTGCAGAAGCTGTAGCAACAGGCATGCCATTGGAAAGTCAGTCTCATCAAAAAAGGAGGTGGAGAGTCTTTGCTTGCTGATGGCAGTCCAGCAGGGTAGATGTTTCTGGAGCTATGGGGTTTTTCCAGCCATACTCTGACATCTGCATTGAAAGACTCCTTTATGTGGGCGCAGTATGGAAGTTGCAGGTGTTGGAAGCCAAGAATTTCAACAGAGGATGGTTGTGCAGGATGTAAAATACACAGAATAGTAGGTGTACATAGAGAGTGGATCATTCAGTGGTTAATTCAGTGAGTAGTTTGGACTGTGGCCTGGAAGTGAGGAGTAGCAGGTACTGTTTAAAACCTTGCTTGAGAAGTAGACAACAAGTTCTGCTTTTATTCTTATAGCCCATTTTGCTTGTATGCTGGGAAGGTGATCTAACTATAGAGCAGAGTTAACTATCTAGATAAACTAGAGGGGGGAAAAAAGCTGACTGTATTCAAACAGCCTATGTCTGTATCGCTGTAGCCAACTGGCTTGACAGCATGATGGATTGAAGGAATGCGTAGGATTTGCTGAAAATGTTTGATTTTGAATTTCATCTATCCCTTCCCTGGTTTGCTAGCTGTCAGTCAAGCATTACAAGAGCAAATCTTCACTGACACAGCTATTCTCTGGCATGTTTCATACAGACTAGCTTGGTTGTGTAGATAAGCAATCAATTTTCTACTGCTTTTCTGTCTCTGGGACCTTTTCCCAAGAGATTCTCTCAGAGCCACTTAAGACTGGTGTCCTGCCTACACAAAGGGCTTTCCTTGTCAGCGCTGCTGTTGTAGCCTCAGCTGGCAACAGCTTATTCTAGCAAACTGAGTATCAGCCAAAACCACAACTCTGCAAGGATGTGCCAGTGCTGATTAAACTTTCAGGAAAGGCTTCAGGAGAGGTCTCAGCATGGACTTCATGCTCCAAGAGACAGATCAGCTGCCTGGCTCTTCTGGGGAGATAATTTCCCTATCTTAAGATGCTCACAGAGGACTTGGGTTTGGATCCTGTCTTGGAAAGCTTGTTTCAGTGGAAGTCTTAAAGATGGTGGTTTGCTGTAAGACTTAAGAAAATATATTGGCAGATGAAGGCTCAGGACCTTTTCAGAAAGGAAGGGCTGGCACGTTAGACTCCATTTTGCATGAAAAGGCTTTGAGAATACTGCTCTTCACCAAGCATTTGTGTATTTTATTAAATCAAACCCTTGCGATGGAGTTGTATTCTGTCCCAGCGTAGACTAGAAACCTCTGAACTGCTTTAACCTAGCCGTAGTGCCGTGGGTTATCGCATTTCAAAGCAATGCTGGGAACTTGGTGGTGGTGGTTCAAGTGCTTTTGGTAGTTTGCTGAAGTAGTTATCACAATATGCTCAAAAGTTAATTTGCTTTTGTCATGATTCACTCTATTCTTAAGTATGCTCTTTGGGAGTTTATTCTAGAATAATAAAGTTTTTGCTTCCCACTGGTACTGTGGAAGGATTTGAGTTCTTTAGCCCTTCCCCATTTATCTTGTACGGTGACTGTTAGCGAATTATTGGATGTTGGTAAGGAGTGAGTTGTCTTTTATTTTGGTAGCATTTAAATTAATTGAAGGAGCACCTACCCTCATTTTCTCTTTGGAAGATGATGTGCTGAAATTGCTGCAAAGCTGTGTATTGCTGGGGAGACAGGCACAGACTCTTCTCTGTTAGTTTTACATACCACATCTGTTTTCCAGGAAACTGGTAGGATGAAATATGTGTAGTCTTTTGCTTAGAGCTTGGGAGACTTCAAAAATCTTGGTTTGTTTTTGTTTTTCTCCCAAGGCAGCCTTTCTTGAATAAACTCATGCAGCTGTAAATGACTGTGTTCACAGTTACAGGGAGTACCAAAGTACCAGCCTTCATCTGAAGGCTGCTGGCTAATGAGCGGCATCTAACTGTGTGTGAGCCCTGTACCCTGTGATTAGTCCAAAATAAATCACCAGGAATGCCAAGTAAAGACGGCTTCACTTAAGTTGCAGGTAGGCTAGGATGTTTGCCTGAGCTGTTTGAGTCCTTTAGAAAGAGAAATAACGTCATCAAACCGTTCGCTTTGTTGCTTGTGACTTGTTAACGTATCCTTAGAGATTATAATTGCACTGATGTTAATGTGGTGTGAGCTCTGTCTGTTTATAAACCGCTTTACAAGTAAAGCGTAGGAAAGCCATAGCATTGTTTGGCTTATGGATTTATCCTGCTTTCTATTTAACCACCCTATAGCCATTTGCAATTCTGCGAGTTGCTCATGGCTTAGACTGAGCGATTTTGAGTATTGAGTCTTGGTCTACAAACAGGGTCACTGAAGATCTTTGTATTTGAACAGCAAGGGATGGGAGTCTTTTGCTCTGCCAGAGCTGTATTTCCAGCTTGAGGGTAAACAGCTCCAGTTTTCGTTGTCACAAATCCTGTAGTACTTGAGTTTAGAAGTCATTGGTGGAAGAGGGAAATAAAACAGCCTGTCACCTGGTGGAGATAGAAAATAAATCAGTTGAGCTGAAACAAAGAGGCTATTCTTTCCAAATCCTGCAGTGCTGATGGTAAAACACATTTCTATCACTTTTATGTAAATCTTTTTTGGGGGAGCGGGAGTGGAATTTAGCTTTAGAGGAGGTATGGTATGCTCTTCCCATCTTTCTTGTATGTGTAGTTTTTGGGAGAGGGTACGATAATTCATTGAGTGATTTGCTCTGGTGTTCTTGGACTGGGAAAACTTACTGTGATTATTAGTTTGGGTTTCGGGGGGGGTGGGGGTGGAAATTTGATTACAGCAGGGAAAAGCACACAGTATTCCAAGGAGACTGATCACTTCTTTGCTTTTGCTTTGCAATCTTCCACGCTGAACTGGAACAAGTGTTTCATTCAGGGAGACCGTTGCAGGGCCATCTTTGTAGCCTTAGCACCCCTCTCAGTAATTTCCTAAACCGGTGTTTTCTTTTCCCTTGTACAGGGCCTATGCAGAAGACTCGTCCTCTGTAAAACACGGTCCGAGGACAGAGCCGAGCGAGAAGGTGAAGCACGAGGAGGAGGAGGAGAGCAGTGGCAGCGAGGGTAGAAAGGCCGTCGCATCGGGTGATGAGGAGGCTCAGCCGGAAGGGAAGAAGAAGAAGTGTTCCGGGTTCAGGGACCGTAAGGTACCAAACTTGGGCATGTTATACCTGCAGCTGTTGCACTGCAGTGGAAAAAGGGAGAAAACTTGCAGAACGTTTTATTCAGATTGTGGTACAGCACGCGTATAGAGTCTGGCTTTTGCTCTGTACTTGTGCTTGTTTTCTAAGGGGCCTTACTGTTTTGGGAACCTACTTGGTTGGCATGCTACCTTGAGTTTCTTTAGGTTGAAACTTGTTTATTTAGAAAGCACGGTACGCTGATCCTCTGAAATGGAGACCTCTTTTCCCATCTTGAGTTGGATATCTGAGAAGTGGCTCACTGAGAAATCAAGGCTCCTGCCTTAATGGCTGTTAGGATGGTGCATGCGAAGTAGGGAATCGGTGCAAAAGCTTTAAAACCATCTAGGGCATCCAGCATGTGTGTGTCTGAGTCCGTCTGTTTGCCTGTGAACATACACAGTGTATGTAGGAAGAAGTAGAGGATGAGTGTGGAAGGGAGGGTTATAGGAAAGGCATACTTTAATTTTTCCTTTAATTATTCCATGTAAATGTGGTTGTTGGAATACAGCCTCACTCCCTATTCATGGTTAGTTGTGTCTCTTGATGCTTATGCCTATTTAATTTTCATATCAGACACATTTTCAAGAGGAGGAAAGCTTGAATAATGAACTATATTGTCAACTTGTGACCTTCCTTCACTGTTGGGAAATCCTGAGAGCTTTGGGCTCCTCAGAACTGTCTGACAACTAGTTTGGTACTATCTGTAACCACTGTTACTACAAGATGTGTGATTTGGTCTGATGGAGGGTCCTCTAACTGAGAGTTGGCAGACAGCAGTATTTTATTTTTTTAAACCTGTCTGCATGTCTGTTTTATTGGGCTGTGTTTGATGATTAAGTATCTTTGCAGTGCCAAAGAGGAGAATGGGAGTATATGCTCTTCACAATTTCTTTCTGTATGATTTGCTTCTGATAATTATTTTTAAGTCCATATCCTGGAGGCTGCATCTCATTAGCTGTTAAATTGCGGATGGTCGTATATAGTAGCTTAGTAGCTTTTCATGAAAAATTAAGAGCTGTTTCGTTTGAAGTTGCTGAATCACATTCTGTTCTTGGTTAGAGTAGATTACACAACTTGAAATTTCAAGTGCCTTGTGGTATTTGGGGCTCCAAACTCTCCCTGTTGTGACATGCTGATGGCAGCTCAGTGAAGTTACGTTGTAAGATACTATGCTGAGATATTCAGAATTGTCCAGGAATATGGGTTCTTGGCTTCTGCTAATTTTCTTGGCAACAGTGTCAGGTACTCTGACAGTTTCAGCAGAACTTCGACTCTTGCCAGTACCACTCAAGAAAAGCGGGTTATTTTTTCCAGTGTCAGCAGATGGAGGCAGGTTGCAAAGAGCAGAGAAATGATCCAACTTAATCCACACTCTTATTTTTAAAAAAGAACATTTGTTGACACGGTGAATGTAATGATTGATTTTTGTCTTATGTGGCTGGCTGTTTCTGGCTAGGGAAGCCAGAGAATGTTTGTTTGCAAGCGAGGACTTTTATTCCAGTTGTTAGGAGACATGCCTACATTGACCAGCTCTTTCCTTCCCATACTAGGCAGGGAGGAATGTGGCCACGCTTTCTAAATAAGACGCGAGCCAGGCGTAGGGGGTGCCCGAGAGGTCCGGTGGGAACGATGGGCAGCGTGGATCCCTTCTCAGTCCACAGCCTGCCTTCCTCCTACAGTGCTGGTCAGGAGCAGCAATTTCAACGGGGAGAGCACTGTTTAAAACAGACCTCTCAATCTTTTTGACAACATAAGCCCTTTTCACTCCAGCCTTAAGAAGGAATGTACCTTCTGTGACCTGAATGCCAGTGGTGCTTTTGTTCTGTTTAATGCAGGGTGTAACTGGTAGTATCCCAGGTACCCGGTTCCGTGTTTACGTTTGAGCGGGCTCTGTTGTAGGTTTGGTGTTTGATCAGCAGTTGCCCTAGTGAGTCATCTCAGGAGATATGTTTGAATGTTTCCAGCTCAGATGACAGAGGAAGGTGTGCCCCAGCTCCTGACTCAAAATCAGGGCTGCTCACAGGATGTGCTGCTCCCCTAATCAGTTGTGTAGCACCTAGGGAATTCCTGACTCTTCTAGATGTTTTTAAAAAAAACAAACAAAACCCATAGTAAAACCCCTTTCCAACTCTTCCCATAATTAATTGAAAATAGTGTGGGGTTTTCCTTGAGAAAAAAAATTAAGCTTAATTGAAAGTGTTTAACACTTGTTTGTTATCTCAATGTTGCTTTTAATGAAGTTGATGATTAGTGGTGAAATAATAAATTAGGCATGACATTGCTATTTTGGGTAGTGATTCAGTGAAGAGGAAGTTGAGATATAAATCACTTGGCATCTGCTGGGGCTGAGATCATGTGTGGCTGGTTCCAGGGCATGTGTTGTCTTGCAGCCCATGCAATGTAAAGGTCCTGACTGCATAAGGGAGGAAAGGAAAAGATTGTTTGAGTGCTTTTATAGTTTGAAGGCTAATGAGCGGTAATACATGTTGTGAGTGGGCTGACATGTCAATTAATTTGCTAAAAGAGTTTGCATGCAGTGTTAGGACTGCTTTATCAAGATCCGCTTGCAGTGTTTGCGGGGTCCTGCAGGTATGCTGCCTTAGGAGTGTTAGTGGTGCTACAACTTCATTCTAGTGTGCATTACAGTAGGAAACCCAAAGAAAATGAATCCCAATTAATTTACCCTGCTAAGATGTGTGCGGTGGAGCTGGACTGCCAGAGTTCCTGTTCTGCTGCACCGTCAGGGGGGCCCCGGTGATGCTGTGGAAGTGAACTGAGGTATTAATTTAGAGCTTTATTTTCATGTCTGCACAGGATTTAACTTTTTTCCTTTTAACCTGAGGCTTAGCATAAACATTGACTGTCTCAACAGCAGCTTTGCTCTTGTAGAGCAGTAGGGATTTTGCTCATCTTTTTCCTCCAGTACCTACTCTATCAATAAATGCCAAAAAGGGACACTTCCCTTTTGGTCACATAATACCTTTCTGGAGGCCCCTGATAACATGAGGCTGCAGTTCTGGGGGTAGGATGAGAGTTTTTGGCTGGTGTCCACTGCATCGAGGACTGGTGCATACTGGGGGAAGGCAACTGCCTGGGTGCATGCTTTGCCAGGAAAGTATTTTGGAGTATTTCATAGGCGAGAGGTCATGGGAGGAGAGACTTGTCTGGGATGATTTTATGTCCAGATAAAGACACTAGATTTTACACTAGAAGTAGTGTAGAAAAAAAAACCCTCAAAAATGGTGGTGTGTACACCCAAATACATACACATGTGCTTTTTATCTCTGCATTTGTATAGAGAGATCAGGGCACCCATATTATTGCCCACTTTCTATTTAGCACCCAGTCTTGAATACGTGAGTTATTCCTGTTTGTAGGGTCTTGGTTGTTCCCTTCTTGATCTGGCTTCATGTTCAAGTCAGTCTTGAAGTTTAGAGGGATTGGTTGTAGCATATTTGTTAGTTTTTGCCAGCTGATTAGATCATGTTAGCAAAAAAAAGGTAATTGTGAGTTCAGCTGTGGGCAAAAGGGAAGAAGTGTTGCTGCATTTGCTGGCTTCTCATAGGGAAGTTTGAGGAAGAAGTGTGATTTCGGTTGTGATGAAAACAGCCTGTGAGATACTAAACAAGTGTTTTAGATTCTACTTTTTTGGTCTAGATTGTGAGTTATTCAAGACTGTTGTTCCTCATATTTTTTCAGGAATGTATTTGTCCTGAAAATTGTGGGGTTTTTGTATGTCACGGCTAATTGCTGGAACTCAAAAGGTTGCAAATAATTAAAACTAACAGTAGCCTCCCACAAAAGTTTGAGTAGCTGTACATAATCACATTCCCTTCTGGATCTGAAACTCAAATCGATTAACAGGTAACACCCGTTCCTTATACCGCAGTGGGCTTAGTGGGGCTGCTTTGAGCTTTCATGGAGATGGTATGTCAGCTTAGCTCTTTTCGTCCAGACATGGCAAACTCTGTCAGAAGAAGATGGTCATTAAAAATCCTTAACTTCCCATTGTGCTGTCTGATATTGCT
Organism: Aptenodytes forsteri; assembly: GCF_000699145.1. Taxonomy (NCBI): domain Eukaryota; kingdom Metazoa; phylum Chordata; class Aves; order Sphenisciformes; family Spheniscidae; genus Aptenodytes; species Aptenodytes forsteri. The sequence goes on along the minus strand of NW_008794452.1, from coordinate 5,528,083 downwards.
CTGAGACCTAATGCAAAATGAAACTATCAGCTCTCCATCTGCTGCAGCCTTAAGTCCTGTCTTTACAAGGGCGTTCAGCTGCTTTTGTTGGAGGAGGGGAAGGCCCAAACCACTTTTGTATTTCTCATGAAACCACAGACTGTTGCATGGGGACAAACATCTGGATTTGCAGATCTGTGCGGTGGTGGTGTGCTGCATTCTGAGACACGAGACCTTTTTTTAGCCTGTGTTGTTACTAGGCTTTGTGAGGCACGCCACATTGCTTTGGGAGCCATACGTGGCTTTTGAGCGACAGACTGACCCTCCCTGCTCTAGAGCTGTGTATTCAAAATTGCACCCTCATGAGTGTCTGGCAGTCATCTGAGGAAGCTTTTCATTTTGCAGTGTGCGTGGGTAGACGATGGGATGGCAAATGATCTAGGAAAGGGCCACACAGTAAATGGATGCTTTGCTTCTGTTGCAAGTGATGATCAAGTGGTGGACCTGAAGGTGCGGCATGGATCTGAATGGGGTGTTGGAAAATTGCTATGCCCAAAGTCAAAGCAAAATGTAGACTGCTTAACATCAATACAGCAGGGGCCTTGAGGATCACCCTGAGCTTGGGCTAAGAAAAAGGTGGCAGTGAAATTGCTGGACCAGTAAGGAAGAGTCTTGGTAAAGATGTCAGGTGAGGAACAACGGCAAGGCCCATACTCCAAAAATGAGAAGAAAAGTACCCGACAGCAACAGGCCTGTCAGTAGCATCTTAGTAAGATCTTAAAACAGATACAGAGGAAAGATCCATTGCAGATGTGAAGTCGAATGGGATGCAACATGGTTTTGCTGGCAGAAATGTCAAGACTAATGTCTCTGGTGCAGCAGTGGAGTTGTTGAGTAAAAGAGGCGCAACTTACCTAGCTGGTTTGAAGGAAAGCATTTGACAGTGCCTTGCAAGAAATTATTCCACCGGCTTGGAAAATCAGGAGTAACGTAAAGTCTTAGGCAGACAAGTGTTTTAGCTAGAAAGCAGGCTGTGTTGAAAGGGTGTCATGGGTGGAGGGAGCTGTTGATTGTGGGCTGTAGTGTCTGCTCTTGGCTCCAGTCCTGGGCTTGATACTGTAGCTGTTTTTAGTTGCCTTGCTTGAAGGTAAAAGTACTTAACCATGTTTTTTTGGCTGATCAAGTTCCGTGAGGTGTTATTCATAAATGAGATCAGGTCATGCTACAGGAAGGAGTGGGATATGGGCCTGCAATCACAAGTCAAAAGATCAATATGGCATAACAAGTTACCGCCTGCCAGGTGGGAGCTGTAGACAGACACATGCAGCTTTGCAGCTGGAAAGTGCATGTTGTCATTGACTGCGGTTCGGCTGATAGACAGTGACTTGTAACTTTGCAATAAAACAATTGCTTTTGATCTAATGCCCTTATCTTTGGAGGACCTTGTGGACTGAAGCAGTAAAAATGGGATGAAGTTTGATTCTAGGTGCAAAGGCTAGTAACAAAAGGCAATAGTGACAAAAATTTTCTTCTATGCAGGTGGCTGCAGGAAAGAGGGAGCTGGTTGTATTGGTTGATGCAAGGACATTTCTGTGTTCCTGATGGGCTTGATTATTAAAAAAAAGCTATGGTGATGCAAAAAAAAAAAAATAGGGAGAATGCTTTAGATAATGTCAAAGCCATATCAGTGGGACCTTCTGCCACATGTTGCTTTTCCCCTGGTCGCATTTGCCAGAGAGCTGAGCTGGAACAAGTGTAGAGGAGAGAGGTTCTGCTTTCCCCAGCTACTTTACCCAAGCCTGGGTTGGGGGATTAAAAGCCTTTGGCTTGTCTTATCCTAGAAATATGAAAAATTAGAGAGGGTGTTTTCTTTCTGATAAACATCAGGGTGGAGAAGTTGTTAGAGTTAAAGGACAAGGCTGAAACAGGACTAAAGCCATAAATGATCTACAGATGCCTTGGCAGTACCCTTGATCTTGCCTGTTCTCTTTCAGCAGATCGTTGGTTGGTTGTTTTTTTTTTTTTTTTCTCCTGTGGCTCTTGGCCAGATGTACTGAAGGTTTCCAAGTACATTATGGACTGTTAAACATGGTGTGTAATGCAGGAATAAAAAGCTGAACTAAGAAGGAAAGTTTTCTGCTCTAATACATAATGTATTCCTCTAATACATAGTGTAGCTCTTTGTGCCTTTTTCCTCCCTTGTGGCCTTATGTTATGATTTTTGTTTATAAAAGCTTCCTGTTCTCTTTGGTTAATTCTAGCTGTGTGTTGGGGAAGACAGTTCTAGGTACAAAATAATCACTACTGGCAGAGTTAGCAAGTGGCAGATCGGTGGGGAGAAGAGGACTGAGTAAAGAATGTTTCTGCAGAATTTTGCCAATGTGATAGAAAAGAGGAAAAAATGAGGTTGGGTGACTGAGCAACCAGCTGCGGCTCCAAGTAGTTTTTTCCAAGACTCGGCTTGAAAGTAAAGGTCTCTCCCAGCTCTGCAAGACTTTTATTTCATTTATTAATCATAAATCAGACCCTTCAACACTGTGGTTAAAATGTTGAGCTGCTTTAGACTCACAGATGTGATACTAGTGCTTTTTTATGTTCATGTTTAGAAATGTCTTCAGGGAATTTTTTTTCTCTGCCATCGTGAAGAGTCAAAACTTAATCAATAGTAAAGACTTTGTGTTTGTTCTTAATTCTGGGACATCAGGAGTTGATACTTCCAGTTTTCCTGGTAGTTCAAAGGCTGAGGATAGGAAGAATTTTGACCCTTTCAGCATTCTTTCTTTCAGGTGTTGTGTTGCTGCACACAACTTTGTCATGTGGCAAAACCTTCAGAGGACTAAGGTGCTAATGTAGGTGTTGGGGGAGGAACCATGCACAGCTAATGCTGGTTAAATTTCATTTCCAGGTGATGGAATACGAGAACAGGATCAGAGCCTACTCCACGCCGGACAAAATCTTCAGATATTTTGCCACTTTGAAAGTCATAAATGAGCACGGTGAATCGGAGGTTTTTATGACACCGCAGGATTTCGTGAGATCGATAACACCTAATGAAAAACAACCAGAAAGTAAGTGGTGTGTGTGTAGTAATTGGAGAAACTAATACAATGAAGGGGACTAAACTCTCCAGTCTCTGCTTACCTTATCTTTATATTTCCCATCAAACAGTTATGTTGTCGGGTATTGTCTGTCTTATTATGTTGAGGGGTACAGCACAAAAAGGGGGTTGCTCTCTAGGATGCTGCCACAGTCAAAAAAAGTGATGTTCTCAACTCACATGTTAGGGCAATGCGGCGATGTGCAGAGGGATAATGGAGATGTAACAAATGCAGGAGCAAGGCAGAAAGCTACCAGTGCAGCTGTGCAGGAGTCACGCTTATCTCTCCAGCAGAGCCTGCGTGTCCATGCCAGCTTGAACCCAGCTGACTGGCAGCAGCACGGTGGTGCCAAATAACAGTGATCATTCAGGTTCAGGAGTGTTGGTCACGGTATGCTTCTTGGGAGCTTTGAACCTGGGATTGCTGGGGCTAGAAAGCACCTCCTGAAGCTATGTATTCCATCTCCGTGCTCCAAACCCAAAATTAGCCTAATCCCTTCCATGTTGCCTGAAGTGCTATTGCAGCATAGTAGATCTTGTTGGTATAAGCCTTTGAAGAGCAGATGAGATTACTTTCTTGGATATTTACGAGTGAAAGATTACCTTCAACTGAAACATTTAAGAACTGTTCGTAAACCTTCAAAAGGAAGATGTTTTGACAAGGAAGACCCTAGCAATAAAGGGGTCCAGGCAGCCCTGTGTGTCTGGCTGAGCTGTGATGCTGCTGGCCAGGGTGGGACTCACCTCTGCTGGCTTCAAATTCTCTGTGGATTGCAGGGAAGCATGTCAGCTGTGGTGCCTGTGGGGTTTTGGCAGACAACAGGCAGGAGAGCAGACACTGTTTTTCCTGGTCTGGAAAGCTGTGTCCTGAGCATTTGGCAAGAGGTTGGTTTTTGTGGGGTGGCAGGAGGATTTTGCCTGTCTTCTGTTTTGGAGGAGATCTGTGTTTTGGGTGAGACATGGGAAATCAGGCTTCTTGGTCTCCCACAGTGTATCTCAAAGAATGAAACAGGCTTTTGTCAAATTAAAACTTCTCTTCTCTCTGCAGGCATTAATGAAGAACCTTAGCCCCCAAATGTTAACTTTTGGAGAGTGGGGTTTATGTACAAACTGTGAAACTGTTTTGATATCTTAAGTGACAGCTGCTAAATAAATACCATGTACGCTTGTGCTTAGAAAACAACAATATGAAGTGTGTGCAGGAGAGGAGAAAAAATAATCCTGGCATTAGTGTTAAAAACATGTTGGTGAATTGATATTTAGGTTTTCATCAAGTCCTGAAAATGGCTGTAGTTTTCATATAAATTACATGGTTCCATCTTCAGTGAGGAAGTGTTTTGAGCAATAAACAGAAGATAATGTTTATAGATGCTGAAATTGTGTGTTACCATCTTATCTATCTAAAGCTCCTTGAACTGGTAATTTGAAAAGCAGTAGCACCTGGTTGAGTGTGAGTCACTTTTTTTTGTCAGCTATCTTAAAAATAGAAAACATCCAATGTTTAATTTCAACACATCTGATTCTCTTTTACTTCTTCCATGCAATATATATGCTTGGTGCATTTTAAAGTGTGCCCAGAAAATAGGTGGAAGAGTGCTCAGAAAACACCTACTTTGGAGACAAGGTGACTAATGGGAAATAATTTGTCAGTCTTAGCCACTAACTTTCTGCTGTAACTATTATTATCCTGGCTAGGTGAGCAGCTTAAATGGCCCTGTGAAGCCTGTCATGCCTTTAAGTGCCTGCAAATACTGCCAGTCAGTGACACAAAGCGGCCTATAAGGGAAGAAGATTGCCTTAGTGATACTTACAGGTGCTCTTGGAAAGTGGAATGAGATGGAAATTGAGCTTTGGCTGCCTGTCAGGGGGCAAAGCAGGAGCATGGGCATCTTGTATCTTGTTGGTTTGAAAATCTGTCTTGAGGACTGTTACCATCGTGGACTTGCTTCCAGACAAAGCTACTGCTAGGATGGTTGTTCCTTATGAGTACTGTACATCATGACAATCATGGTGAATGGTTTTTTTAATACATAATGAACAGTAGAAGAGTAAAACACTTAATGCTACAGTAAAGTCAAACCAGCCATAACCTTGTTCCTAAATATTTTAAAAGCTGGTAGTAAAAAAAAAAAAAGGTCTGATTCTAAACCCAGAAGTTAAAGACAAAGACTGCTACCTGCTGGCTGGTTTATTTCTGTACTTTACATCTGTTTGATACTTCTGACTCATAAAATAATCTAGATTATAGATTAGCAGGGAAATGCCAGGGCTGCTTTCTCCCTTAGTCATGACTCGGGTGTGCCCTCCACCAGGGCTGGAGCATCCTGCCTTCGTCTCAGGGAGCTTCTTCCTTTGCGTAGTGACGTAGCCCCAAGTGCTCCTTGGAAATCACCTTCAGGTAGTGACGTAGCCTGCTGTAATCATACTAGCTAGGTAGGTTAATGCTTGAACTGAATTATGGATTACTTTCTACAGTCCTACTGGCCCCAAGGTTTTCCATGAGTGGTATTTGTTGATAGGTTTGTGTGGCGAAGCAATCGCCTTCTGGTCCTGTGAATTAATATGGTCCTGCATAAGCAGTCCAAGACATGAGCAGGGCAGGGGATGCTCTGAATGCTCAAGATGCTGGTCCTAATTTTAGTGAGTAACTTCTTGTTAATGTGTCTGCTATTTTATGGTGAGAAAATACTGTGGAATATAAGTGATATGGAGTAATGAGGTATCTAAGTCCCTGTTGTATTTATTTTTAAACCGCTAATCTACTGCGAGGTATCGTATGCCTGATTCATTTTTATGGATTACATAGGGGAAAGTTTGATTTATTGTCAGTAAAGCATCAACTGAATTCTAGACTGCGTTTTGCTGGCTTGGGGAAAATAAAAGCCAATTCATTAGCTCCTGTAGAGTGCTTTCTCTAAAGCAAATAAAGTTCAGTAAAACTTTATGCTGTAGCTTTCCCCAGTAGGCAAGCTGTGCTTAAGGTGTGACAGTCTTGCTGAGCTTGGAAGTGTCTGTCAGAATAAGCCAAAGAATGGCATTAAACTTGGAAGCTGCTTTAAAAAAAAAAAAAAAATTTTTTTTATATGCTATCTGGAAAGTCCAAGCGCCAACAGAAGCGTGGGCAGTGATATCTGCTCCCTGCAGTCCTGTGGTGTTGTTTCCTCCCACTCCTCCGGTACCCAAGAAGTAGCTTGTCTCCAAGGCTGGATGAGCAGGGACGGTTGCTTTGTACCTGGCGCTTGCTTGGTACCCCAGCCCCAAACCAGCTGAAAATACTACCCCTCAGTCACCCGTGGGAAAGGTAAGTGTTTGCAAAAAAAACATTTTAGATGTAGCTCTTTGAAGACAGCATGGGCGTTTGCTGAAAAAGGTGTATGAAGCCATGACACTTCACAGGAGCCGTAACCGTGCCTGATACTTGCAGGACGTTGCTGCCGCGTTCTCTGTAGTCCTATGTAGCTGTTGGCCTACATAAACGTTTCCAAGTGCTTGGACCTGCTTGGTGATGGCCTGCCAAGTGCTTCTCCCTTTCCTAGCCTCTGAGTTCCCTCCATTTCCCCAAGTTTCTCTGTTTCCATTCTGCATTGATTGTTTTCCTGCGGGAAGCAAGTACTTTGGGGCATCCTGGACTAAAAAGGAGCTGTGGCACACTAAGCCAGTACCAGGGTTTTTCTGAGCCTTTGTAGTAAGGATTAAAAGAAGTAAAAAAAGGCTTCATATCTCATCACAGCACATGAAGACAGGTTATGCCCAAACCAGTCTTGCTCTTCAATCCCAGTGTTAACCTCCCTGGTTAACCCAAACTCCTGCTGCATGAAAGATGCCTTTCAAGATCCACCACGCTCTGCAGCAGCTCACATATCTGAAGTCTTGGAAATGCCCTGGAAGATTGGTTGGGTTTTTTTGGTAGGGTTTTTTTGTTCAGTGTTTTTTTGTCTGCAAGAAACCACAAACATGCTGTCGAAGCTCAGCCAAAAGCAGCAGCTGTGCCCCTGCAGCCTCTGCATGCAGGACAGTGTTGGAGGAAAGGAGCTGTGAAGGACAGAGCCGATATCTGGTGACTTGATCGGACCATATAGCTTGATTCTCCGTTTTTAAATGTTGGGGGTTTTTTATGTCTGTACTTCGTGAGCAGCTGAGTACCAGCTGGGTTCTGGATTGTTGCAATGCTTGAGTGATCATTTGTTATTTTGAGTTAAGTTTGTAAAATACGGACCTGATCTTCTGCAGAACCAGCAGTCATGAGCTGTGACAAGTGCTCACCTGGTCTGTTGGGGAGGGCTATGACTCCCTAGGCTTGTACAGATCCCTAAACTTGCGCAAAGTGTTCGACTGGGATATTTAAGACCCAGAAGGAAACTAGCGATGCTGAGCTTGCCTTCTGGTTTTTGATGGGGACTTATTTCTGTGTTCTCCCCCAAATACACCTGCTGGAGAGGTCTTCAGGGAAAGGCTGTGAGTAAGAAGGGGAGGCAACTAGGTGGTTATCTCCCAGAACCAGGAGGGTGAATAGATCTGGGGTTTTTTTCTGTGAAAATGTCATTCCTAAGCAAGGATCAGGAACCTAACCAAGGAGGAGCAAGCGAGAGGTGCATTTGTGTGCATGCTTATGTGATAGTCATCAGAAGAAACAAATAATTAGGGCTTCCAGTGTAGATGACGGGTTGGTATGGCTGTTCAACACCCTCTTTTCCCCATTGTGGCAGGCAGTGAGTGTCAGTAATTTTGATTTATTTTGAAACATTTTTATTTTTAGAGTGCTGTGAAAGTACCATCAAATGAATAAGAGTGGAGCCTTTATTCTTAGTATTGGTGAGTAAGTGGTGTCAGTCTAATCTGAAATAACACTTATAGTGATGCTACTTGCTTGGCTACTCCATGGCAGTGCTCCTGTTTCTTTTGGTCCCCTGATGGTACTTTAGGTGGTATCAGAATTTGTAGGAGTAATACATAGTGGTACTTAAAGTTTACAAGCAAGCTGGCTATGGCGAGCACATTAGGAAATCGTTGCAGGTCACCATTGGCGCTGCGGCTGGTGCAGAACCCTTGACTGCTTGAGCAAAAGGGGCTTAGATAATCCAGGTGTCTGGTGAAAGGTGAGGTGTTGTATAATGTTTCATGCAAGTAAAAGGCGTATTCTGGGGCAGGTCGTGATGAAAGCTCTGGGTTGGTTTGAGCAGAAACAAGCACTGAAGCCCAGCTGCTCTGGGTGGTCAGTATGCAATCTGGAGTAGCCGTGGTGCACGTCCTGCTGACTTCGGTCCCGGGGAGGCTTCGTGAAGCAGCCAGGTATTCTCCTGAAATGATTTCTGGATTTCACTGCCATCACTCTGGAAGGAAATCCTTTAATTCATTTCTGGGAGAATGGTATTTCAGCCCCTGCTTTTCCGTGAAAAGTGGAAAAACTCTTTTTTTCTGTTAAACATGCCTATTAGCTTGTGTTCCTGCAGCTCGTCAGCAATAGCCCAGCCAGGGGATATTTGTTTTATGAGTGTATCACTTACAGACAATCCTGCGGTATCTTTAACTTAGCACACTGCCTTTTGAGTAACAGAGATGTAATAACTAACATTCTTTCCTTTCCTTGTTCAGATGTGATTGTCCTCATTTGTGCAGTGTTTCCATTAGCTCTCCAGCCTACACAGATGCTGAATTCTTGTTGTAACGTCCTGGAGGAAAAGCCTTTTGGGTTTTTTATGTAATGTAAAGAAAGAAGAACACAGGCATCAGGCAACAGTCCCTCTTTTTTCTTGGTTTCCTTTTGTCAACTTGTAAGGTTAAAGACTTGTGGAAAAACATGTAGCTTAGTCCATAAAAAAGAAAATAAACTGTATTGGAAAAAGGAAAATGTATTGAGTAAAACTGTATGCCTTGAATATATAAATGCTCTTTTTCAGCGTTTGAATTGGCTTATTCTGTTGGGAGCTACGGTAAGGGGAATTTTATAGAGGGACTTAAGCGTGCAGCTAAGTTAATGCAGCAGAGCAGAGGGGATATCGTTGTGCATGGCTGGGAGAAAGGGTGAGCATGAAACACTGATGTGAACCAATATGCTCGTGCCTGCAATAGGTAACGCTGTCTTCCAGGGCGTGCTGATACAGTGACGTGAAAAAAGGCAGCAGCAGAAGCGACAAATTTTTGTGCTGCATTTTCATATAAATGTCTTTCCCCGATCTCCGAGACATGCATAAACCAAGCTTATATATTTGCTTCTTGTCAGATGTGATTGTGTCGAAGGAGGCTGGCATGATATAGGTAACAATAACTACATTTCTGTAACAGCTACAGTGCTGTAAGCAGTTTCTTCAGCAGATAATGAAATGCTCGGAGCTCTTAAGCTTGAGGACAGACCTGGCAGCTTCTACACCTGGCATGAGGGTTTGGATGCAGTTACAGAAAAGCTATGTGTATGTCAAAGTCCATCGCTCTGTCCTGTGCAGGAATAGTCTCAGGTTGCCCAGATGTTTTATTTTCCTGTGCCTTTTCGTTACATGCCATAGCAATTGAGGAAACACATGGAAACAAACATCTCTGTGCTTAGGTGAATGGGGCTGGACCAAACCCCAGTCTGGAGGCAAATTACCCTGTATTCAGAACTCCTGATTTCACCAGTGTGTTTTTCTTTTGTTGACTCCATCACTATTGTAATCTATTGCTGTTAACTCTTGTTCTTTTTAGTCCCCTCCAGTCATACCCCACTTCACCTCCCCTTTTCCCCACCTCATGTTACATCTGTGGAGAGCACGAAGTTTATATTACTACCTTTTTCCTTTAGCATAGGTACTGGTATTCTGCCTTTTTAGGTGTCATTTGATTGTTTTTAAAAACTTTTCTGTATGTACATACAGACTCATATATATATAAAAAATTATTCTTTATCTATGTTATACAGATATATATTTATTATTTATATTTAGAAATATATGTACTATTTCTTTTTTATATGTATCTAAAAGAAAACAGTTGTTAGTTCATCTTTTCTTGCTGTTCATCTGCATGAGCATCCATTCATTTTTGGGTCGTCTTTGAAACCTGTTCGCTTTCCCAGGAGCAGTGTCCGGCTGGGAGGGGTTGCCATTAAGACATACTTTCATTTGCTATTTTTAACCTGTGTCCTTTTTTAGCTTTCCATGAGTACGTGTGTAATGTCGGGCTGTCAGAGATATGTCTTACAGCACTATTTCCTGGCATGGGAACAGGAGGTGTGCTTGAGAAATTACTTTTATCACAATACATTGACATAAAGCTAAGCTCAGCTTAGCGGTCAGCATCCAGATGGATGGTCGGGGTGAACTCTGACCAGATAACGTCTCTGGTAAAATAAGCACATTTATTAAATGAATCCTGCCTCTAAATGTGACATTACTTACTGTACTGCGTTTATACCCACAACTTTGAGGAGGACAAAATTCTTCAGAAGATGATTGAAGTCTGAAAATGTGTATGAATATGCAATTTTCACTCTATTGTCAGGCACGCAAAATATTGAGAAGGTTCTTTCTGGCTTGAATATTCACAAATCCAGAAGGCCCTCTGACAATTGCTGTGACCTTTGAAATTGGGTGATGGAGGAGTTTTAGCTGCTTTGGTTCAGAAGGGTCGAAGGGGTCATCCTGGAGCAATGAATAACTCCATTTTCTGCACCATAACCATTAAGAACCTTTCCAGTACACGGGAAGGGTTTTATTATCCTCCTTCACAAGCAGGTGACGCAGCAGGCGTGGGAGAGGTTTATTTTGGTTTTTTCCATCTTTTTTCTAATTTAAATTGAAATGAGGGTATGATAATTATCATAAACAGTAGCAGAAAATGCATGGGACGTAGCTCTGCTGAGGGGTTTTATTCGTCACAGAACTGAAAATTGGCCCGTGCTCTCCTGAGTTACTGGAAGTGCTCGGTTTGAGTTCTGCTTATTGTCCGCTCAGGGTGCATCTTCCCGACCTTGGATTGCAAAGCTCAGATAATTAATCTTCCTGAATATTTTTGTCATCTTGCTTATATGTGCATTCATCAGTGTACGTATGGCCTGCCGGGCATTGTGGATTAGATTGAGAGCTCTGTGCCTTAACTCTGCAAATGCTGGGATTTTTATCTTCCCCCCCTCTTCAGGATAGAAAAAACATTTTGTGATGGTATGAGATTGAATTTACTGGTATAAAAAAATCCCTCTCCCTGGCTTTCTCCAAAATACCCTTCAAGCTAAAGCACTTGCCTTCTTACAAATGCAGCTACAACTTATCTCCTTTAAAACCTATTTACTAGCAATTTTATACTAAAATTTGAACAAGTTTTGGATTTATTTGGGGATCTCCCAATTAATTATGGGAACAATTCTTTGTTTTTCCATTTGTGGGCCATTCAAAAGGTGTTATCAGAAACAAAATAAGAGTTTTATGAACATGCATGAACATGGGGCATCATGGGTGAAATGTTTGCTTGGTAGTAGTGCAGAAATCTTCTGCTTTGGGATGGATGTTTCAGGCTCTTGAGAGATGCTGGGAGCTGTGCTCCTATTGCCACTGCTAGAAGGAGGTTTTCTTCTCTGATGCCATGAGTTTGTTGTGTTTCATGATCAAAATACAAAGTACAAAATGCAGGAAGCCAAAAAAATTTTCCTTCTCTGTCCTTATACTTTCTACTGATGTTATTCAGACAGTGCATTTTACTTCGTAATCCCCTCTCAAACAGAAAACCCAAGAAATGCTAACTTTTACACTCTAAGAGCATTTTTCTTGAAGTATCTTTTTTTTTTCTCTTTCAGACCTGGGCCTGGATCAGTTTATAGTGAAACGCTACGATGGGAAGGTGAGCACATAAGAGTATTAAGTGTGTCTTATTCAATGGCTTTTTTAACCTAGAGTCCTTTAGTTATTACCTGCATGTGGGTGTAAGTTAAATGAAGTATTTGAAGTATTCTCTTCTGAGCTTTTTGTTGTTTAGTAGCATTGCAGTACCTTTTACATAATGACAGTGAATGAGAAATTTTTTTTAAAGGGGTTTTAATGTTTACAGGCAAAATATTACCTCTTCCTATATACTAGTAGGCCAGGAAATTATAGGTTGTAATCACGTTTCCTTGCTGCTTCTTTATGACTCCGAGAGCTCGATGAGCTATGCCGTTTTGGGGAAAACTTACTTGACCTTTCCCTTCCAGACTCATCTCCAGATTCCTGAAGGAAGGAGACGCTCTTGTGTTTATCTGCATCCCGAGCATGTATTTCCCCCCTATCAAACACCCTTACTCCGTTCCCCTTTTGAACCCTAGGTCCTTCCTACAGCGATACACGACTGTTCTGGATGTTTGTGCTGTCACGATACGTGTTGGTAAAATGTTGAGCATCCTCTGATCTAGTTTTGTCTGCCTGTGTAAGTGGAGCCGTGCAGCATCTTACCTGTTGTTATGCAAATCAGCAACCCAATTAACCACACCGTAAATCCCACTGGTATGGAGGAGTACGGTAAAGGCAGCTCTGGCCCTAGGACTAGCAGCTCATATCGACTTCTTGATGCAGATAACTGCAGATTGGTTCATTTTCTATCATATCACCATGGACACATGGTACTCCAGCTTTTAGCAATACTTTCATTTCACCTGCATCATCTGAAAGTAAAGCTTCTGTTTTTTTCCAAAGGGAGGTCAGCATCTGATCCCTTCATTGCTGAGTGATGTACCTGACACAGTGTCAGGCATTTCCAGAAAGCCCTGACACTGAAAAAAATGTATTTAAAGCTTTATATAAACACAGTGTGGGCTGTACATGTGCAGTTCGCTGTCTTGTTTTGTGTTTAGTAGGGAAAGGTAAAGACAGAAGGTGATCAAATACCTGGCGTCCCTGTCATTGGTGGCATACAAGTGTTCTGGTTACCCAGGCAGCAAAGCGAGATTTTGCTTGAAAACAGACAATTGGAAGGTAGTATTTTGCAGTTAGTTTTGATGCATAAAACTACGAAGTGTGTTGTGAACACTTGTTTTCTTCTCCCCCTGCCACAAACCCAACGTCTGCTTTTCATGATTAAAAAAAAAAACCCACAAACAAAAAAGTACATATATTCTTTGCAGAATATCAAATGTTTCTCCCTCTGATTTATGACAGTCTATTTTGCATCCGCTCACTTTCATCATTTTATCTTGTCAAGCTATCACACTCATCCCTTAGGCTTTACATAAACAAGATTTGTTTGTAGGGAAGAAATGCTGAATCCCACACTACTTCTGCTAATCATTCCTCTGTTCCTGAGCACTCCGCAGTCGGTTCCTATCACATTGGATAAAAGATTCAAAGGCAATCCCTTTGCTGAACTCAACTTTCTGTTCCTCTGCCCCTCAGCACTGAGGACTTGAATTGCACTGCATTTGGATGTGATGGACACGGTCACCACACAGGGGTGTTGAAAACCCATAGTTGGTGTTTGAGGTACCATGCTCGACCGTGCATCGTCATCCAGGCTCTTAGGATCTTGCCATTCAGCGTGGAGAAGGGTGGAGAAGAGATAGCCTTTGCCTTATGTGCTAACCACCTTTCGCTCTGACGTGTAGCAGAGTGAAATTGCTTTTTATATAACTTCGAGATGTCGGTGCTGCACTTGGATGTCTACATGCTGTAGTCTGGATAGTCTGAAAGTGAGGGAGCAGATTTAGGGTACTGCAGTGGACTTTTCTTTATTGTTATCTTCTCCTGGGACCTATTTTTTCCACAGTCTAATAACACCCTAGAAGCAATTTGCTCTGAAAATGAAGAAATAGAGGTTCTTGTTTGCTAGGCTGTCTGCTTAAAGACACCTTGGGACTGGCTAAATCTGGCTGTGGCTGTTAGGGTACTGGTAATGTCCAGGTGAGAGGATAGTTCAAGGAGAGTATAAAATAAGTTGGCCTCGGCTCTCCCTTGGTAATGAAAGAAGCTGACAGTAGATTGATCTGTCTGATAGCATCTTGTTCTCCTTTTATTGCTTGCTTTGGGTTTCAGTTTAAAAAACAACACTGTTTTCACTCAGTCAAGCACCAGCTGAAGTGCTGCAGAGCTGACCTTACTCATTCGAGTTGCACTTGCATAGTAGCACTGGAGGGATAAAACCCTCTTGCATGTCTTCCTCCTTGCCTGTTTCCAACTACGTATTCCTCTTGGGTTATCAAAGCATCCTCTACCTGGAGACGACTTTCTGGCGCTTTCCTTTTGTGCATTGGCGGAGCTGATGAGCTCAAGCAGAAGGGTAAGAGGTCCATCGTTCCCCGAAGCATCCTTACGAATGTCACGCAGAGGTAATAGGACTTGTGGTACAAATGTGCGCTCAAAAAGTAATAGGCCTGTTCACTGGAAATTTCCTCTTCATTTTTAAGGTGAAAGGAGTTTGTGAGCAGTCAGACACAAGCAAGCTGTGGTACTGAAAAGTACTGACAATCTGCAGGCTAGATCCTGGCTGAAGAGTAGAAAAGAGAATTAATTGTAGTTCCAAGCAAAGATGTATACCCAGGGTTGCGTGCAAGTAATAATTTAGAAAGAGATTCGGTTAAAAGAATAGAACCAGCTGTGCAGTCAGTTGCATTTTAATTACATATTATAGGACAATGTTTATCGGTGTGAATTTTGAGCATGTATGTTTGAGATTTAAATGCTACAGCATTAGTAAGCAGCTGCTCTTTTCACAGAACCAATTTTATTTACATAAAACTACCATCAAAACAACTAATTGGCTGTCGTGCAGTGATCGGGACTGGTCTTGCCAACGGATTTTGTGATGTGCCTCTGTATTGTAACTGTGTCGGGTTTCTGAAGCATCTTGCTGTGCGTTTGATTGAATGCTATGGTGAGAAGACAATACCGGCTTTTTTTTCCTCTTCCTGCCCCTCCTTCTTCCTAGTGATAATTTATAGAGTTGATGGAGAGGGAGGTAAATGTTACTGCCTTATTAATGAGAAGAATGCTCCTGTAATTTGAGCCTAAATGCTTTTTCTTTACTCATTGCGAGACCAAAAACCCTGGAGACATTCATCCAGCAAAAACCATTGGTCAGATCTGTTTGCCAACATGAACTCATACTTTTCTTTGACCTGCTGCTGGGCTGAGTGTGTAGGGAGGCAACTCTGTCCCTGGCTCCATTTTTGTCTAAGCGTGGTGGTTTCTCCCCCAGGGAAGCAAGCTCTGGAAAGTAGAGGAAAAGAAGCATTGATTACTATTCATTCAAAGTAGAAAAAAAATATTAATCAGTCTGCAGATATTTCAAAGTGTTCATGTTCAGCCTGAACAAAAGGCTGATGTGAGAATAGGCTGATGTGAGAATAGACACAATCTAATGTGTAGCTCAGGGTGCTGCGGCGTGAAGTGTCCAGACCACAACTGTTCATTTGCTCTGTTTCCACTGTGTCTCTTTCCTCCTCTTGCATTTTGGCGGTGGGAAAGCAAATGCTTTTTTAACGCATCTGTAGGAGAAATATCTCATGTTGACCCTTCTCTCGTCCTACCATCTTGAAAAGCATGCTTCTGGTTAGGAGGAGTGAAGTCCTATTTAATTTAAGATGTGCTGTTCCCCTGCTGCGTAATGTTTGTTAGTGCTTAAGAAAGGGTGCTTTTGAGAGTGATGTGGAGATGTTCTTTGCACATCTGATTTTCCAACTGAGGCATTGTGCTGTTTCATCGCTCACTGCTTGCATCTTGCTTAGCAAGATGATAGTGATGAATAAGCTCTCACTAAGTAGAAGTATCTTGGGACATATAATGTCGCATGAGCGTCATTAATGTTACATAAGTTGTAATACAGATTTTGTTTAAAATTTTCTTTTTTCATGCCCTCACTGTTTACTTGATGGTTTTTTTGGCTTATGCATTAATGATTGACAAGCTTAATCTCTCAAAGAAAAAAAGAAGCGATGCTGTTAGTGGTGTTCCTCTAAAGTGTGAGCTGCATATCCACCCTGTTTAGAGCAAAATCACTCCCTGTCACCTGGGTCCTTTGGTGTGGTCCCTGTCCTGGTGAGCCAGTGCAGGGGAGCTCTCAGGTGTCCCGCAGCTGAGCTTTCAGCACTGCAGCCTGATGTAAAGGTGGGAGCAGAGGCAGAAAATGGATGTGGTGGGTGCACAGCATAGATCTGTCTTTGTGCGGTTGGGTGTTCACACCGAAGGTAAGCTGCAGTGCTTTTAAGAGACCTCTAGCCTATTTAGGGAAAAAAAACCAACCCTAGATGGCTTATTAGTTTAATACAGAATACACTTGACTTGCTCTTGTTGTTCTCCTGTGGGGAAAATTTCTTGCTACTGTTTAATACGAACAAAAGCCTTCGAGCTACCAGCAACAGCTTACCCTCCTGCTACCATTGCTGCAGTAAGTAATTATGGAGTCTTTCAATGCCCTCTAATTAAATTTATGAATTAAGTATTTCCTGCCAGCATTTATATTTACATCTCTAGATGTTTTGGGATGCCTGAGAGTAATGCAGAGCAATAGCAAAATGAAGGAAAAGGAAAATACTTCAGATGGTTTCTGTGCCTTTTCCTTGAGGGGCATTGTCCCTCTCTGGTTAGCAAGAAGTCAGTCCCTGCCAGAGGCAGTAGCGTTGCTTGTAGCCAAGAGGGTCTGCAGATGTTCAATTCAATTCAGTCTTCATCACTTCACAAAAGGAAAGGCAGTTTGTACTTAAGCATGCCCACATGTTCTGGCTATTAACTTACATTACAAGTTCGTTTTTCTGTTTTATTCTGGCAATTTGTTCAAAACTACATGTGCTTTTGTGTTGGTTTCTTTGATGTCCTCCATTGAGCTTGAAATGTAGGAAGGGAAGAATCAGGTAAGGGCCAGGAAAACATCTGAAGCTCACTTCCACTGTATAATGCAGGCTTGTATCATGGACCAGTACAATGATTAGCTTAAACTACACTTATCTGCCAAGGCCCTGTAACTGGAGGTGTGTGTCTATTAAAGAAGAGCTGCTGGGAGTCAGCTCAGGAGGAAGATTTCTTGCTAGATGATTTAAAGAGCATCTCAGGAGCACAGGAGCCTGAAAAAATGTGCTCAGGAAGGCTTTAAACTAAAGGGGGGTAGATTGAGACTAGATATAAGGAAGAAATTTTTTACGCTGAGGGTGGTGAAACACTGGCACAGGTTGCCCAGAGAGGTGGTGGATGCCCCATCCCTGGAAACATTCAAGGTCAGGTTGGAGGGGGCTCTGAGCAACCTGATCTAGTTGAAGATGTCCCTGCCCACGGCAGTGGGGTTGGACTAGATGACCTTTAAAGGTCCCTTCCAACTCAAATTATTCTATGATTCTGTGATCCCCATGAAAAGGACTTGGAGGTAGATGGACCATCCTTAGTACAGGATTTTCTGGTGGATTGAAGGATCTTGCTGCCACGTTTGAAAGCGGGGGGGGGAAAGGGGCCTTTATTCATTAGCCTGAATTTCTGGGGTCCTTTGCTTTGTGTATGAGCTAGGGCTGGAGCATGGGACTTCCACCAGAGTGGCGTAAGCTGCCATAGACCCAAGCTTGCAGCAAGTGAGACAAGCTCAAAGTCCTGCTGTCTATTCAGGAGTCAAACATCGGATCAGAGCTCTGAGCTCCTGTGATCTTTAAGTGCCTCTGAAACCTTTGTTCAAAAGGATGCAACTCTAAATGATACCTTAACAAAAGCAAGTTACTGCAATTCAGTAAATAACAGTGTAAAGTGCATGTGCAGTTGATTTACTGAGCCCATTAACTGAGAAGGATACGCAGTACTTTCTCTAGCTTAGACACAATGAAAACAGGTGAGGAGTCTTCTAAATCCAACCATATGACATCCTGCCAATGTCTGTTGTGAGAGCGTTTGACATAAATGAGTCCCCAGCGTCAGCAGTTTGAGCTGTTGAGTCTAGGTTATGGCTTGCTTGGAGATACAGCTTTGAAGCATTCAGCAAAGCATTTTGAATGCTTTGAAGCATTCAGCTATCCTGGTCCATAATCCGTGTAGAACATCTCTGTCTAATTTCAGATTTCCTGCTTTAAATTCCTTCAGCTTCTGATCTTAGTGCAGGTAGTTTTTTACATAATAACGAGGAAGCATCTTCTTGCATAGATAATAAACTTACGCTCATCTATACAAAAGTTCCTCTGATGTCCCCAAAAGTGTCCTAATGAACTGGAGGTAGACAATTCTTGCCTGTGACCCTTTGTGGAAGCAAGCAGAGATGCAGTTTATTGCAGACAATCAGCAAATCTGAGCTGAGCTGACATGATTTTTCTCCTCTTGACATTCTTTGCTGACACCAGTGCCTGTGTTTGTGGGTTTCTTTGCTCACTAGCTTTCTCCTCCCAGCCAAACTTGGTCCTCCCATTTGCTGTGGTTAGCAGTTTTGAGTTACTTTTGTGTTCCTCACTGCTTTTTCCTGCGTGTGGTTCACTGGGACCTGTGCGGACACTGAACTTGCAATTTCTTCTCTTGGCTTGTTTTTAACAAAAACGAATTTCATCAAAAAAACACTTAGTTGCTTCTAGCACAGGTAAATGCATGGTGCACAAACATCCTGGTGGACACCTGGGTTGCTTTACGTCCACGTACAGAACACTCTTCATCCTCCCCTACCTCCTCTACCAAATGTTCGTGGCCTATTTCAGTTTTGACAGAGCTCTAGCTGCTGCTCTCTTTTTGTACCGCTAATTATGTTGCTCGTCTTCACAGGGCTCATTTGGCAGATATTACTAAAATGTTCTGGTTGCTGTATGTCCTCTTTTATTCTGATTTCTAGGTACCTGGCGGGTGTTTCTTCCAGCTACTAATATCTCTGATACTTGTGTCTTTATTCTAATTATGGTTTGGTTTTTTGGTATAACCAAGCATTCCCTCATTTTCTTCCCTTTTCTAACCCTCTCCCCTTCCACCAGGATTTCTGGCAGGTACAAAGCAGACAGCATGTGCTTTGATTAGTTTGTGCTTCAGACCTCATAATATGCACTTCTCATGTAAAAGGGACAGTGTACGCTCACCCCTTCTCCCCACTCCTTTAATAAATAATCCTGAATCCTCTCCTTGATCCTCAGCCTAAAGGATTTATTTCAGAATACTTAAATTTGGCTTAAGAGTACAGTCCTCAGGGTAACCATTAATACATGGCTTTATTAACGGGAACATCTTTGAGCAAAGCTCAAATGTCTATCTCCCTGTCCTACTATTGTCACGGTGTCTTTTGAAGCTTCTGACTTATTTGGCAGCTTGATGAGACTGCGATAGAGCTGGCTCTGTTGGAAAATGGCATTTTCCGCTCGAGGCCACAAAGTTAGTTTTGTTCTGTGAGAAAGGACAGGCATTCCTCTGGCCAAATGCTGTGGGGAAACATCATGTATTTGAATGTGTGTAAGTTTAGGGAAGGGGTTTTTTTTCAAACTTTCTTGAGTTTTTCAAGTTACAGAACTATGTAGGGTGAACTATATTAAAGAATATTTTAGGAAGAAGATATTTGGATGCTATAGTTCATAAGATGGTTTCTAGGAAAAGGAACTAGAAAGCAGAGGGAAGTTCATTTAGTATTAGTAAGTAAAGAGGGAAATGTACAGGGAAATGTTTGCCCTGTGGCTTTGTGATGTTAATGAAATCCATAGGGGAAGTTAGCCAAAAATAAGCAGCTAGGTGACAAAGTGCCCTTAGTAGGTGTATGCAGTCTTTTAATCAGGAAGTGGTTTATGGGATCATTTTTGGCTTTAATTTCTTTGATAGTTTTGCTGGCTTTAGATTAACGCTTAATACTTAAGGGATACAAAATTGAGTTCTGAAAACTCTGTCCTGGGGTAATGTGGAGTTGGTAGGCAGAAGGGGAGAGGGAAGGAGGATGGATTGAGCAGGATGGGAGGGAATGTTTTAGGAGATGCTTGATGTCACTGACTACAGAAGCAGGGCAGGTCTAGATGGGAGAAGCAGGTGAAGAAGAAAGGAGGAGTGAGAGAGTGGAAGGGAATGGCAAGATTTTTTAGTTGTATCTTAATTCAGTTCCTTAAAACATCTGTGAGTGTGATGACAATCTCTAATTGTGAGTGTGATGACAGTCTCTAATTATGTGATTACATGTGGTTTTTCCCCAAACCCCTTTCTCATTTGGTGAGTGATTAGCACTGAGTGTGTGGCCCCAACCTCATTGTCTGAGCCAATGTTTAATACTTGCTTTCTATACAGAATTGTTTTTTTCTGCATGTACTTTCACACTGGAACTTTTATTGGAGAAAACGAGCAGCGTGCATTATCAACATTAGTTCATCTTGGTAATGCAGGCTGAGATGAGGGAAAGCAGTATCCTGACTTCCGTCTGGAGACCTAAACAGCCATTTAAATTCAAAGGTGTCAAAAGTCAACTCATTTTAGAAGCATGATTTGGGACATCAAGGACCTAATTTTAATCCTCCCCCGTCAAATTTCCATGACGAATGCCACTGTGGTCCTACAGACTGTGATTTCATTACCCTGCAGAGGACTGAGACAGCGCAGTGGAGGGAAGCAGAAGTGTAGACTGTCCCTTTTCCGAGGCATTTCCTATTTGCTTTTCCAGCAGGGGTTTTTCCCTTGCATGAGTGGGTCTGCTGCCTGCGAAGGGTTGGGAAAGTCTGTGTCATTTTTTTTCTTGGTCGCACAGAATGCTGGCCTTGCGTTTCAGGTGCCGTTTGTTTTAAAAGTGATGAATATTTACAGCCTTGCTGGAAGGAGGGAATGCAGATTTCTCTTTCCAGTCTCAGGAGACCACCTGTAGTAGTAATTGCTGCCTAATTTTTGATTCTCTGTACGTGTCCGAATTCAAATTCAGAGGGAGAGATTATGCAGAACAACTTCATCCATGTCCAGCTCTGTATTTTTGTCCCCCTGTGTATATATACAGATAAAATAACCCCCAACTCTAAGGTTTTAAACTGTTTATTAAACTATACTCTTGAAAGGTCATAAGCTGCAGTATTTATCTGCCAACAGTAGATTTTAAGCATTTTCCTATGCTAACACTCACCCACCATGATTTGTCATGCAGAATCTGTTTGCATTTGCCTGTGTTAGTATGTAGACTTCATAGTAAATTATCTAGAGCCACTAGGAATGATACTGTAAACTTTTCCACTGTAAAAAGAGGTTTACGAGTTTCAGAAAGTCCTTGTGCTATTTCTATCGCAACCTTAAACACTTTTTTCTTATTTAGTGATACATAAAAAAGTGGTATAAAAAAATCCCAGGCAGTGCATCTAAAATAAGATATTTTGCATCCACATTATAAAGCTAGCTTTAAAAAACCTAAATTCCTCTATTCTCCCCCAAGTCCTTTTTTGTCCTTGTTTCACAGTGTGGAAGGACCTCCCCTGCCTCTTTTTCCCTAACAGGCTTTTGAACATCTGGGCTGAAAGGCTCCATTTTTAAATCTGATTTTGAAAGGCTTTTTATTTCTGTATTTCAGTTTTCTTAATGTAGGTGCCAACATGAGTTGTCGTGAAATCTCTAAATATGTGGCTTTGGTTCTTTGTATCTTCAAAAAAATGAGCAAAAATTAAAAATCTCCTTCATTTCAGAGCCTGCAGTTCAGCATTTTGGTGCAGAGTTCAAAGCATTAATATTTTTAGTTACCGTAGCAGGCTTCATTGCCTGCAGTTTTCACTGGCATTTCTTAAGGGTTTTCCCTTACCTGTCTTGTGTGATAGACTAATACAGAGCATCTGCTGCAAATGCATTAGTCAGCGAGTGTCTCAGTATATATTTCCCCAGATTTTAAACAGTCCTGCTCAGGAAGGAGCTGTAGTAGTCCGTGCCAGCACGATGCTGGCCTGCAGGCTCTGCTGGACCAGGCAAATAGGAGCCGCGTCGCTGCACGTTTAAATGTTGCGTAGTGCTAATAAGATGGCAGATGCCAGCTAATACTTTCAAAGATGTCAAACAAAACGTGTGGTAGTTGCTAAAGAGTGTTTAAAATGCATTAATTAAATGGATTGTCCAATAAATTTTACTAAAAGATTTGTTTTCCCATCCTTAGAAGGATTCCTAATAGCTTTTTATTTGTAGGGGTGCTGCCTACTGATTTAAGCCCAAGGTATCAAGCCATGTAGGAGCAGGACTAATAGCGCATCATGTCTATGCATACTGCTTAATGTTATGTGCACAAGTACTAATATGGGGGTTTTTTCTCTTCTTAGAGAGATTTCAGTTGTAAAGAGACACGTATGCCAAAATAGCAATAATATGGAGGGTCATCTTTACCTTATAAAGCCAGAAGACTCAGAAACAAAGAAAGAAATTGTCCATATTAGGCAAACGTGTAACAGATTTTTTGGAAATTCCTACTGTGGAAAAGAGAATATTACTTTTTAACACTGAACATACAGCATTTTAACTTCTCCTATATGTCTACAGCTACCATAAAGGAAATACGTTAATAGATGTCTTTTAAATGGTTTGCATAACTGAAGGTGGTCAGTTGGGACTGAAAGAGAATTGCTTTGCAGTAAGGTGACTTCACTGTTTGAAACATTCATGGTTTTGTAGTTGCTTACACAATACTGGTAACCTTAAAGTATTTCTTTTAAAAAGGAACAAACTGAGTATGATGACATTTGTCAATAAAAGATGGTTATGGTTCATCTAAAATTCCTTACTAATTTACAAAATTACTTTCTGGTTCTGGAGAAATACTCATTATCTTGCATGCACTTTGATATTTATTTTGTTGTCGTTCTGGAAGGCATAAGTCACTGTCGAGTGGTCACATAAGGCTGATAAATTCCTGAAGGTTTGGTGCATATAAGTACAAAGGTGATGTTGAAACATAAACAAGTTATGTGAATAAATGTGCCGAAAGTGTGTTTTCTCCTCCAGATTGAAACACAAACTGTTGACTTTTAAGTGACTTACCAAGAATGTGTTCTTCCCAAAGTGGCAAATTAAATGCTGCTCATTAAGTAGTTTCTAAAATGCAAAATGAAGTGGAGCTGTGAGGATTTAGCTGATAAGGCTTTTCTTAACGTGTTACGAATGCAAACACCAGCTTGGCACCTTGTGTCCGTCTCTGCCTTTGCAGAGAAGGCATCCCTTAACTTGTAAAACTACATCTTTTTTTCAGATTTGCATAATTAAGTATTAACATGTTTCACTCTTCACTCAGCCCTGGGAAAACAATTTTAAAATCCAAAATAAAGGTGATATTTGGCGAGGAATAGAAGGAATCAGTGGGTTTTTTTTTTTTCCCCAAATCCTTTGTACCTGGAAGCTGTACCATGTACTTGGCTTGAGGGAGGCTCCAACAGTAGATCAGTTTTGGGTTAGAATATATGAAGTTTGTGTTATATCTTTGGGTGCTTTGTTTGCCTCCAGCCAGCCTGTAACACAAGTCTGGGGAGTTGCCTGCATATGGCATGCAACTTGGTTTCCTACAGCACACGGGTTTGGGGGAGGTTGGTCGCTGTTACTGAGATGTTCAACCCATGTTCTGGTGCTGTTTGTTGGGCTTGGAGCCTGAGTTGGAAAGGGCAAACCAACCTTTGTATTTTGAAATGCAATTACTTTTTTTTTTTTTAACCTGTTGTCAATGTCTGGTATTGTAAGATAATCTGCCTGAATGCCTGTAAAAAGTTTTATTCCACTGAGACTGGACTGGTGGCTTTTCCCTGAATTTACACAGCCATGCTTGTGCTGAAAGCAGTGGTACATTTGGATTTCTTTTTCTTTTTACATGTTAATTTGGATGTTTGCTTGTTTGTGTGCTTGTTTAATATGAATCTACTGCTTGATTAAAAAATACTTCATACTTGTAGACTGTTTCCCGTGGCTTGCTCACTCGTGAATGCTCAGTTTTGAATGTTTTTTGGGCGTGCTGAATGATCTTAACCAATTACTCTGTTTTTGGGAATGGATTTAACATAGAAAAAATTCTTAAATGGAAGACATTTGACTGTTTTAGCTGAGCACTTTGAGAATTAGCTTGTGTTCAGATACAAAAGGATGTGAAATGTGAAAGTTGTCCTGAAATTGTGTGGATAACTGATTTGTGAAGATGACATCTCTAAAAGAGGATGGAGGCTTGGAAAGGGTTTTTTCCCTACAGTTTCTGATACTGTGCCTTACCTTTCTGGCTAGAAGGTATCGTAGAGTATGCTGGAAGGAAAGTAGGATGTGGAAAAGAAGCTGGAGGTCTATAGACAGTGGTTTTAGGTGTTAGTGAGGACTGACTTCAGGTTTCTCCACCTTGAACTTTGAAGGATCGCAACAGTCCATGTTGTGCTTTGTAAAGTAGGTAGATTGATCCCCCCCCCCCGTACGCCCCCCCCCCCCCCCCCAGGGGATTATAATATAATTCTGTAGAATACAATGTTTAATGGTGGAGAACAACCCCTGAGAAGGATGCTTTCAGCTTTTCCTGTAGTGGGGAGAGCTTCCCATGCATTTTATGGAAATCGATCAAACACACAGCTTCTCAGTGAGCCAGAAAAAAAATAAATGGGAGAGTTGTGAATTTTTTTAAACTTCTGTCCTCCTAGTGGCTGAGAGCCTGACAATCTTATTGATCAGGTCAGCTGTTATTTTCCCCTACTAAGATCAGTGGGAGAAATTCCCTTTCCCATTAGCTGCAGGCAGGCTGGGCACCATAATGACAGCGTACGTTCCCCTTCCCCAGGTCTCTGGCAAGTAGATGCTTGTTTAAAATAATAAAATATTTTACTTTGTTTGCTCAAAGATGCAAATGAGTAAATGCTTCTCCTTCCCATCTGTCTAAACCTTTGTATTTCAAAGAGCGATTAATTTAATATCTTCTTTTATTGCTAGTTTATGGATGGGGTTTTCAGCTTATGAGGAATATTTTAAGCTGTTTGCTGACTATGAATTTTAAGTGCAGAAAAGAAACCCATAAAAATTAATAAACCAACCTCTGGAACTTTTTCATGGGATCCTTCGAGCGGGTGAAGTAGGATGCTAATAGCTAGTTTATGATAAATGCTGCTAAAGACAGGCAATTGGAGGAAGAGGCAATAAATCACACAAGCAGGTGAGACACTGCTGGCAACATGGCCGGCAGCAATCACAGAAAACTGCTTTCTCCACAAATCCTGCCTTCAGTTTAAAGGAAAACCAGACATTCTTTATTTGTCCTTAACATAAGCATCAGTGTAATTTTGCTTCGGATCTATCTCGATGGGAAGGGAAGCATAAGCATTTTTTTCCGTAAATGATACTTCAACCTGGTATCCCGTAAGCATAAATAGTAGTTATCTTGCATGAAATGAATGCCATTAGCATGTTGTCTGCTGTTAGTGATTCACCTCGTATTAAATTCTTGACGCTCTCCAGATGGTAAAGGACGAGCTATTGGGAAGAGTTTTATTTGATCAGTAGAGCTGAACTTTTTTTTTCCTGAAAGCTGTATTTTTTGGTGATCTACATGATTATTTTTGTCTCTTTTTCTTGTGGTTTCCGAGCCAGATACGGGTTAAATTTTCATCTAAATTATTAGCTGAGCTCATCCCCACTCTGCAGTCACATACAATGGTGAGTTCTCTCAAAAACAAAAACCCTGAGGTGGATGAGAGACGTCAGCTGCAGACAGTGGGTCTGACCCGGAGAGGCTACGTGCTAACTCTTCCTGGGATGTCTACTCAGGCTTCTTAGCAGCGCCCAGTCAAGGCAACGACCTGGTTGCTTCAAAACTTTCTTGCTCTTCGCAAGTCTAACCGTTCAACTTGATGTTATGTTTTGCCTGCTTATTTTATTGTCGGTTAACCGGTTTTCTTTCCTTTATCTTGTATATGATGGGATCTCCGCTAGACAGAGGTAACCGTGGGGGACAGTTGTCTAGCTGGACCCTTGTGTGGTGGTGTTTGTCAGTGGTTTTTCCTAAAACCGTTCCTAAATTCAGCTTTGCTTTCACCATGCTTCTGTGCTTGCATGACCCGGTTTCTGTGGAATAACCTCATCCATGCCTACTATCCTTTATATTAATTTCATTTTCCTCTGTGTGTGCGTGTGCCTCCTCCTGCTGTGTTCTTAAAATGGGTCACCAGTGTGGATTTCCTAACAGTTTTATGGATCCTTTTCAGTCTTTGAAGCTTCAGCGGATCAAAGGGACTTGGATTTTTAGCTTAGTAAGGGAGATTAGCTGATAAAACGTGGTATTTTCTCTTAAAACAAGGTGTTGAAAAAGAACTGGAGCGAGAGAGAGAGAGGTTGAGATTGATATCGGTCCTGGTCCTCCTAGTGAGCTTGCTAAACACACTCCTGAATCATGTGCTTCTGATAACTACATGTTTTTTATAACTTCGATCATACTTTATATTCATGTGAAATAGTTCTTTCTTGGCTACTGCTACAACAGAGTATAACTAAAACACTATTAGTGAAATACGATAATTTCCTTTCTGAATCCTGTATTAAAAAAATCTGATTTTCATAACACTAATCTCTCAAAGATTCAGACAATTTTAAGCAAAACGGACATAGCTTTATTTATCTGTATTCCAGCTAGGCTAAACCAACTAATTAATATTGTGCAGTTCCTTATCCCTCATTTGAGATGGGGAAGCACTGGTCTTTGCAGAGCATTTCTGACAGATTTGAAGGCTGGAAAAGGTCCACTGAATATGAATGGAGATAGTGGGGGTGTGTGTACATGGAATGGCTTGTTGGTGGTAAGGATACAAATGAAGCTTTCCATTTCTCTATTTAATTGATTGCTTTATTTTCTTTTTTTGGGGTGTGGGTCGGATGAATAAATAGAAATTATCCCAGGAGCGAGAGAAGTTTGCCGATGAAGACAGCATATTTTATGCGCTTGGAGAATGTGGACTCATTTCTTTTTCCGACTACATCTTCCTCACAACAGTCCTTTCCAGTAAGTACTGAGGTTTTTTCTCTGCAATTACTGCTTGTTTATATTTGGAAGGTTTACAAGCAATGAGTTTGCTATTGTTGTCTACATACATTTCCCCAAAAGGAATTCTTGATTGCTTGAGACTTTAGTTGAGTGAATAATTGCTATTGCTTCATCTCGTTTAGTCTTAGCTTCGAGTGGTTCAGAAAGATAAGCAGATCGATGACTTCTGAAGACTTATTTTAAAATGTGGCAAAAATTTTTTTGAATGAGTCACTTGACCTGCTGTTCAAAACTGTAAATGGAGATGTGTTCTTGAGTTGTGTTCATATGATATTCTTGTGTTTGGATGAATATTGTTTTCAAGCTCTTCACTGGTTACAGGACTGTTCAAACTCTCCTCTCCAGCTGTATTTTCACTTGCGTAAGCTCAGGCTTGTGTGTGATGAAATCCAATGAGGAGAGAAGTTAGGCTGTTTACATTTCAACAAGTATCATTAGAATACCTTCTGTCTTTTCACCCTGCTGCACTCGACTTGCATTTGTGATATTTCTGCGATTTGCTAATCTGTTCCAGCAAAGTCTTCTGCACTTGAAGTGCTGGCACTTAGAAGTTTGCTTTGTTGGCAAGAAACAGTGAAACTGAAGCCTTTGGTAATGTCAAATGGCATTTCTAGACTTTCTTCATGGGAAAGCAAGCTCAAAGCCTCATTTGCAGAGCTTCTCTAGCTGTTTGGAAGGTGCTGCATCACAAACAGGAAAGTCAACAGAAATTCCAGTTATTTTCCAGCCCCATTAGAAAATGTGGGTTAATGGGGAATACGTCACTGTCCAAATGAACTTGAGACATTTTATTTTTAGACTTAAAAAAAAAAAGAGAGAGAGAGAAAACTTGGCCATCTAATCTTGTATGTGTTTCATGATGACCTGACTACAGGAATTAAAAAGCTGGACGCTTCCCAGCTTACTGTAGACCCCCATTGCTACCTGCTCTGTGCTGTTTGGGGAGTCAGCTGGGTAATTCACTCACGTTTTGTAAAAGCAACAAGTGCTTTATTTTTTTCCCCTGTGTTCGTGCATGCTGTAACATGGACAAATGAAAGAGGCAACTCTTCATTTACTGAGGATCTATTACCGGGGAGCAGCAATGTTCAAGGTCTTGTTTGTTGTCAAATGGACGTGGTGGGGGAAGACCTGTATGTGACCTTCATGTCATGAAAACAAACACTGAGAGATAAAGCTACTTCAAGCCAGGGAAATTTTTTTATCATTTTAACCTGCTTTTTTGTTTGACAGAGTCTCAGAACTGACTCTTAAGACTTCTGCTGTTCCTTTCTTACGTTAGTCTATCCTGTGCTGAAGTTATCTAAGGTATTCTCACTTGTGTAGTGAGGGCTTTTAATCCAAGTCTCCACAGATGACGACGAACTCACAAACCTATAGGATCACATTACTGAATGTGGTTTAGAAAACACTCGTGCCCTTGGCTTTATGGCTGTGCTGGTGGTGAACAACCCCCTGATCAAGTACGCAGGGCACAAAATTAATTTCATGTGCTTCCACAGGCAGCAGCAAGAGAAATTGTTCTTGCTTTGGTTTAATTTCTTTGTTGTGAGAATAACAGAAAATGGACCACCTTGTGTTAGAGTAGCAGCCAACCTTATTTTGGAGGACTGTGCAGGCGGGACGGGTTTTTTTTCCTCTTGTTCTCGGGCTTTTAAACGTGTTCATAGTTACTGGGGAATCAGACTAATGAGAGGAGACAGAATTGGGTAGTTTGTGCTTTGAGGAATGATATGAGGGGTGGGCAAGGGAGGAGCTTTCAAAAAAGCGGGGGTAAAAGAAGAGGGGAGGGGAAAAAGTGTTCTGGGACTTTTAGGCTGACTTGTAGGTATTTTGGGAGTTTGCTGAATGGACGTTGAAGATGGAGGAATGTCTCCAGCTCCAATGGAGCTACTGCCAAACAGTGATTCCCCAGAGGAAGAATTTTGGTTTCATTTTTAAAGCATTTGCTTTTATAAAAATAAAACTCCCAAATAAACCTTGCCCTGTGGCTAGATAGAAAATTGACTGTTATGCTGTGCTGGTTTACTTTCCTACTAGTGAACATTACCTTGCAGGAATCCAGTAGTTACTGATTATGGTTTGTTTTTTTTTCCCCCCCCTGGGAAATAAATAAAATAGAATGAGGAAAGTACATCTTAAAGCTGACAGTTCAATATTGGTTTTCTCACTGTGTTGTTTAAATAACTCAAACATCAAGTATGTATCCAGACAAGAGAGCTGTAGATTATGTCAAATAGCTAAAAGCCCCTAAATATTGAGAAAGGAAGGTGGCATATTGAGCACTAAAGCAGGATAATCAGAAGGGGAATGTGAGGTTGGGTCTGGGGGTGGGAGGCAGCAGGGAGAGGCGTTCCTCTACTGTACTCAGAAGTGATGGAAAGAGATCAATCGTATTCTGGTCTGGCTTATTGAACTCAAAACTGATCAATGATAACCTCTGAAAACAAGAAACCCAATGGGCTTCATGTTATTGTGCTCCTCGGAAGGGTCGTGCCCAGCAAGTCTGCTGAGATGGCTCCTGCCCATCTCCCTGGTTCTACCGAAAGCACCACCAGGCTTTGAGAGCGCCTTCCCAGAGCATTTAATTTAATTTGTCTTTGTGGCTTCAGCTGAAGCTCACTTCAGTTGTATTCTCTGACATGCGAACAGTGTGGCAGCTGCTGGGGAGGGAGAGAAGGAGGGAGGGCTGGAGGCTTCGTCTGCATGTTGCTCACAGAGAGCTGTTTGCATATTGCACAGAAAATGAAGTCTGTCACCATATTTTATTTACAAGTGATTTCTCGCTCTAGCACTGTCTGTTCTCATGGGTTGCTGTGTTTCTGTGAAAATGTGTTTTTAAAACAACTAATAAAATAACATTTAACTGCTTCAGAAAGTCAGCCTTCTATTAAAGGCAATGAGAGCTGAGTGGCATTGAGGATACCCTGCAGTTTTGGTTGCTTCAGCTGCTCTCTGTGTTTTGGGGCAGAGGTAGAAAGATGAGCAAAATGCAGGATAAGCAAAATGCCAGTGGGATTTCCCCAGGTCCTTCAAACATCATAGGAAAGCAAAGACATCGCTTCCCTAACCGAAGAGGTTTTTGCTTTTGGACTTGCAGAACGGGTGGAAGGAGAGAAAGAGCTTTTCTATCATCAGCGACTGCAATTTCAGAGCAAATGTGGACCGTTGTCCAGGCGCACTAATGCCTACTTGATTAACAGGTACTGAAGGGAGCTGGGCATTAAAAGAATAAGTCGGTGTTGTTTCCATAATTGGACTGTCGCTGTGTCTGGATTTACTCCTCCTGGAAGGAGGGTTAAATAGCATTGGCTCAAGCCAAAGTAATTACTCTCTTGCCAGGGCTCTCGTATCAGACCTGCAGTTCCTTCTCCCATCTCCTGCGGGTTCTTTCTAGAGTGTGGCATGCTGCCATCCCTTATGGGTACTGGCCGGCAAGAGGCCTCTTGCCTAGGATAGATTCACCTTTTTTTCTCCTTTCCCCTGTGTAGGAAATAAATCCCAAACCATCTAGCTCTGGAAATTATTTTCTGGACGGATATTGAGCACTGTGCAGGTCCCTGCGATGGAGGTGGCATGGTGTGCTCTCCCCCACTGCTGCACTCAGGCGACGTGATCTCTGGGATCTATTTGCACTGTGGTCATTTTGAATACATGTTGCTGGCTAACACAAATGTCTTCAGCCTCCTTCCCTGCCTCGAGTGAGATCTGTTATCTTACCAGTGGTGTTTTAATCCTGCAAAGCAACACTAAGTGCCATAGGGCTCATTTCTACAAGAAAAGGAGATAGAAGGTTGCTTTGAGTTTATAGGAATATTTTTGCTTGTGGTCCTGTTCATGTTAATTTTATCTTTAAACTTTCAAGACCCTCCATTTACCTACATGCATATACATAGGTCCATCTCATCCACACTATATGGTGCAGGGATGTCTTCAATACCTTTCTGCCAGCCCAGTCGCTGCTGTGTGGGATTTCCAAGATGTATCTGAGCAGCACAGAGATTCTCTCCCAAGGGATGTCCTAACTTCCGAATGTAAGCCTGGTTGCTTCCTGTCAGACCAAAGGCTCTATGGCTCAGCATCCCACTTCTGCCATGGGCTGGTAGCTGTGCTGAAGGACAGAAACAGGATGGATTTCTCGCAATTGGCAGTTTGGGACCTTCCCAAGCAGAGCTTGATCTCTCCGGTTTGAAAACCGACACTAGGGCATGGGATGCTCTGCCAGCCTCTCTGCCTGCAGTCGTTACTTGGTCTTTCTCTGTTCACCTCTTCATCCCTTGCATTTGCATGGTGTGATGGGCTGACGGATCTCCACCAACCTCCTGTATCAGAGAGGACAGTAAATTTGCAGCGGGGAAGGACTACTCTGCGTTCAGCACTTGTTAGCCTGATTGAGAAGTTCCAGAAACTTACTCATGATTATTTCTGTAGAATTAGGAAGTAGACTAATTTTGTGTTGCTCATATCAATATCCCAGAACCTGCAAATGTTTGGGGTGTCCTCTTTCTCCAGGGGTTCCCTGGAGAGCACAGCTTCTAATGGCCTTCGTCTGGAGCTGCCATTTCCACAGCTTGTTTCCAGGTCCTTATTTCAGAGAGGCATTTAAGAGGGAATCTTGATTTCCAGCAATGCTCTGTGAGTTGTCGTAACTGATGAGAAGTTGTTGAAAGGTAAGTCTTGTATTCCAGCTGAGGCTCTGTCACATTCTCTCAAATCTCTGAAACTGAGGTGTACGCTTCTCATTGACATTAAAACCAAAGCACAAAATTTGGTGTCAAAACTACACAGTCTCTTTAACAAGCAAAATAGAAAAGTGAAACAGCAATAGTTTTTTAAATGGATTTTTTAGTTGATTAAATAGAAGAAAGGTTAAAAATGGCATCACCTGGGACATCACTCCAAGGAATAGCGTTACTGCATGCTTGGTGTGAATTTCTGTATTTGAAAGTGGCACGTTCTCATGGTACAGCTTTCCAAAGGGTGGACCAGAGCATCGGTTCACATGCCACATCCTTTAGCTGTTCCTTAAGCATGTGTCTGATCCATGCGTTTCTGTACAAGATGACAGTTTATTTGGGATTTTACCTGTCAACTGTACTAGTTAACCCCTTCTTTGCTTTCTGTTGGACACCTCTCACTGTCTCTGGTGGCAATGTGGGCATGTGCAGCTCAGTAGCTTTGGAGCTTGGTGCTCAAGCAGGGCTTGAATCCACGTGCCTGGGTTCTGGCATGTGAACCTCCAGCGTGGATTTAGAGTGAGGAGCTAACAAAAACTTTATTTCTCTTGGTATAAGTTGTTTAGGGCTTTTCTTACTATTAGTAGTGGTGGTATTTTTACTTTGCATGATGGCAGGTTCCTTATCAGCCGCTTCCTACTCCTTTCCCTGCGTGTGGAGCTGCACCGGTGAGCCAGGCGTGACGGTCCAGCCAACGCGATCCGGCTCATGCTGTTAAGAAATAACACCTACTCCAAACGTGTGCCAGTAATAGAAATAGGGTGTACTCCTACCAGGTATGAAAGACCTGTTTTCCGCTCGTCAAAGTAGCATTATAGTTTAGATTTTAACTGGAATTCGAAAATCAGATGAAAATGATTTTCTGGGTGTTAGACTGCTTTAAAGCTTCAGTCTGTATTTTAGTGGGATTTGTATACCTAGGTTTTAAAATGATGCATTTGTATTACTTCAGAGGTAATTCTGATTCTTCTTTATGATAAGAAATAACCCTTAGCTATTTAAAGATATTTTACCTTTAGAACCGATGATATTGTGGCTCAGTCTCCGTGCTGTGGGCTAGGTTATATTAGCTGCCTGTTATTTACATTTCTGGGTTGATTAACATTAAAAAAAAAAGTTGGTGGGATTTGGATTCGTTTTCTGAAATAGTGGAATAATTTGAAAGGAAAATATCTGCAACATTAGGACATTTTAGTGTGAGTTTTTTTCCCCATATTCATTGCAGCTGGGGCTCACCCGTCTATATTCTATGGATAGTTGCTTCCCTATAAGGCTGTAACTCCGTTCTCAAAAAAAATACTACAGCATTTGGAGGTGCATTATGTGACAGTGCATCAGCTAGCTCTTCCCTGTTACCGGTGCAGTCACTTACGATGAACTAGATACCAGTCCTGGGCTGCTGGCTGTGGTCTTGTAAGGTTGAGATCATCTATGACCCTGATTTTTTCCTTCAGACAGAAATGTTCCAATTCAAACATGTATAGAAAAATTTCTCGGCTAAAATAACTGCTGTGCGGAGTCAGACAGAATAATGAGCATGCTGATTCATGTAACTTAAGGGGACCCCCCTCCTCAAGATCAGGGGGATCTTGATTAATCTTTGGCTGGAGGAATAAGGTAAGCTTTTTTTTAATGTTGTGGCTTGAAAAAAGGAAAAGAAAAAATATTAAAGCTGCAAGGCTGGAAGAGCCATCTCTCTAGATGAAAATCTGTCTCTACCTTAGGAGGACTGTGTTAATTTTTGAATGATTATGAAGATATATTTTTTTCAGCTTCAGGGTACTATGGCCTTTGTACATATATTTTTCTTAATTTTGGGATAGATGGGGAAGAAGCAATCATAGGATATTTAACTCCTAATGACTAATTTTTCTTAAAGTAACTCCCCAGCTGAATTCTTGATCTTTCGTCCCACACTGGAGTTGCCTGGGGAGTTACTAGGCTTCAGGATGGATATTGAAGTCCTGAGCTGCTTTGTATTTAAATTCAGACAAAGAAATATTCAACTACTCCTGAAGGGAGCAATGTTTATTTTCCAAAATTGTGTTCAAAATAATTTTCCTAAAATGCAGTACCTCCACTTGAGGTGGATGCTCTACAGACACTTAATTCTTGTGACTGTAGCCATGTACTGCATGAGTTGCAACAGGAGTCAGAGGGAAAGACTTAAGAGGTATCTCCAAGTGTGGAGCATTGAGTTTGGGGGAAAGAGAAGATCAAATGAGCACAAAAATAGTAAAATGTGGCCTTTCTCATCAGTGAGCATTTATTGTCTTTCAGAATGCATTGCTTCTGGTGAGAGTAAATGGCAATAAAGAGTAATTGAGTGCTGCAGATTGGTCCACTGAATAATTGAAAATAGTTTAAAATGACATATGTGGCTCAAAGATGCCTAATCAACCCATCTAATGCTTCAGAGGTTCCCTGGGGCTTTATACTGATCGATCGGGTGGGTTTTTCAATGTGGTCAGTGCTGCTGCTCATCATCTGTTTGTCTGGTAGAGGTTGCTCATCTTTTTGTAATGCTACTGCGTGTGGCTTTTGGGTTTTTTATTGCCCTTCTGTTCCCAAATATTTCATTTGAACAAATGAGTCAAGAAAAATGTTAATTGCCCTTTGCACTAACTCCCAGGTTAGTTGAAAAAGCAACTTGGTGTGTAGAGCTGGTGGAGTCTATGGATCTACAGAATAATTTCAACCTGATCTTTCTAGATATATTTGCATATATCTCAAAGCAGGGAATAGGTAACTCATGAATTGGTATTGGTGTGGGCTCCAGTACTGTTTTCATTTGTGTTAATGATTTGGAGGAATCATTAGGAAGTTGTTGTATCCTCCTGAACATCTAAAGACTAGAAATAAAGCTAGAAAAGAAACTGCGGCTGCTCTGACCTGTTCCTGACTTGTTGCTCAGGGGAAATTAGTTGCAATGAAAAATCTTGATTCTGAATAACATCAGAAAGATGGCGAGGAGATAGCTTGCAAAATCAGAGCAAGCTGGAAATGCAGCTCAGCGCTTGGGGAAATCCAGAAGCGGTTTTCCCTTTTAAAGACAGGCATTGAGCCATATTAAAAGCAAACAGTTCTTTAAATGGTTTTGGTAACCATTGCAGGAGGAATATTGCGTTCATTTTGAAGCATCTTAATTAAGGAGGCAGTGGGGAAATTTAGAGAAGCTGCAGTTGAGAATGGTAAAATTGGGGGGCAGAATAAAAGGCGGGGGGGGAGGCTAAGTTTAGCTAGGCAAACCAGTATCTGCTGCTTTTATGGTCTGCAAGTTTTTGAAAGATGCAAGTACAAGAGGAAGACGAGAAATGGAGGTTGTACAGGCTGATGTAATCACAAGTAATGGGTGGGCAAGGGGGGGTTAGCTGCCATCAGAATGACTCTTCCCCAGTAAATTCTGGTCAGAAACATCATGCCCAAGAGGAGAGGCAGAAATCATCTCACTCAGGACCAATAAATTCAGGCTGCCCAGAGATCAGGGACATACATCTTAATGAACATTTCTTCCTGAGCAGGATGAGCTAATTGCCTTCAGTGCCCTCTGGTTTCCCTGGCTTGGATTCATGTTTGTTGGATTTAAGTGCCATTACAAGAAATTGGAGTTAGATATGCAGATCAGAGGAAGAAATGGGCTGTGTCGCTTATTAGCTAAAGGATTGAAGTAATTAAATTTGCCAATTTAAAGACACGTTCCTTCCCTGTCCTTAGAAAACACTGACCCTGCAGATTTTTGATGATGCTGAACTGTTCATTTTAATTTTGCAAGTGATGTTCTCCTCTGGGGCTTTGATAAACTGCTCTTGAAAATGTGTATTTAGAGAAGGGAAAGGAAGGAAATGGCCTTTGTGAGGGGTAAGTTAAGTATCTTGCTTTCTCTATTCACCCTGTGTCTGCACAAATGGGACGTGGTATTATATTTTTCCTTAAAGAAAAGGGCGGGGGAGGGGAACCCCAAATACCAATTTTTTAACGAGGGGTAACAAATTTTCTAATCTCAGAATATACATCATTGTACCCTGGCAGGGAAAATAGAGGAAGAAAGATGAGATGTGTAAGTTGCTCTTTTTCTAGCATCTTGTAACTAGATTAGAGCTTTGTATAGTCCCCTATTTCCTCATAGAGGAAACTACTTTTTCGCTAGATTTTGGGGGTTAATAAGGAGAAATCACATCCAGGCTTTCATACAGTACATGCAATTAAAGTGAATAAAATTGGATGTGTTATTTAAATGTTAGGAGGGTAGTTGGAAGGTGCTTAATATTGTTGATCTCAAGGAAATGGGGAATTAATCACTGGAAATGATGGATGGATACAGAGGAGGCTTTTTGTATAAATCCCTTTAATTAGATTACATCGTTGAAGAGATTATGAAGTTGGTGTTGGGGACTGTCGTGGTTTAACCTCAGCCGGCAACTAAGTACCACACAGCCGCTCGCTCACTCCCCCCCAGTGGGATGGGGGAGAGAATCGGAAGGGTAAAAGTGAGAAAACTTGTGGGTTGAGATAAAGACAGTTTAACAGGCAAAGCAAAAACCGCGTGCACAAGCAAAGCAAAAGAAGGAATTCATTCACTACTTCCCATCGGCAGGCAGGTGTTCAGCCATCTCCAGGAAAGCAGGGCTCCATCATGTGTAACGGTTACTTGGGAAGACAAACGCCATCGCTCCGAACGTCTCCCCCCCCTCCCTCTTCTTCCCCCAGCTTTATATACTGAGCATGACGTCACATGGTATGGAATATCCCTTTGGCCAGTTTGGGTCAG
>NW_008794452.1:5446529-5491423 GCF_000699145.1 Aptenodytes forsteri | reverse complement strand
AAACTAAAAAGTCCTTGGCTAGTGTAAATGCTACCTAGCAACAACTAAAACATTGGTGTGTTATCAACTTTGTTCTCATCCTAAATCCAAAACACAGCACTGTACCAGCTACTAGGAAGGAAATTAACTCTATCCCTGCTGAAACCAGGATAGGGACGACCAGTCCACCTGAGTACATCTCAGCTAACGCTGAAATAATGAGGGATGGAGAGCAAAGGTCTCCCCATCCCAGCAGGCAGAACAGAGAAGCTGGGTAGAGGCATTGCTTCTGCTGCAGGACTGTGTATGAAATAACCCACCACGCGCTGCTGGCAATTGCCGTGGTTATAGGAGACATCGCTTATGCACATGGTGTTTGGAATTTAAAGCCTGAATAATTGGCACGAGGAAATTGGAAATCCAGAGATTACAGCGGCAGGACTGTATGTGCTGTATATACCAAGGAACTAGTGACAGGCCGTTCCTGCCATTGAGTTTAATGTTGTTATACATCTGTTTAAGACACAAAGTGATTGGAAAAAGTGATCTCGTTAACATGTTTGCTGAATCTTCTAGCGATAAAGTGCTACAGTGCATTATAGCAAGGGGAAAACATGATGTAAAAGTCTCCTGGCCCTAAATTGAAGCTGTAACTAACGTATAAAATCCAGCTCCGTTAATTCCGTATTAATTTCTCTTTGTCTGAGTGATTCCTCTTTGCGCTCCCCCTCCCACCCCCATCTGGGAGATGCCTTAACGCAGAACACTGGTTGAAGAAACTCATTACTTTTTGAGCATCTGCAAGAAATATTAAAAATCGATTGCAACAGATGAGGTTAAAGGGGGATGAGCCTCACCAGTGATCCACACCCTGCTTCCAGGTTTGGGTGGGGAAGAGCCATCTTCAGAACGAAAAAAGGGGCTAAGTTTTAATTGATCAAGATGACAACCTAAGCACTAGTTATAGCCTAGAGGATTCCCTAGAAATCCCAGCAAACACCAAAATTCCTGTAGGTGGTATGTATTTGAAAGTAGCAGAGCAAGATAAATTCTCATATATTAGCTTAATTTGGAAAAAAATTATGGCACTATGTTGTAGCTTTAAATGGTGATGGGTTACAGAGCCCAAAATGGAAATGTACTGAAATTCTTTGGTGGGATGAAGGGGAAGGAGTGCGGTTTTGCTGTGATGGGTGGCTGTGAAGCGATGCTTTTGCAGAGTTCTGGCTAAATAAACCATGACAACATAGACTAAATGCAATGAAAAATAAGGTACCATGCTGTCTCGGGTGCGTCTCAGCTGGTGAGCTCCAGCTTATGTGTTACCTCAATGTCATAACTGGACTGAGACAGAGTTGGTAATGATTTATTTAAATTTGCACAGTGAGACAAGAGCTGAGTCTGGAAGAGAATTACCCAAAGTCCAGGTCTGCCTCTCACCCACCGGCTGCTTCATAAAGCATGGAGAGTGCTCTGCAGTGCCAGAGGAACGTCCTCTGGCCGAGTTGGTATTACACTGTATGGAGCAGGCTGGAGCTCTTGCTACAGCATCATTTTCTGTTGATTGTCATTAGAAATATCAGATGGTATCTTGTTTTGTGCTTTTTCTGTCTGTAAACTGAATAAATTTTGTTCAAGAAACATCTCCGCCCAACCTCCTTGTCGAGACCTTTGGTAAAAGGAGCACCATGAAGCTTGTAGCTAGAGGTTCCCGAGAGCTGCATTTTTGTCTTAAAATTGCAAGAATTACAGAAAATTGTTTTTTTGATAGAGTCATTCTGAACTTGTGCCTTTTTTTTAATTGAACTTTTGTATCTTTAACTGGTCTTTGTTTTTTATTGTGTGTTTTTTTTTATGTAGCTCCCCAGAGGAATTTCGAAATTGCCTTTAAGATGTTTGATCTGAATGGTGACGGCGAGGTGGATATGGAAGAGTTTGAGCAGGCAAGTTGAACGACAGGTTGACTTCTTAATGCTACGGCATCTTAGTCATAAGTGCAGCATTCCTCTATGATGTTCTTGTGATTTATATTTGTGGTTACTGCTGGTTTACGTCTTTTCCTTCTATGGTCTGCTGTGTTGCCTCAGTGCCTGCTTTTTTTTTAACTGGGTATTTCAAGACAAAATTTTTCCATTCAACAAGGACAACTGTAAGTATAAACTCTGATTTCCTGTGACTTTGTCACCAAGGTATCTTTACAAGATGTCACCTCGAAAGTAGATAAAGAATTTTTTTCACTGTACTGGTGTCATAGGATTTTGATCCTACTTTCTTCCACAGATTTTACTGCATTCCTTAATTTTGTTTGTCTTCAGAGAACAACCAGGGCAAGTCTGCTTCAGAGAAGAATTTAGCCATTTATTTCAGTGTAATCTAAAAACATGTTTGAGAGTGTATTTTCATTAGTTTCTTTCCCCTACTTCTTACAGGGTTTCATCAGCAGGGAGTTTGATGCAGGCTTTTTAATGAGCTTAGCCTGCATGCTTGATACTGGTGAGGTCCTCCTATAAGCTATGGTTTGTGATTGTGTTAGAGTGAGAATAGATTGAAGACTCAAGCTGTCAGTGGGGAAAAGATCTGACCTCCCCAGGCAGAAGTGTGTGGTTTTCTTGCCCATGTAGAAAACAGCCTTAAGGCTTTGGAAACTTATAAACATCCTGAAGTCGCTGTGTATTAGCAAAGCTCCATGTGTGTGCTACTCATGAAAGGAAAAGAAAATGTATTTGCAAAGCAGGGAACTGGCCGGTTGGATGAGGAATCACCACCCCTGTTATCAAAGAATGAGGTAGAGGGGAGAACCTAATCTACCTAATATTCATGTGGCCCCTGGCACTTCTTCTGTGACCTCACATCCCTTGGGTCTGTATGTTTAATGGGCAAGTGGAAGCTGACGCTTCTGAGCAAAGAAAGTGAGACTCTGGTCAAAAAAATAACCTGCTGTTGTGGGGTTTTTATGCTGGAGGACATACGTGTTCGGAGATGGTGAAATGCTGTGTACTGATATCTGAGAACAAAGCAGCCCTGAATAATCTAGTTAGAAATTCTTACTCATCGGTTGATCGAATGATTAGTTAGCTTCAGAAGAGTCTGTAAGAGGTCATGCTTGGGGCACTTGCTATAAATGGGAAGAACTAGTGGCAAAGCAGGTCTGTTAATTTAATTCCCCCCTTCTAATCTTTTGCTGTTGTCCTCTTTAAATTATTACCTGTGGGTATGATGTCATTATTATGAGTTTGCTGCAAAGCTGTGTAATATATCTGGTTAACTGTACGTTTTTAGATGCGATTTTTGGACTATTAGGAGAATGGGAGTATGTTTATCTCCAATGTGATAACCCTTCACATGACAGTTTGTAAACCCAGGAGTTTATTCATTTTCCTTTGAGTGCAATTTGAATACACCGCTGTGTCCAGGTTATTGTTCTGTTTGGCACTGCCTCCCTACAAACTACTCATTTAGCTATGAAAAATTCCAAGTGTCCTATTTTCCCAAGTAAAAAATACTGCTGTTCCTTCTGTTTGCATAGTGCATGAATATAGCACTCCAGTGCAGCTATCTGATAATATTTAACAATTCAAAAGGTGTTTTACAGTAGTTACTAATGTTCTAGAGTGAAAGTCAATTATGGAGATAAATGAATTTAAGAAAAGTGGAGAACGGTTAACCGCCTAGTAAAAATGCAGTGATGCATTTTTGCATAGAGGTACTAATGCAGGTGTCCTGTTTGGCTTCTTTATTAGACATGTAAAGTAAGAAAGAATGTTTCTTGAGGATGACTGTTTCGGAAGTGCTATGAAGATGGAAGTACAAAACTGAATTAAGTTCTCTCAAATCATCTGGTAGGCAAAGGGAAGTTTATATGTGCATTAAGTCATATAAAAATCCTTAGGAAGAACAACATTTTTTTTTTAAGCTTGTTGCATGCATCACTGCCTCTATATAAAGGAATAAAATTCCTGGTTAGCATCAGAGTATTTTGGTGAAGGCTGATCTTCCAGAGCTTTCGAGTCGGAGGATGAAGGGGCTGTTTTGGAAAGTGAGAAGAAGCTGACAATATCTTCGCAGATATCGGTATAACTGATTTGCTGCACTTTGCAAACAGAATTAAAGCCAAGGCATAGCTTCAGTGGGAAGCACATATATAACATTATACACATATATACTATAACAGACACAATAATTTATATGATAAATACGCTTTTTCACTCCTTATGGAAATACCTCCATAAGATCATGAAGGATGGCAGGGTTTGCAGATCTGTACCATAAACATCTTGGTGCATACCTGGCAGGGGCAGCTGGAACTGCTTCCAGGGGAATATGCTGTTAGAGGTGGCATCAGTTTAGAAGAGCAACATCGTTTTGGGGAGAATGGGAAGAAAAAGAAGGGAGAGAAAAGGGTCATCACAGAAGCATCGTACTGTCCCCGCTGGCTGTGAGCATGTGGGAATGAATTTCTTACTCCTTTTTCACACGTTGTCTTTGGAGACAGCCAACAGCAGGTCTATTCTCATTAATGTCTGACAAACCTTAAGAGTATTCATCAAGGAAGAAAATTACTTGTGGTAATTCAGCTAATATGCGAGTAAGTCGGAGGCTTTAACTACCTAATAAGAAAATATTGAATTTCTTCAGGCCTCACTGAAGAGTCTCAGGTTTGTTTTTTTTTTTCCAGTTGATGCATATGGTTAGTGTATAGTGCTAAATAGTTTGGTGCCTGCATCAGTATCATGTTCAACTTTTCATCCTTCAGCATGTAAATTGTTAGTTTACTCTTCTATTTTTAACTAAGAAGTCAGATGAAAAGTAGTAAACTCTCAAGCAGTGTTACTCGTGATCTCTTTTCAAACCATTAACTATTTTCATTGATTTTTTCTTTTTTTTTTTCTTGTCTGGTACAAAAGATGAAACAGATCACAAACACTTAGGCTGAAATACATACCAAAGACAGTGAAGCATCTCTGTGCTTCCCGTCGTCATATGATCGATGAGCTGTGGGGGAGGACAGCACTGGTTCAGCTGAAGGACAACTTTTTGTAGTGGTTGCCTGCCTTTCTGGGTATTAGAAGGATTACCCAAAATAGGGACCAGCCGAATAGTTTTGGCTCCAGTGCCCACAGATGGATTTTCAAACTGTCTGATACTTGTTACAGATGGGGAGAGAAGAGTAGTGTAGGATGCCTTATAAATAACACCCAGGAAAAGATGCTCTATCAAACAGCCTGCAGTGTGGTAAACACTCGCTTCTGCAGAAACAGGAGCAGTTTTCCAAGCTGGTCACAAACTGCGTTGCTTCAGATAGTTTGTAAATATTTGTCTCCAAAATGTGCATGCAGAGCTCACAGTTAAAGTGGAGCACAAAGCAAAATAAGGAGTTGCTATTTACAGTGCAAAAATCCTTCCTCACATCACAGTGCATATTTCAAAGAAAAAACCCCCAAACCTTTTTTCTTTATTTTTTTTTCCCCTCTGACTTGACTTGGTTTTCTTTGTAGTGGAAGAATAGCCAGTAGTCTGTGGTTTGGAGGCAGTGTTTCAAGCAAGGTGAGCCCGGCAGCAATACGTGGCGTTCTCCTCCAGAGCATCCCCTTTGGGATTGTTCCAGCGCTTGCTCTCTTGTTAGGAAAAAATTGAACAAGCTGTATATCACGATAACGAGGTTCTGGTGTCCTTTTGACAGCTGGAGCTCTTGGCAGCTGTTTCTCTTCCTCCCTTCCAACTTCTGTCGTCAGGAGGAAGAGGCTGAAGGCAAAGCAGTGGTGTTTGCTGGAGCTTTGGGAAGCCTGTGCTGTTGAGGCTGAGTGCCGGGCAGCATGTTGGGTGGCTTTTTTCCCCCCTCCTTTCTCACACTCGTTGTCCTTAATACGAATCCTCTGCCTTGTTGGAAGGGATCGGCTATTATGCAGAGAATAATCCTGGCTTCTCATATCACTGCAGTAGTCATTCAGATGGGCGAGTGCTGGGAAGGGGTAGTGGGATACTTGGGGGTGGAGAGAGGAGGCGAGTGTGCGCTTGGCTTGGCTGCCTCCTTAAATTAGCACAGGACCCTTAAAATAACAAACTGTTGGATTTTTCAGGCTGTTGCATCCTTCAGGTTCAACCTTTTGCTATGTTGTAGTGGGTAGGGAAATTGTCCTGCACATCCTTGCTCTGTCCTGTAGCATCCACTCAAGTTGAGCGGTGCCTTCAAGAAGGTACAGGGTGCTACTGAGAGCTCAGGGGAGAGAACAAGGATGCTGTTTGCCTGTGTGGTTTGTTAAAAATGTTGAGAGATTGCTGTCATAACATGTGTTTTCACACTTGGCTGTCTTCGTGCAAATATCCCAGTCTGTTGGTAACTCAGATACTTCTGCATTACTTGTTATTCTGCTGGCGCTGCCACTGGGGTTGTATTTGGGCTGATGCAGCCTGCAGGACTTTTGGAGAACCCTTTGCTCTGGGTGGGTCAGCCCTCGCCTGCAGCTCAGCTTGCCCCACAGCCCCAGGGATGGAGGAGCTTCCAGCTGTGGCAGAGAGTGGCAGGCAGCAAGGAGGGGGGTGCCCTTGGGTAGAAAACTCCTGGTTTTGTGCACAAGGGGAAAGGAAACGCAATGTGAGCTAACCGAGGTTGGTGTGAACTAACAAGGATGGGCAGTAAAGTGGGAGTGGAAGCTCCAAAACATGTGCAGGCTTTTTTCTTCCCCACGGTTGCCTCAGCTTTCTCTCCTTCTGCGACTTCGCTGGGAACAAGCTGCTCTCTGCTGACCAGGTGTAGTATCAGTGCTAAAATGCTTATCTGCAAACTGGATGAATTGTTTCTTAAAACTTGTTTTAAGCATTTAATACTCTTCTTTTTTTCAAGAGGACTGAAATAAACAAAGCCTAAGTTCAGCCAAATTTTTTAGTTGTCATGTCTTTTAAAAATTATTTCAGGCAAAAAAAAAAAAGAAAGAGGATGACATGTCTGATCCTGGAGTACTTTGTACTGATACTTGACTAGTATAAGTCCCAGAGGTTTTTTCAGTGCTAACATCCTCCCTCTTATTTTTAGGTCCAGAGCATCATTCGCTCCCAAACCAGCATGGGCATGCGCCACAGAGACCGGTCTACAACGGGGAACACCCTGAAAACTGGCTTCAACTCTGCACTGACAACATACTTCTTTGGGGCAGATCTGAAGGGGAAGCTGACCATCTCCCACTTCCTCGACTTCCAGCGCAAACTGCAGCACGATATTCTGAAGCTTGAGGTTTGGGTTATTTTTTTATGTATGGTGGAGAGGGCAGTGCAGCATGGACAGTGCTGCAGGACATGGTTTCTGGAGGAAGAGCAACAGCATGGGAGGGCTTTGGAGGGAATTAATACAGCTGTGGCTCATAGCTCTCACGGATCAAACCTGTTGTTGAATTTCTGATGAGCATTTTGGTGCCTGTGGCACTCCCCAGGAACATCTCCAGCTTTTGTCAGTAGCGGCTGTTGTGGAGTTGCAGCAGCAGCCAGCATGTGCTGGGTGCGTGTCCCTCCATGTGGTGCTTGCCTTGCCAGCGCCTTGACACTGCTGATGGAGGTGGTTATGTGAGGCTTTAGAAAAAGACAAAAGAGGCTGTGAGCAGTCTGTTGCTACCTTCCCAAGGAAGGTTTGCCTCAATCCCAGTGAGCAAGTGTGCCCTGAAGGATCAGGGTTCATAACCATCCCAAAACTCTTCATCTCTGCTTTTGTCCCTGCCTTCTTGTTTCCTTCACTATTCTGAATATTTTGGCTGTGTAAGTGTTCAGGCCTTGTGTAAATCCTGCTAAATAGGTGGTCTCTGTTACGTGACCTTCATTATTCACTCCTGGGTTAACATGCATTATAAGAAATGTCCATATATTCTGAGACTCTTGCCCTTCAACTGAACTGAAGGTCTCCTTTTTTTTCTTTGCATTACCAGGAGTTAACAGCAGCTCCCAATCTCCCTCTTCCTAGTCACATAGCTGGAATTTAAGCATCAAGCTTCAAAATTTGGTTCTTTTGACTAAAACTAGTACAAGAATAGCAACGGGGGACTCCTTGGTCTGTGTCTCAGCTCCCAAGTGGAGCTGACTCAAAAACGGTGCCCTTCTCTGGAGCAGGCTTAAGGGTTTGACCTGGCTTGAGCGAAGCCAGGCTTTTATTTGCATCAGAAATGAGGATTTTGTGTACAAGATCATCCCCCCACAACCATAACCTGTTAAGAGTTTCGGTATTCGGAGCTCACTACTGCTTCAGTCTGATGTATGAATGTCTGTGTGCTCCCGTTGTGTGATCCGGCTAATGGACAGCATTTTGTTAAGTTCCTATTAAATCAGTCATTGCAAACTTAACCTGAATTTATTCCCTTTTTTATTTGGAGTTTTATGAATCTAAGTAAGAAACTGACCCAAGGACTAATTTTTTTTTTTGAAGGTAATTGTCTAGTTTGCTGACTTCATTTAACTGGTCATTAAAGCAGGTGGTGTGGCTCTACATTTGCAGAGGGAATAGGTTGGTGG
The DNA here is from genome assembly GCF_000699145.1 of Aptenodytes forsteri. Taxonomy (NCBI): domain Eukaryota; kingdom Metazoa; phylum Chordata; class Aves; order Sphenisciformes; family Spheniscidae; genus Aptenodytes; species Aptenodytes forsteri. The sequence continues at coordinate 5,482,954 of NW_008794452.1, read as the reverse complement.
AAGAAAATGTTCTTTGTGAACTGGAAGGTGTCACTTCCTCAGTGCCTCTACAAATTGAAAATGAATACAATACTTTTTAAGGTTAAGAAACATAAGCTGAAACTGGAAAGCAAAGGGAAGAGAAATAGAGATTATTCTATCCTCGTTTGCCGTCCTGCTCTGGTTTCCCACTGCCACGTTTGCTCCAGGGACACGGGCAACGAGGAGGCACTGAAGGTTATTCCTGACCAAGTGCTGGAGTCCTGTGTTCCCTCCATGGGTCCCCACTTATCTCATTAAGAAGCAGTGGGGTGTTTTTCAGTTTCATGGCACTTGTTGTTCTTTTCCTCCTGCAACAGTTTGGTATTAATTTAGGTTTTAGTGGTTTCAGTCAATTGTTCATCTTTCTGGTGAATGTTAGTTGCCTTTCTAACAAGTTATTTATTAATTGGGGACAGTACAAGATATTTATGTCTTGGTAAGTTAATGAATATCATAAACACATCATTACTGACTTCCTGACAGCATCCTTGAGCACAGTACCATGCTGTGCTTAGCATTTTTGATACTCGTTTTAACTGAAAAATTGACCTATGCAAAGGTAACAGTTCTGTTCTGCCAAACAATTTTTTCCTGAGTTCATGATACTAAAGCACCTGATTTTTCTGTTCATAGTTCTCATTGATTTAGGCAATACAGGCCTATTTCTGTCCTCAGCATTATGCAACATGGCGTCTCTCCTCTTCTGCTTTTATTTCTTTTGACATGATCTCCCACCTTCTCTCCTTGCTTCACATTTGATATGTTTGTTCACGGTTAAGCGGCTTTTCACACAAGTGTCTAGTGGGTTTACATTACTTCTTCCCAGGGAGTGCTCTAATGAACTCAGCCACTTAAAAAATGTGGTAATTCAGAGAAGAGACATCCCTCAAGTATTTACCTTGACCCGTGCAAATCAAGAACGTGAGAAGTGGTGCTAGGAAGTACTGTACTACAGAGCATCAGGTAACTCACGTAGCTGATTTTTAACGGCTTCCCTTGTTTTATGTGCCTATTTGGGTAATGAGCCTGTAGGTACAGTGGTCCGTTGTCAGCCTTGTGCTCGATTGCCTGTGCAGATCATCTCTGGATCCTTCTCTTGGCATGGCTAGTGTTACCGGTGGACAAGAAGGAGCAGAAAAAAGCTGGTGGCAGATCTGCCAGGGGCTCAGCTGAACCCTTGTACCCTCATCTACTCATCCTTTGCCGGCTTAGCAAAATTAGTCATGGTCTGAAGCTGGGGTGTTAATTTGAAAACCAGTTCTTGTTCATGTTCGGTGTCAACTCCAGAAAAGGCTCTGGGGAAATGCACCGTGAGCTGGGGCAGCCCCCGAGTGACACGATGCCTCTGTTCTCAAACTGGGATGCTTGCTTTCTCTCTTCCAAAAGAAATGTACTTTTAAGAAAGACCTTTTTTAAAGCTGTTTTCCCTTTGGCTCAGGATCAAGGCATACCTGCAGTTAATACACTTGAGAGCCGGTTTCTTCTGCTGACTGTGAAGGTGGGACAATAGTTTCTGACCATCTGAACCCACTGATTCTTACTCTTACTGATTTTGGTTGCTTTTTTTGTCTTAGCAAAATATTCATGCATATATCTTGTTTAAAATCGAGCGGAAACTTTCTCAGAGGAATTGGATCAGACAAAGCCCTGAATATTGCAATGTTCCTTATGGCTGAAGTGCTGACAGCATGTTTAAGTAACCGTGGCCTGTTGTTTTCTTCTTCCCTTCTGCTTATTTTTTGTGATGAAAGTACATTTTCCATCATTTTATGGAAACTCAGCAATCAGCTCAGTTGTGGGAAGGGAAGGATGAGAAAAGTAACCACAGCCAGAGGGAGAGGAGATGCTTTTAACAGCTTATTAAACTTTTTGTGGTTTGGCTACTTTGAGGAAGCCATGGCCTCCCTGTTGCGTTGCAGGGTGGCCCGGCTTATTTAAGGCTGAGCCATGGGAACTGACCCACTGAATGGGGCAGGCTCCCGGCAAAGCTCTCACCGTTTTCTTACTGCATTCATGCTGCCTTGCTTTAGTGCCTATGGAAAGACTTACTTTCTTCTTGTCACTTAGTGTAACAAATGGTGACAAGTTTGTCTGGACAGGCTCTTCAGCTATCATGTGTCCTGTATGTACCTGTCCTGTAATACAGGCGGTATTGAGCTCGAATGGTGGGGTTTTCTTTGAGTGAAGGTACTCTGTGAGTTAGGAAGATGAATAGGACTTGACATCATCGTTTATGCTATTTCTGCTTGTTAGTGTCTGTCCTAGATATTCCCGTGTCCTTGGTGGACCAAGAGAAGTCCCAGCCAGCCCGTGGGTCTCTTCCAGCCTAAATTTTTCTATGATTCTGTAAGTGCATGTAGAAAAGATGTTAGCCCTTTGTTCTCCACATCTGTGTCACCCCTGAAAGGCAACCTAAAACCTGCTAATAGCAGTGATTTAATCTCCGTATTTAGTCGTCTTTTATTTCCCCAAGTCTCTTTCTGCCAGCAGTGGGATATGTGCCTATGGTGTAAGACCTTAGTAAAGAATTTTTTTTTTTCAATTTGCCCGCAGTGAGATTTCTATAGCACATTGTTTCCCTGACAGTTATTCATGGAGGGCTTTTGTTCTCAGCTGAATTGGTGAAGCAGGTACTAATCCAGCCCTACACCTTGTAGGTGTGGGGCTGTCTTCCTGGCGGGAGATGCCACGGCTGGAGAGGCAAGGTTGTGCTGCACGGCTTTGAGCAACCCCGTGTCTCATTCTGGTGTGATCTGGAGTCTACGCTTCGAGGTGGTGGGATACAGCTTCCCATGGAGGAGCTTGACAGATAGGCTGAAGAGTCAGATCCTCGTGCAGATGTGTATCCTTATGCTTAAACATAGGGATCTTTGCAGATCGTTGTTTACCCAAGGATCAAGGATGCCCCAATAGCGGTCCCTCCCAAGCAAAAGGTCTTCCACGTGCTGGAGCAAGGAGAAGTAAAATGGGATTCTGTGAGAATATGGCAAAGGTACCACAAGACATCGCTGCCATCTGGAAAATCACTTATTTTATGTGTCTGTTCTGTGATAGGTGATGCAAGAGTAGCTTTTTTACCCTGGAAACTCCTGTTTTCATGACCAATGCCGATACGATTGCTGCTTGGTTTGGTTTTTGAAGGGGTTTTATGAAGAAGGGGTGATGGATGTTCTTCCATCTGCACATATCTTGTTAGAAAGTCCTAGATCTTTTTGGATCTCAACCCTGTCTTAACGAATATTCTGGTTTCAGAAGGCATTTCTAATGCTTCGCAATCTGGTTTTAGGGTAATAACTTGAGTCCCTAAGTGCCTTTCTGTTCTGAGTCCCAGTGCTGGGGTAGTTGGTATCTGAGTAATCCTGTACCAGACAACCTGTGTTGTTAACCAGCTTACTCAAGATTTTTTGGGTTCTGTCTTGTTTTTATATGGGCTTGCAGACTGATACAGATTTTCAGTGATTTTGTTAACATAGGCAGCAAAGTTTGCAGTAATGAGTCGCGTATCTTTGTATCTGCTGCAGTGATTTAGGTGAAAGAAAAGGGTAACTTAAATTGTTTTGACTGGCCTGAAAAATGAAGTCTGGCAGTGTCAGATTGGCTAAGCTTTGTAAGGAAGGGCCCAAAACTGGGACTTTTTGGAGGTCAATTTGCTATTGAACTTATACAAGACATTTTTATTTTAAGTCACCCTTATGGCAGTCTCTGTCATGGTTTAGCTGTGTTGTCTCACAAAGTTGTCCTTTACCTGCTGATCTGGTCACTGTCAGCTTCACTGCTGGCCTGGCCACCGTGGGAACGATGATGGGGGATGTAACATTTTCCTTTTTTTCTTATGAATTCCTCCTTCTCTGAGTCCTGTAATGGATTTTGTATACTTACATAGTTTTGTCAGTTCTATATCTAGTTCTATATTTATATCTTCTATATCTAGATCTCCTCCTTTAGTCCCCTACTTGCTTTCTCTTCCTTTACATGATCCCTACATATGAAAAGCCAAACCAGCACTTGTGAAGTTGTCTCTTTAATGGGGCAATTAATGGCAGGTACAGAAATTGCTTGGGTTCTTTGTTAGTGATTTCCCGCCCTGGTTGCAGCGCTTACCTGAGGTGTCTGTCACTGTGGCATCTCTGATGAGCAAATGTATTAAGGAATGGTTTGAGTCACCTGGGGTGCGCCAGTGAGGCTGCGGTATAAGGTATTAAAAGATAGGCTTTGAAACCATTCAGTATGCCATGGGGAAGGGGGGGAGGACGGGCTGATTAAGTACAGAAAGCCTAAAGTATGCCTCACAGGTCCTCTGTTTATCCCAGAGGACGAGCGATTCAATGGGAAGGTGAGGTGGGGATGCAGCACTGGGAGGACCCAGGCTCAGCTTGAGAGCTCCTGCCCTGGGGAGCACAAGTGCTGCAGCTGGGTCATGAGCAGTGGGAGGGAAACAGTCCAAGCCCCGGGGGTGGTGAAGGGCAAACAATGGCTGCTGTGAGAGGGAATAGGTAAAGCACAGAATTAGAGCAGGGAGAGGAATATTAATAAGCTGAAAATACAATTAAAAAGCAGCTGCTTTTTAGGCAACCAAAGAAAAACCCGGAGCAGCTTGGCTTTTACATTTGTGTTCTGGTGTGTTGCCTAGGAGCTGCTTCTCTGCTAAGACAACAGACCAAATGTGCACTTACAGACTGCCTGTGCAGCTGCAGGATGGATGCTATGAAGCCAAGAGACATGGGAGACGGTGGTGGAGGGTCAGATCTGTTTACTGAGGGGAGACCTCCTGCGGTGATACTCTGCTACCCAGTTGTCCCTTTGTTCTATTATGTACCAAATTCCACCTGAACCTCTTTCTCTTGATCAATCCCAGCTGGCAGAGGCAGATTGGGAATGAAGGGGTCAGTGGATGGGATCTCTTGGAGAGCATATCTGTCTCTGTCCAAGTCTGAGAGCAGTCGCTCTGAGTCTGTGTCACTATTGCCATCCCCTGACTCTAGCTTCAAGGTATGTTGATAGCCAATAACCTTTAAACAGCAGCTCTGGAAGGGAAGAGGAACTTGACATTGAGGTTTTTCCCCCCCTGGAAGTCCTTACTAGAGTCAGGGATGGACAAAGCCATGATGGGTTTAGTGCCAAGGAGAGAGGAGTTATCAGGCTTATTCCCACAGATCTGTATACTCCCTCTTCTGTGTTTAATGTGTTAGAAGTTTTAGGGAATAGAAATAAGGCTGATGACCATGACTTTGTGATGGATAGCCATGAAGGTACTGTGGATGACAGAATTTTGTGATGTCTCCATCCAGATCAAATGATCCAAATGGGATCATTTGACATGAATAGTTTCATGTCAGGGAACTCTGTAGTTAAGGAGTCACAGCCCAGTGTATACGTATGTAAGCTGGGAGTTTCTAGGCAGGCAGTTGAAATGATTTGGACAGCTCATCATGTTTTTGATGGCATTCAAAGCTTCTGGCAGCCTGCTTTTGTCTTGGCGTGTGAATGGAAAGGGTCACGTGAAACTTTCAGGTTGACCGTACCATCTCAGTTAGGGTTTGGGGAAAAGCTGGCATTCAGTTTTTGTCCAGTGTCGGCTAAAGACTTGGTAAATATTCAGAGTGGGATGTTACTATGGAAAAAAAAAATCTGGAAAACAGGAATAAGTTATGAGGCCGTGGCAAGTGCAGCTTAAAGGAAAGACAGAAGGGAGAGATAACTGTCTCAGTCAACATGAGGAGTCTCTATAAAGAAGACTGAGGCAAGTAATTTTCATCAATCAGTAATGGCAGAGCAAGTAATGAAAGTCTTAAGTGTGCACCAGGGGAATTTTAGTTTAAATCCAAGGCAGGTTGAATTTCAGTCCCTTTTTTTTCATTAGGAAGGAAGAGTGCCACTGGGTGGGTGAGTGGTTGACTGTCACAGGTGAGGTACCAAAAACTGTGCTTCGTGCCTCTACCGGAAGATGCCATAAACACTGTTCCTGACTAATTCTTCCCCAGTACAGGCTGCAAAAATGAGAGGGGAAATCGTCTGCGCCAGCAAAATCAAACCCTTCCAGTGCCTCACTCTGAAAGATGGAGGAAGAGTCAGGTGTCAGCTGTGGGGTGGCTGGGGTGGACTCAGGATCATAAGAGCACATCAAGTATCTGAATGTCAGCTGTGAAATGCTTGGTGAGACATCCTGGGAGTGCTAACCAGTGTGCTTCGGGGAGTGATGGGCGCACTGGCCCCTGGGCTCCACTTGAATCAACTCTGTACTCAGCCTACATGAGCACGGGAAGACTGTGTCTGGCTGTGCGGTCACCTTCAAGGCACCTGTTGGATTGAAATCAAGTAAAAGCACTCAGGCAGCCACTTCTTAAATTGTGTCTTAGCTGTAACCTGGGTCCGCTCCATCAGCAGTGACAAGCGAGCAGTTGCAGCACTACGACTGGCCCCGGCACACTGAGGTTAAGGCCAGTGACACCGAGCAGGTACGCAGCGTCAAGCTGAGAACGTCCTGTGGTCAGTAGACCAAAATAGTCAGTGGTCCAGAAGTGTGCCAGAGAAGCTGGCGTGGGTGGGACAATATGTGTGCATCGAGGCGCTATAGCTGCTTGTGAGCATTGCTGGGACATCCTTCAAATGCACAGGAGCAGCTTTGCCATCTCCTCATTTGGGACGGGTGCTTCATGGACTGATTAAAGCAACCATCGCAATGCCTGATGAGAAAACACCTGCTATGGTTTATGCTGTTGCTTCGCTTGTACTTGAACTAGGTGATTTAAATGTGGTTGATGCAGTGGCTCTGCAGGGGAAGCTGTTTGAGGATTTTATTGGAATTTCTGTTTATTGCATCGTTAGTAGCAGTAGAGGGTTTTGCTCTGTAACAGCGGGCTCCTTTGGTTTATGAAGTGTCCGTGAATCCACTCCGGAGCTCCCGCAGTGCAGCGTGCTGAGCACTCTGCTCTTGCCGGCAGCAGAGCCTTTTGTAGGACCCCTGCAAATAAAATCCCAAGAGTGGTATTTTGATTAGTTACATTGTCACGAGAGTGTGTGTGTGTAGGTTTGTATTGCCCAGTCCATAAAGTAGAAGGGATAAGCTAGTTAGCATAGATGCTTTTGTTCATGTGCACACGATTCAGTTAACTAAGAGCCAGGTAGTCCTGAAAGTTGATGGGCAAGAGGCTGGGGACATCTGGGTGAACGTGTTGGGACCGCAGCCGTACGGCTGCGTTAGCTGGGTGATGTACCTGGGTGCGTAAGCCCCAAACAGAGGAAGGCTTCGGACCAAGGGTAGCTCATGCCCAGCAAGCTCAGCACACGTGTGGGATTTCGTGCTGGTGCTGGGTTTCTTGCTGTTAGCGAGGTGGAAAAGGCAGGAACTGTCTCGGAACCTTCTGCAGCTTTGTCTTGTTATTGCGGAGCTGTTGCTGAGGTGTTTGCAGTGTCCCGGTTAGCTGACAAAAATCAAAGCAGACATTTAGGGCTGCGTGTTTTCCATCTTCCCATGGACCCTCAAGTACAGTGACTATGGGAGCGTGGGCAATGTGTTTTATTAATCACAGAAAAAACCAAAGCATTTATCACAGCTTGCTGTGTTTCCTTGGGTGAGAATGTCAGCCAGCTTCTTAAGCATGACCCAAAATAAATACAAATCGAGTCCTGCACGATAACAGCATGCTAAAATCACTGGTTGGGAAGTTTCTGATGAGCAATTCTTGTAGCAGTTATCTGACTTCTGCCTCGTCCTTCTGCTATATGAACAAATGTTTTAGTCCTCTTGCTCTTTTTCCCCTTTCAAGCTCCAAAGACAGAGCTGTTCTACACCTCCACACGTTGCTGTCTGTGCTTCAGCTCCTGACTTTGCTTCTGTTGGTGCATTAAGGATGTGGGAGCAGGATGCAGGCACTTGCTTTTCCCTGCTAGGCTGAATCAAACTGCTGCAAACTTATTCTTCTTGACAAATTGAGCACCAAGGTCAAGCAGAAACAGCGTAAACTCTAACAGGCAGTAAGAGAGCTATGTTTCGTAATAAAATTGTGTTTATCAGTTCCATGGAGATTTTTGTGTTTTTCAGAGTAACAGTTTGGCTCTGGTACTTGTGGCTCTGCCACCCCGTAGGAGATTTTTGTGTTTTTCAGAGTAACAGTACTGGTACTTGTGGCTCTGCCATCCCGTGGGTATCCCTGCGGGGGACTGGGAACTCGTACTGCTTCTGAACTTTGCTCTTTTGTCATTTGGTGAGCGTGTAGGATGGAAAAGCTGCTCTGTTCCTCGCGTCGAGGTAGCAGGAGCGTTGTCAAGGGCAGGAATGGCAGTAACAGAGCCAGGTCCAGAGAGCAGCAGTGGGAGGTGGCTGCTCAGCTCTTTCCCCTCTCCATCCCGGCAGTCAGGCAAGTGCTTCCCTTTAATTCCTCAGAGGTGTCCTTTCCCCTTAGTATTACTGATTCTTCTCCTTTACATTTCCTTCCTTTCATTCCTCCACTGCATGAAAATTCAAAATGCAGATCTTTTCAGAGCTGGCAAGAAGTTATTTTGATTCGTGAGGATGAATTTCAGGTGCAGCCATCTTTACATGACCTTTTTTAATTGCTCATTAAAGCATAACAAGTTGCTGGTAATTGGAATTAATTTCTTCCCCTTGCAGGAAGCAGTGGCATGCCAAGGTCAATGAAACCTCAAAAGCATCTATCAAACACCTGGTCTGCTGGGATTGTGCTGCTGCTGACAGATGTACATTTTTAACCTGGCTGCTACATATTCACTTAAGCTGCTCTCAGAGAGCAGAGAGAAAGTGTGAGCAGGGAAAGTGTTCGGAAGATTGGATTTTTCTCGTGTGAAAATAGCTCCCTTTTCTTTCGTATGTTTTTCTTTTAAGATAAAGAGAAGCAAGCTGCTGCTGGTAGCATTGGGAGCATTTTTCTTGACCTGATCCAGCTGTACAACCTGCGCTTGAGTCTAGGGAATCAGGTAGGGGAGGGAGTTAATGGGCAATTAAATAATTCGGATGCTCTGGCTAGTTTTACGAGGCTCAGAAGTGGTTTCCAAAGCTGACGACTTTGTGGTGCTGTCTGCCCGTCTCCAGTGGAGCAGGGACTGCCATCAGCAGTAGGCAGCGTGCCAGCTTGGCGCAGCCGGTGTTGCAGCATGCCGGGGCAGGAGCTGCTGCAGCACTGCAGGCAGGGAGCCTCTCAGCCTGCTCCAGGCATCAGAGGTGGGTCATGGTTTGCTTCTCCATACGGGTTATCCAGCTCTGGACCGACCTTCTTGGGCAGCCTGGGTTTGCGCTGCCCAGCATTGCAGGGTGGTGCCCAGAGCAGCCTGTGCATGATAGTTCAGGCTGGGTTTGGCATTTACTCCTCCGCATCCTTCCCGTTTGCATTTCTCCTGCTGTTGGTAGCTCTGATAATCTTCAGAGCTGCTTCTTCAACTGGTTTTTACCAAATAATGTAATTGGGCTTTGTTGGTCCCATCCAGTGGCTCTTTGCAGGCTGCCAGTGCAGTACGTCAGGCTGTATCTGGAGCAGGCTGGGTTTCACCTTGCAAAACCCAGTGTTTTAGATCCATGTGGGCTTGGAACCTTTTGGCGTAATTAACAACAAAAAAAAAAACCTATTTTTGAAACCTTGTGATTTTTCCAACTAAAAAATCTTTAGAAACTTTTGCATCGCTTTCTTTTTTTGGCAGTAATTTGGTGCCTGTACAAACACTACAGCTTACTCCCAAATATATATATTTTTTTTTTCAGATGAAGGAGGTTGCTGGGGTTTAGGAAGATGTACAGTGTTTTCTCCCCCTTTTTTTTTCTTCCTCTGTCATTGTATATGCAACCAGACAAGAGATCCTGGCAGCCTGCTTCTCCAGAACAGTAAACAGAGCCAGTGCTGCAGTAGTTTGCAGATAAATAATGTATTACAGCCTGTCAAATAAAGCTTTGAGCAAATACCACTTTAACGAGTCATATATTGTGAATCTGAATATTACCCTACAAATCATTATTTCCCAAACCTTTTTGATTCCTTATTACGCACAATGTGGCTGTTGGAACAGGTCACCTTTTTCAAGTACCCCTAAACCTGACAGAATTCGTATTAGCAAAATTTCTGCTATTGGTGTTTGTTTAGCCAGCATAAATAAGCTCAAAAATTGTCCTCAACACTTTTCTCTCCATCCAAAAGTCCTTGTAAATATTTTTTTTCTCTCTTAATTGGAAATAAGTAGTGGCGCACACATTTATTTTTTAGATGCTTGCTTTGAGATTTTAGGGAATACATAGTTTATTTGATTGGTTTTTAGGAGAAGCCTTCCTAGAAATTTAAGAGCCTGTTAAAATATACATAGGTATTTTGCTAATATAAGTGTTTAAAGAGGATAGAAATTATATTGCTGGGATGCCTGGTTGCAGTTAGTTTGAAGTTCAAGAATATCTACATCAAATTTACAGAAGACAGGTTTAGTAGTATTTCTGAAAAATGAAAACCTAATACACTGAAGATGCTGATTCTTGCACAGCAGGAGTACTATGCTTCGTGGTATTTTGTGTTTAATATCCCTTTTAAAACTGTGATGTGACCATGTTTCATATTCTTTCCTGGTGTTTATGGACTAGCAAGGCCATGCAGTAACTCTCGGATGAGCCCGTGCACTGACAGGTATGGGCATAATTGCAGAAAAAGCAGTGCAGAGTATCGCTTTGTCTGTGCAGCTCAGCAGTTGGTATTCCAGTCGCGGGATAAGTACGGGGAATACAGATTCAAGTCCCAAAGCACAGACTGAGCTGACTTCCCCATCCTGTTGCCCCAGGGCTGCTGGAAGAGTTGCACCGTAGAGGTAATCGGCAAACAGCGTGGGAGGTGCCGCTACTTTTTCTGTTGCTGTTGCTTTAGGAAAAGTCTGAGCTGTTTTCATCGTGCTGCATCGTGTTACAGCTGGGTGTTTCCCTCTCGCATCGATGGGCTTCAAGGCTCTTGCTGGTTTTGGTGGATCTTAAAAGCCGTTTGAACCTAATGCTGACTGCAGCCACTGGAAGGGTGTGATGGTTATTTTAAATATCTTCAGCAAACAACGCAAGCAAAACAAAATAAGCCACCATTCAGCGTACAGACCAAAAATGCGATGCCAGGTTAGGAAGGAGAAGAAATCCCACTTTTCAAGTGTGATTTTTTTTTTACATCCATTTGTGGTTGTACAGCGATGTTAAGCCCTCTCTGAGGGTTTTGGTGCCCTGGCATCCCTCCCCGGGCAATTGCAGAGCTGGTGTTGCTTTCTTGGGCGTAGTTCACTCTGGTGGCAGCAATGACAATACACTGCTCCCTGTTTCTTAAGCAGTTTTTTATACTTGCAATTTGTGAGTACACAGGGTTTCAGCACTGGGGTTTTAGGTAGACATTTCCCATATTAATGCTATTGGTTATGACAAATTTAATGAGGAGGTAGGAGAGTCAGCTGGAATGAGAAGTCTTTTCCTGAGGAGTGTCTGGTACCCACGCTTGACCTTTTTCTAAATGAGGGAGGTCCTGGGGGCAAGTTGAAATTTCATCTTACATTTTCTTTCCAAAACACGGCCGTGTCTCAGCGAAAGCCATGCGTCCCACTGCACCGAGCCTGAACTGGAAGGGGTAATTCAGCCCTTACCCCGCGATGTATGGCGTGCCAGGGCTGCAGGTCTGTGCTCACAGAGACACGATGCTGTTTGTACCCTAAACCTTTGGTTTAAATGACATTTCCTAGTTTCCCCGTTATTTCTCATATTGGAAAAGTCTACATTTATGAGGTGGATGGTGCAAGTCCGTGGTGGCATTTGCGATGCCCCAATTAAGGAGGACCCAGAGGAGGTCCTCCTGCCTGTGCCAGATGGCTCCTTAGCCATCAGAGCTGCTTCATTTCCCAGCAATGAGCCTTGCAGCTGGTGGTGGCAGAAGGAGAGATGAAATGTTTGTGTTTAAGAAGTTCCAGCGGTTATTTTGAATGAAGGTATTTCTCGTGGTGGTGTCTCTGAATTGGTTCAGGCTGGATGCTTCTCAGAAGCTGTCATTTGATTTCCCACAGGAGAAAGTGGATTGAGTTAGTGGGGGGAAAAAAATAGTGAAGTCTGGAAGCAGAGGGATTATGGGTCTGCCGTTTTATGGTGGATCCTTGTATTGCCTTTCTATAAAGCTATGCAATTAAGGGGATATGGAAGCAAAGAAAATTGTCTATTTGCCTTCTGCTCTCCTCATGTGATGAAGCCTTTCCATGCATTGAAGAAAAGAGAGTAGCGTTATTTATTCAGACAGAAAGCTAAGCTAAAAGGAAGCTTACCCACGTTTCAGCTTATAGAGGAACACAAAGATGTTCATCCTGTCTGATGGGTTTGCGTTTTTTTGGGGGGCGGGGAGTATTTAACACATGTTTAAGATTATGGGTAGTCTTCTAAATGGTTGTAGAAAGGATCCTAATGTGGTATATGAACTGGCTACTGGAACTGGGCTAGCAAAGCTGGGTCAGGTTGACAGTGGGAGAGTGAAGTGCTGTGCCCCATTTCTCCTGCCTTCTTACCCTCCCATAAACGCCTTTGATTTCCTTGCATGTCACGCTGGTTTTTAATTAATTTCAAAATACTGCCTATTATATTTTAGGCTAATTTCTTCAGCATCTCGGGCATCCTGGCTTGCGGGAAGAACACTGGAGAGCATTATATTTCATTATTTACTGTATCTTTGCCAGTGTGCGGTTGCAGAATCCACTGCTGGCACCAAGTGGCTGCAGGTGGAAGCTGCTCTGGAGGTGTTGGACTTGCCGGCCATCTGTGTTGCATGTGTAGATTTTGGGGCTGCAGTTCGGAGGAGGGTAGGATCCCACTGTTCCCTCCCCAGTGTCCCCGATGGTGGGTGTCATGCGTGGGAGCTGCTCCGTCCCGTGCCGGCTGGTGCCCTGCGATGCTGGCTGAGCGATTGCCTTGGCTGTGCTTTTCCTTTCTTTAAGATAAATGAAAGGGAAGAAGGCTGTCGGAGGACTTGTTTGCTTGTAATAAATCTCAGCGTGCTCTGCTCTGCATCCCATCCTTGTGGGGTTTGGTTTTTTATGCACACACCCCCCTGAGTGACTGGAAAAATAACCTGTACAGTAACGTCACATGCATGAAGGCAAAGGATCGTGATTACCTGGGAAAGGATGCTATTTTTCCTGCCTTTTCAAATACCTGAGGGATTTTAACACTTAACACTGTTCACAGACTGTGTATTGAGTACTGAAAGAAAAATTACTGTAGGCTTTGCACCCCCCTTCATTTTCAAGTGGAGGTGACAGGTGAGCTGTGTTCAGTTGGCCAGAAGACATTCAAGAAGGCAGGAGAGCACAGATGTGGTACCTCTGCTCCCAGACAGGGAGGTGGGAAAGGGGGTGTCAGGGGTAGCTGTCTTGGTTTGTTTTTCTTTTTTTTTTAAAGCTGAAATCAAGGTTTTTCCACTCACAAATCATTTGAAGCTAAGTTTCTTTATGAATAAACACGATTGCTAACATATCAGAAAAAAAATAGGCAGAATTCTCTCACCAAAATTTTTCTGCATCATCTTTAAATGACATCCCCCGCTCATCCCTTCTGTAATTAATTTAAACGTATTTGACACTAGCTTGGAGGCAAGTTTTGAACTTTCTTTATCCATCACCATGATTTCGTTGCTTTTCCTCAAGTCAGTGGTGAGTATACTTGAATTTGGAAACTGGTTGTTGACTAGCTCTCGCTTGTCAGCCTTTTTCTAGGCTGGCCTTTGCAATGAACACCGCGGTGTGCCTGTGTATGGGAGAGCATTACGCTTGGTGCCAGGAATTGACTTTGGGCATCTGTGAGTGTTTTGGTTTAATGTTAGAGGTGTTCATTTTAAAGTGAGGTAAACCCAGAATAAGAAGCATTAGTTCCATGGTTTTCAGGCTTTTCTATTTCTTGGGAATCATATTTGTATGGTGTTTTGACTCATTGCTGCACCTGATGACCACCTGCAGAAATTAAAAGTTGGAACCAGTTTTGGAGCCCACAGGGAGGGGGAATGAGTTGGTTTATTCACAGGGTCTCAGGACGATTTTGTACTTTAAAGAGATTTGTATAAATAAGTTATTTTAGTTCCTTCATCTTGGATTTGTTTTGTCTTTATTTCGTCCTTTCGCACAGTTGGGAGATTGTGTTTGGATTTGTTTTGTCTTTATTTCGTCCTTTAACACAATCTCCCAACTGTGTGATAAATGAAAAGACTAAAGCTCTTCCATCTCATGCAGTGGGTCTGCTGCAGGTGAGGCTCTTGCTACTGCTGTGATCAAGACTCAGGCTGTGGTAGTAGGATGGGCGCTTTACTGCATTTTTAATAATTTTTGCAAGACTCCAAAAATATTGCAAGCATCAGCATGTTAATTGCGCTCCTTGTTTCAATACTGCTGCTCAGAGCTAGTGAGATCCTCATACTTCAGTATCGGAGTTATTTTTAACAGATGCTATAGAAAGGTTTGCCTCCAGAAGGGCTTTCCCCACTTGCCTTGGCTCGTGTCTTTGACAGCCGATGCAATAGCATTTGTTGATTTTTATTTTCCCTGTAGTACAGAAGAAGCCCCGGTGGTTGGTCTAGACCACATTACCCAAACCCAGAGTTTGCATGTTTTGCTACACCTCTGGCCATCCTTTCCTTGCGTGATGGTTGAAAGCGTGCTAGTAATACCTGCCAGGAAACTTTTGGGCCAGTACACCTCGTTTTTGTAATGTAAAAGGATTAGCGGGTGCCAGGTGGCATCAGGCAATCTCTTGGGCGAAAAATTTGTCATGTGCCTCTTTAGACATATCGGTCCAGCTGCAGCTTCCCACCAAGGAAACCCCTAAAACCCCGAGGACCAGAAGCTGAGAAGGTGAATCACAGGAGGAATAAGCATTTTTTTCCCCATTGCTTATTCTCTAGCTATACATGTTTAGTAACAGGTGCCACTAAATAAGGTAACTTAGTTTATCAGTTTTCAGTAGTGACATTTGAGATGCAGAAGTTAATTTGCATTGAATTTTACAATTAATCCTGCTTAAAGCATGCTCGTCTGCTTTTCTCCCAGCCGCATGGCTGCAAATGTTGACTGGCAATTACAGGGTTATTCTTAATGTACTAACTTTCCCCAGGTAATCCTTAAACCATAGGTGTGTTTCATCATCTTTTATTTGGGAAAGCCCGAGCAAAGGGAGCTGAAGGGCTTGCTGAGACCCTCTGCAGCAGCAGTGGGCCAATTGCTTTGAACATCTCAGGGTCACAGTTGAAAATGGGAAAGAAAGAAGAAAGCTGGCCTGAAATGATGTGTTTCATCATCGTGTTCCTGTTAAGACGACTTCAGCATGGTGTTTGGAGAATAATCCTGCTTTCTTACCTTAAAGTTGGCACCAGAGGGCTTTGTATGAGACACATCAGGAGAAAAATGAAGATGAAAGGGTTTTTTTAGTTTTTCTGGTCTCTTGCATCCAGTAGTGCAAATCTGACCACTATCTCAGTGCCTAGTTACAAAAAAAACTGAGGAGTTGGCCCTTTTTTATTTCCCTGTCTGCAAGACTGCAGGGAGCTGTGCTGCTTGTGTTACCCCGTGGAGCTGCACAATGCCTGCTCCTTAAGGCAGGGAGGGGGAGAGGATTGGTGGGCATTTAGATGCTGACTCAACACTTTTCTAAGCACATTCACCACTTATGAGGTTGATTTGAGATATTTGGACCTGTTTCTTATCCTTTAATAAAAGATGCTATCTCATGCTCTGCTAAAACTTGGGATATTTGAAGGTGGTTGGTAGAAAACCACTGGTTTGTGTCTTTTGGGCTGAAATTAGGCATATTATAGTAGAAGAAAGTATTGGTGCTGCTTTTGAAACAGTACTGACTGCGAATTTTTCTGTCTCTTGGGTATTGTAAAACTTCTTTGCATTCTTCAAACATGGCAGAAAGGACTACCTCTGCTTTTTAATGAAGAACACATACTTTTTCTCCAAAGGAGTTTTCCCTCTCTTTTCCCCAGCACACGAGTAGAGGAGAGGCCGGTGTTTTGCGTCGTGAGTAAACCCCAATGTCTGTATCAGACGACAGTAAAAAGTGCCATCTTTTTTCCCAAATACTGTGTGGGCCACTCAAGCACAAGGTGCTAAGAAGCAGAATTTGTCTGGTTGGGAGCTGCTTCTCGCCAGTGTAGTCCGTCCAAACCCCTCCAGCCCTGGCGTTTCATGCATTTCAAATGCAGTAGGAATCACTTGGTGTCCCACTGGGAAAAGCAGCAAAAGGCTGGCTGGTATGCTAATAACTAAAAAATATTTACCCCCAACTTAGCATTAGCATAGAAATTGTAATAACTTGTTTGCAAGCAGCCTAGTTGTTACATAGTGTAGCTGAAGAGTGTATATATTAAAAGTGTATATAGCCAGTCATGTCTGGAGCCCTGCCTGCACACAGATGGAGAGCAAGGCTGGTGGATCTGCCGGCTTTCATCTCCCCACCTTGATCTCAGTCGGATGCCTTGCTGGCTTTTGTGTTAGCTGTGTAATTAGGCACAGAAGAGTGGTTGAGGCAGAAATGGTTAACTCACTGAGCAATATAATGTCAAGTCAGTGGTACTGAGTTGTTCCATAGGAGTTTAAAAATTAATTTTGTTGTTAAATGTCATCTGGCTTGTGATCAGCTGTAGTGTAGGTCCTATGTTTTCTGATAAATTTGAAGGAAATCAAATAAGGGATCCTGAATGTTGAGATCTATGAAACCGAAGTTGGTTAAGTCTAACGTTAATGTTTCTAGGGCCACAAAGGGGCAGGGAGGAGGGAAGGAAAAGATGAAATCTGCATTATTCATCTAAGCAGAGACGTGGTGCTCAAACTCAGTACCTTCCCAAGTTGGGAGAATTGCCCTTCCCTTCTCCCTGCAGCGAAAGCTGGGAGAACATAAACTAGTGCTGGAGAGATGAATTAATAGAGAAGACCCTTCTCTGCTGAAGGGCTTGTGGGAGGTTCTACAGGGGCCTCACAGCAGTGTTTGTAAGGGTCTTGAAGGGGCTTGGGACAAGGAGAACTTTCTGGGACTGGGGAAGATGAGGTCTGGAAACCTCCATAAACCTTCCCTTGCTGAATCCACCTCTATGGGGCTTGGAGCAGAGAAGAGCTACAATGATGATAAGTTTTTGCAAGATTTTTCTTCCCTGGTTTATATATCACCAGCCCCCTTTATAGCAATTATGGAACCGCTCCTACAAATACTTCTTTTGAAGCACACACTTGCACGTTAGCTCAGTCCTGCGCAGATTTTTGATCAATCAGAAAATGTCACTGCAGCAGCCAAATTCTTTGGATGTTTATTCAGATGTCCAAGCTGGAAGTGCCTGTGAAGAACACCTTAGTATTTGTTCTTGCTTTTCACCCCTTTGGAGACCTGTGGACACTAGCTTGGTTTCAAGTTGAAGTAATCATCCTGCCTTTTCAAGTTCAGTTCTACAAACGCTGTTCCCCTGCGAGATAAAACTAGGAGGGTGAGATACAAAGACTTCTTCCAGAGGTTGTCCAAGGAATAGCACATAGGGAAAATGTTGACGTATTGATGGAGGCAGTCTTGGGGGAAGCGAATATTCAAATGCGTTAGGATTTCTCCTTCAGCAGTGCTTCCTGCAACGTTCATTTTTTCTCACAGTGCCTTTTTACGCCCTTCCCCTGGACGGAGCTTTCTGCTGCACAGCCTTGTTTTCATCTCCCCTTTTTTTTTTTCCCCCCTTCCAGTTTGAGCGGCATGACCCGGTGGAGGGCCGGATCACGGAGCGGCAGTTCGGCAGCATGCTGCTGGCGTACAGTGGGGTGCAGTCCAAGAAGCTCACTGTCATGCTGAAGCAGCTCAAGAAGCACTTCCAAGATGGAGAGGTCAGTGGCGCCGGTGGCAAATTCGGGAAGTTGCGGTGGGGGCAGCCGTCCCACACCATGCTGAGAAATGAGTAAGCAATCTCTATCTTCTCAAGAAAAGCACCCACACCTTGTTAAGCAGCATGGGGAGACATGCTGACTTTGCAGATGATAAATACTTTGCCAGCAGCAGGGAGATGGGAGAGGTGGGAGTGCAGTGGTCAATGTCCACATCAGGGTGTAGGCTTGTCCCTGTTAAAATGGATGCTGTAATTTTCAAAATTTAAATTCGCTGAACGGCACTCTGGGTCTGGAGCCAGAATAAACATTGAAGACGTGTTCCTAGTTACTGGCTTGACCTTGGATTAATTAGCTGCTGTGACTGGGCAGCTTATTATTTAGTTACGAACTTATGTGAAAAATTATTTGAATTACTCGTGATTTAGAGAGGAATAAGGTTGCAGATCCTACACTTGTAAATTTAGTGAGAGACCTTGGAATAAGACATCCATACCGAAAGGACATGCTTTATCAGTAAGGCAAGTATGGGCTGCTAAATTACTTCAGTATTAGAATTTCACATCTGCTTCTATAAAGATGGATTGTTCTTTTATTAACTAGGTTATAAGCAAGCGATGCGTCAAAATGAGAATGGATGGAAAGTCTTTGGCTGCGGATTGGGTTGGTCTGACTGTTTTAGAGCTGCTTCCTCCTGGCATCAGAACTGGCGTTTATTTCTTAACTGGTTTAGATGCAAAGTGTGTTATAAAACACGAGTGTTGGCCGGGGTCTAGTCCTTTTTTGTCCCTTTTTGGTGCCTTAACTGGACTCCTGTGATGTGCAGGAATCCTCAGTTCATGTGAAGCCGTTCCAGTGACCTTTTTCCCCCATTTTCTCCCTCTTTCACTGGTGCTGGAGGAGAATTTGGGTGTACTGAAGCAGTGGAGCACGTAGACTAATAGGTCTCTATTAACTGCAAATAATGCCAAAAAATTAAAAACTGGAGGAAACTGTTAGCAAACCAAAAGGCCATGCTCAGAGTTGTGTTCCTGCCAGAGGAGCTGTGGTACCTGCAGCTTCTTGTGGCCTCAGGGTGCCAGAAAGAGCGGGTTTTTTGCAGATTCTTTCATGTTTTGTAGGAAAATAGGCTCAATATTTAATAGGCTGTTATCAATAGATGGTGTCAACATGTCACTGGAGCTGAGACATGTTGCTTGTTAATATTTGGAAATCTCACTTCTCAAGCTTGCTGTCTCCGGCTTAAATGAGACCACTGATGTTTCCAAGGTAGTGTCTGTTTATTTGATCTTTGAGCGAAACGCTGCAGATTTGGCTTTTCCAATACCTCTGCTCCTCTTGAGTTTTAACAGGGATCATTTGATTTCTTGCGGAAAAAATACTTAACTGTGATGTGTCTAACAGAAATATCAGCTCTGTTGTTAATGTTCCCAAACTGTCAATTCTTTTGCTGTGATTTGGGTTTTCTTTAATACATACACACACACTTATTGAACAGTAGCTGGGTGTATGAGAAATTAGGCAGAGGGAGTTATTTTGGAAGGTTTCTTACAGCAGATGTTTTCTTCTTTTCATGTGTAAGCCAAGACCCTGACATCTGTGGCAGAGGAAGAACTTTTTGTTTTTACCTTATTCCTCATCCCCAAATCAGCTAGATTGTGTTTCTATTTGCAGATAACTGGATTCAGAGTAAGTCTTTTTCTTTCTTTATTCCAAGCACTTTCAAGGAGAGAAATTGGGGAATAGGACAAAAAATGACATTTGGAAGAAACAGAATTGGTGGAAAACACATGATTCCTTAGACTGGAGGGAATGAAAGACCCAAAATCCTAAAATGAGATGGCCTCTCTGTTAACAAGTACAAGATATTTAATGGCTCGAGGAGATGTAAAGGATGCAAGAAGTGCCAACCACTTTGCAGTGGAGGCAGATAAGCCTTTTTTGCAGCCAGGGCAGCTCAGAGTCAGTACTTATGCAGAGCTAGAGAAATCAGGCACTGAAATCCTCCACTTCAGCAGGTTTTACTTCACAGAGAATCCAGCCTCGTGCCTGACTTTGCGTTGTCTTTTATATAAGAGAACCTTTTCTTGAAAGTTTGTGGGTTTCTTTTTTCCCCTGGGGTACTTTAGAAGACCATATCCCTTGCAGATTTGTGTGCAGCGCTTTGTATCTAAATACACTTACGTACTTTTATTGGATCACCCTGGTGCAGCTGTCAGTGTTTTTATGTCACTTAAATTTCCCCATCTCTTTAGAAACAGGACTGCCGTGGCCAGAATCACATTAACCGTCTTTCAAGCTTTCTGGATAACTTATTCAGGGATGCGCTTGCAAAGTTTTCTTTGTAAATGAATGGAGTATTAAGCCAGAGAGTGTTTTCCCACTTGAAACTGCATAAGCTCGACGCTGGCGTTGCTTCTTCCTCTGTGTTTGTAACCCAGACATCTGCAGAGCAAGCAGCTGTTTCGGTCGGGCTCTGCTTTACTCCCATCGTATAAAAAGGGAGTGGAG
Source organism: Aptenodytes forsteri (assembly GCF_000699145.1). NCBI lineage: Eukaryota > Metazoa > Chordata > Aves > Sphenisciformes > Spheniscidae > Aptenodytes > Aptenodytes forsteri. The sequence continues at coordinate 5,462,587 of NW_008794452.1, read as the reverse complement.
CCGGTGCTATCCACTGCTCTCCCTTCTGCTCCCAGACCTCAATGAGACATTAAAGCCACCCAGTCACTTCATTTACCCTGCAATACCTTCCAGTCACTGAACACTTTGTAGGTCAGAGAGGTTTATGATGCAAACATGTTTTGCAGGAAGAATTTTTCCCCAAATCCCTTCTTTTCATGCTTCACTAGCCTACTCTTACAGTAGCCTAGTATCATTATCTGCACAGTTTACTAACCTACTGTAACTTCCCTCTACGCCGAAAGCAGTAGGGGCTTTGACTTGCTATTGCTTTCCAAAGAAAGTGGGAGTAAAATAATTTTAATAGTGTAATGCTGGGAGAGGAATGGCAGTAATTGTACCAAACGTACCCAGCAAGCTTTACCTTGGAAATGCAATTTACCTTGTGAGTGCTTTCTTACGAAATCTGCCAAACATCATCTTCATTGTCTGATGCGATTAACTTTCTTGCACAAGGCAACCCCGGCAGCCTCCAAAACGTTAAAGCTCTGGTTTTAATCTAACCTTCAGCCATTTTCCAACATTGTTATTCTACATTCCTGCTTTTGGGAACGGCATGTTTTCTTGTATTAATCGATAATCTGCTTTCACTTTTATTTTTCTTGAGGAAAAACCCTATCTGGCCCTGAATACATGAACTCCTCTGCATGTTCAGCGAAGCTGCCACGCTCTTTGTTTAAAATTGCCTACGACCCTCCCCCTCAAGTTACACTTAGACAGCTGCTTTTCTCCTAGTAAAAAGGACTTGAGTTGTCGGTAGTATTTACAAGCAAGGTATTTGGTTTATGTCTCCCTAACTGCTAGAAAACCAAGCTGACTCTTCAGAAACTAGTGATTCAGGTCATCTTCTACACGTGCTTTGGGGGCTGTGTAGCATATTTTTCTGTTGAGATGGCAGAGGGTGGGAGCGGGATGTAATTCTCCCCGGCTGAAACCTGGGTTCCCAGGTGAAAAGCCCTAACTCTTGCAGAAGGTGTTTGAGCTGTTGTAAGATGCATGTTGCAAGCAGATATGCGCTTCTGGAGTCTGCCTGCTTATGTATTGCTAGTGTTACTTAAATGATGAAAGGATTCAGGCTTATGAATCAACAGCTAGATCTACAAATGCTTTGAAAGAAGCGATCATCCAGATCACATAATCGCTACCCTAGTGCTCTCCAGATGTGCAATTTCTTGTGATTGCAAATTAACACAAGCCTCTATTATATAGTGGAAACATCTGTTGGTCTTTCAATGGAGATGTGAATAACTTACAAAGAGCCGAGCAGCAGTGACAAACACATCGACGGGGAATAGATAAAAATTCCCATGCTCAGACTTCTGACTGATGAAGGTGATCATTCATCTGTCAACTTGTCAGTGCAAGCCTGAGGCTGTCCCAGTCTCTGATTTTGGTAGCTGGAAAGGAGTTAATGCTGATGCCAACCTCAACTATAGGATTCATCAATAAAATACTAGATTTCATAATACTGATGGCATTTTTGCTACAGAGATTCAGTATCTCTGTCCACATGAAAGCCCAGATTTGTAGGATACCCCCATATGTCATTGGTTTTGCTTTTTCAGCTGGTGAAAGGACCACAAGTTTACATATGTAAGCATGTAAACCTTCCCTGTTACCCACTGGAGTAATAGCAACTGCAGTGTTGGTACTAAGCAAGGGGCTGTTTTGCACAGACAGGCCAATGTTTGGCCTTGACATCTGCCATTTCGTTGTGGAAAATTCCAGGAAAATGCAAAATTAGAATAGCTGCTGGGATGCCTTGCGGCCACTACCGCAAACCTCAGATGTCCCAAACAGAGCAGGTAAACCACAGCACAGTGTCTTCTGCTGGCCTGAAAGTGGCCGCACGCCTCCTGGTTCCTGCAGGCTTTCCACATTTTTAGTGCTTTGCTCCCAGGCAGGAGCATGTCAGTCAGGAAACGCGTAGCAGGGAAGTGTCCGGACAGGTATTCGAATTACAAAGATCTTTTCTCCTCTAGATCTATTGTACAAAACAGAGGAATCTTTGCAGTACTTCCTGCAGAAGTACCTGATTTATTTGATTTTTTTTGCTAGGACAGTGTTTTATTTAATTCTGCCGTACATCTTTTAGCATGCCACTTGGGAAGCGGAGCAGGTATACATTTCAAGAAAGCTTCCTGTACGGTAACTGGGGATTTTTTCAGATCCGTTGTCCATGTGTGCATTTTGCTATCTCATCCTTTTTGGTCTGGACCCATGAATCCAGGGCTGACAAAGCCTGCTGTTGGATTTGTGGGTGTGCACGCTGTGCAACATACATCAGCGGTGTATTGCCACATACTCAGTTACAGCGAAGATAGGAACTAGCTGCAAATTTTCTGTAATTCTTCTGCTTACAATTCTAGAGGCACCATGTCTGTATGAGAAGATCATAAAAAATGTGCTTTTTCTTTCAAAAAAAGATAGGTGGCTTCTTCCCTGATTAGAATGGAAGAGTTTGAACAGGGTTACAAGTGATCGTATAAATTTGTATTTGACAGCACCCGCTGAACATCTGCTCTTCTGTCCAGACCATGAAATTGTGCCGTGTTATGCAGTTGGGATTTTTAGTATCTTGTTATATCAGTCTGTTGTGTTAAACAGGACAGGAGGAGCCTGAACCTGAACTCCTCTTGACAAGCTGATTTATCTCTTCCAGAGAGGAAAGCCGAGTGGTTATTACTGTGGTGATGATTTACCCCCTCCATTGGCTCCAGGCTGTGGCCATGGTGGGGGAGTTTGGAGGCTGCAGCTCTTGTCCCAGCACTGATGCTGGTGCTAAATGGATCGATAAAATCGGGTGTTGTGTAGTGTAACTGGGTGGGGGTCCCAAAGCTGCGCTCGTCAGCAGCCGCTCTCTCAGCGGGCTCCTTGCCAGTCGGATTGGTGCAGAGAGGAGCATGTCGCTTATCCCCTGCCTGCCCATCGGCTGCACTGTGCTGCAGCAGTGCCAGCGCTGAGGGATCTCAGGATGCATTTCCATGACTATCCGAGTGCGTGGCTGTTGGCGCTCACTGAGCACACGTTCACCCATCCCAGGGCAAGCCAAGCCCCGGGCAACTGTGCTAGTAAGTAGAGCAGACAGCGATCCAGCCCCGCAGCCATCCTGCCACCAGCAGCAAAGCTAACTGGGGCACATCTATTGTGCTGTGGTTTGCAGTGTCACCTTCTGCGACACTGCGTAAGACATGGATCCCCCCAGGGATCCCTGAATCTCTTGGGAGAGACCATGTAGCGCTTGAACTATTTCATTATTGTCATTGCAAGTGTGCCGCCTTGAAAAAAATATATAAATGAAACTGCTTGCAGCGGTCTCCTGCATCCCAACCACAGGCTTATGGTGTGTCTGCTCTTCTGGGCGAGAGCTGGCTGCGGAGCAAGGGCCAGAGAAATGCTTTTCGGTCTCTGCCACCCCTGACCGTGCATGGGGAAGTCCCTTCCCGTCGCACGACTGGTGGGGCCAGGAGGGGAGCAGAGGCAGTTAACAAAAGTACGGGTCGCAACCTATATCTGCAGGTGCCAAGGTAGGAGTGTTTTGAGTGTGCAGATGATGCTGATGAGTCACTTTGTTGTTTGTAATCCAGGTAGTGTCACGGTCTCCTTTTCCCATCACTGTAAGACCGTCTTTTCTCTGTCCTAGGGGCTGACGTTTGAGGAGGTGGAGAGCTTCTTCACTTTTCTGAAGAACATAAATGATGTGGACACAGCTTTGAGCTTCTACCACATGGCTGGAGCTTCGCTTGATAAAGGTATTAAAACTTGTGAGACGGACAGGCACTGAAAGCTTGAGGGAGCGCGATTCATGCTGTATCTTTGAAGTTGGGAAGATGTTGAATGAGCACAGGCTGAAAATGTACCAAAGTTGCAGTTCCTCCCTGCAATGAGAGCTTTAACTTGTTACGCCATAGATAAAGAGGGATTTCAGGTTTTATACTTCCCCAGCTTTAGACATAGAGCGGAAAAAAAGGCTGAAATATATAGCCTGAATAGACTAGGAAGCAGTAATTTCATGGTGACTGATTAGTAAGTGGTGATATCATGGGGTATCTTCAGCAGGACCATTCAGGCCTGATGCATGCAGAGGCAAGATGACCTAGTGAGTGTATCACGGGCTCTGGGACCAGAGCACGGGCACACCAGTGTTTCTTCTTCATCCATGTCTTCTGGAGTGAGGTGTTTTCTCCTTTCACGAAGTACTTGAAAAATTATTGTTGGCAAAGACAAGCGGTATTATAAGAAGTATTCTTGCCAATTCTATCTTCTGTAGAGGTCTCCATGATTGATGCGGCAGAGGCACTAACCAGCAGTGGAGCTGGTGGTAGGAACGTTTCAACCCTTGTTTTGTTTCAGCTTTGCTTAAAAAATGGGAGGCTTTGCTTAGAAATAAGAGCTGTGTGGCCAGATGCTGCATTTCTGATCTGAAATCCAAGTAATGGCAAGCACCTTTGGAGCTCCCAGGCACACTGGAGGGAAGGAGGGGGAGTGCTGGAACCCCACTGAGGTCCCAGACTGAGCACTAAAGTCTGTCCAGAGGAGGCTCTCTTCAGATAACCCACAGTCCAGAGACTGCGCGTGGCCGGAGGAGCTGGCTGAATAAACTTCAGAGCTGGTGTTTCCTGGGGAGCTTGGTAATAGTGTCATTTATTGATCAGACCAATCCATATCCTTCTTCATCTCATTGTGTTTTTCCTTTTCTGAGCTAATCCATATCAGGTATGTTCTCAGATCTGACACACTGATTTAAAAAAAAAAAAACAAACCACAAAAAACCAACCATACATTTTAAAGAAAAAAAAAGTCCAACGCTCTGCTGCCAGGATTTGTCACAAGTGCATGCTTTTCTTTTCTATAGATCTTTTTTTGATTTTTTTTTTAAAAACACTCAGTCTGGGAATATGAAAAAAAAACAATGGCAAACTCATTAAAAGTTTTTTAGGCAAAGTGGAAACTCTTGTCTACTAGAAAGTTAAAGCTGATGTATTTAGGCAGCTGCAAAATTAAATGTTTCAGAAGTCAGCTATTCTTCCAGCCACTGCTGTTGTGGAAATGTTAAGACATTAATAGGTTTTTGGGCAGTGGAACAAAGGGAGTCAAATGTGTCACACCTCTTCTTGTGTGTGTCAGCAGCCTTCCTCGTCTTTGATTTTTTTGGGGGAAATCATCTGTACTTTTTGTTTTAGATCACCGTTATCTTAAGACTTCAAGTTAAAAGAACTTGATAGGATTTTCTTTCATTTAAAAGTAAAAAACATGAAGTACAGATGTGCTGCTGCTGCGCAGAGCCCTTTCTGCAGCGTCCCACAAGGAGGTAATAGCCCAGTGAATCCAGTTTACTCAGTGTCTACAGTAAAATAGCAATTGCCCAGTCATGCAATATGTATTTGTGGAGTATTTAGGTCCGTGCACAGTTGGTAAATCAGTGTGTGATTATGTGTGATTAACGAGCTTGTGCTGGAGCCACAGCCATTGAGCTGGAAGTCCTTTGGCTGGGGTAAGAAACCTTGGGGAGGTTTGGTGGTGTGCAGGGCATAGCTTCAAACTGCTCGTGGGCTTGGCTGGTCCCAGACCCCCGTCCCTACCTGCAGGGTCCCGGCTGTCGGAAGAGATTTCCTCAGGCTTGGGCAGAAGAGAAGGGTTATCCTGCAAATCCCCTCTTCATGTGTGCCTGGTAGCTGACACGAATCACCCCTCGCGTTCTTCTGTGCTGCTCAACCCAGAGATGCTCCTGTGTATCTGGCAGGAGGCATGAAGAGAGCGTTTTGCTGTGGTCCTAACGAAGGTGCAGAGTGAGCTGCAGTGATACACCTGGGTTTTGCAGCAGGGACCTCTGTGCTCCCATGCCTAAATTGTCTATGCATTACCCATTTCCATATGCGTGCGCTTTGAGTCTGGATATTACACCCACAAATCAAAGAAGCAATAAATGGAGTGTACTTTTCCAGAAGTCAAGCTTTCACAAGATTGCTTATTAAAAACTAGTAAATGTAAAAATTACTCATCATGTGGGGAAGAGGATAGTTTGTATATCAAATAAATTGCTGCTAACCTAATGCAGTAAATGTTATTATAATTTTAGAAGGGCCGTTTAAAATTTAAGAGGAAAAAAAATGGATGGCACCAAACAGCCATAGCTTGACAACCTGTTTTCTGTGTTGAATTGAAGTAGCCTCTTTTTCTAAAAAGGATCACAAACCTGTATTTTAATGATACATAGAATAACGCACAGATTATTTGTTAGTCCATCTTTCATTTTACCAGAAACATAATAGTCGTCATTCTCTTAAATCATAAGCATTACTTAGAAAACTTTCCCAGCCTGGGCTTACAGCTGGCAGCAGGACAGGAGCCGAATTTGTCACTTATTCCCCTTTCGAGGCGAGGGTGTGAATTGCACTTTTTTTGGCAACGTCTGCAGCCAGACTTTCCAAGCAGCTGTTCTGCTGGTGCTGGCAGAGAGCCATGGTATAACTCGTTGTGTTGTAGGGCAAGGCACAGGTGTGCTTCGCTAGAGATGGGCCAAAGTGAGGGGAGATGGCTGAGCCTGCTGCTTGCTCCGGTGGCTCAGCTGGCTCGGAGCGGGACTGGAGCCCAGGAGGGGTTAATCGAAGATTGTTTTATTTGAAGTATGGAGCTTGAAATGGCTGCAGACTTGACAGGGAATTTAGAAGGAGGTAGACGTGAGTTTTGGTTGCAGCATGTATTTGTCATCGAATTGGTGCTTGCTTTAACCTGCCTTCGGAGCTGGATGAAAGAAGTCAGTCCCCCATGGAGGCACAGCTCAGATCACTCCTCTGGAGTAATGGCATGTAGTCAACGCTGGTAGTTGCATGGGGAGGACTTCTGTAGGGTAGGTGAGGTTGGCAGGGATCTCTAGAGACCCTCTAGTCCAACAGGGTCACCTACAGCAGCTTGCCCAGGGCCACCTACAGTCAGGTTTTGGATATCTCCAAGGACGGAGGTGCCGCAGCCTCTCTGGGTGTGTAAGAAAGCCTGGATGAGTATTTGCGATAATTTGTGAGAAGGAGAAGAGTTGAATGATGAAATCTGGTGTCCTTGCAGAGGCAAGTCAGGGTCACAGGTTGTGACCTTTGCTGCCCTCACACCAGTGGGTTGACGTGTGTGTATGTGTGCGTCCTGATGGAGAGGGACAGTGGAAGTGCTTGGCACCATGCCCTCAAGCAGGGAGGGGTCTGGAGCTCTCCTGCCCTTTGGTTTTAGTACATGCACAATTACAGTGTGGTGTTTGCTGAGCACTGATGCGACGAGTTGGGCAAAGCTCTGTCACAGCAGAGGGTGCCTGTCCAAGGCTTTTAAGAAATCAGTTTGGTAACCCTGAGGAGGACAAGCTCTCCATAGATCAACAGCCCTGGAAGATGCTGAATACGTTTCAGTTTAGAAACCACTTTCTGTGTTGGAATCTCCTTTCTTTACTTATTTATGACTGAATATTACGTGAACAGTGGATCGGCTCTGCCTTTGGTCTGGTAGCTCCGCTTTTTTCCCAGAATCGTGATCTCCATGACTTTTCGTCATGCGCCCTTTGATGTTAAAACAGTTTCTACTCAGCTGCAGGGCTGCAGCCTCACATTTTGAGAAGAAAAAGAAAAATGTGCTGTGCCACAGGATTGCGTAGGGTTTGTGCATCTCTATTCTGGATGGATATTCCGGCACATACATGTGCAAATTATTTGAAGAAAGTTAAATAGATTTTTGCTAGTTATATTGTCAGTGATGGCATCCAACGTTTCCAACTGGGATGCTTAAAATGAAACGTGCATATCAACGTGAGACCCTACGTACCCTGATTTCTGGGAGCCCAGAGTACGTGTCCTGCCTCTGCAGCCTGGGACCGTGCAGGGCAGGGAGCCCTGCTCCCGTCACCCTGGGTGCCGTGTGGGAAATGAAAGCAGCAACCCAGCTGCCTATTATTTTGGCCAAATGTGTGATTAATCTCAAGACAGAGGAAAAAAGTGAAGTTTGCCATCTGGCTAGGCTCTGGCCCATAGAAAAGCCCTGTTTGTAAGCACTTGGTGAGGCATTACTCATGGTGCAGTTCTGGGAATTGGAGTGAAAAAAAAGATAACTGTGCAGACATTAAACTTGCATAAAATAACTCAGATGGCTCATTAAAGGAACCAGTGGGAGACACTAACACTTGAAATTTGAAAAGCCGCATAGGTTTTCAAGATAGAAACGTGGAACTCATTTTCGGTGGTATAAAATGCAGGCGACTTCCCCGTGTAGAGATGGATGCAGATGCAGCCATCCCAAAACCCCAAATCTGGACAAGCTTTGTTTTAGGAGATGTTTCCCCAGACAGCACCTATTTCATTTTGCAAAATGGTAAAGAAATGATGCTGGGAGGTTTACTTCAATTTTATTTGCCTCACCAAGATACCTTGTAGTCTGGAGCGTGTGCGTCAAAGTGGAGAGCAGAGGCACTTTCCCCTTCCTTACGACTCCTTAAAAACCAACAAAATCGTTACTGAGCACAGCACAGTCACTCAGCCCCTGTGAAATAACAGTTTTGCAGAATTTTTGCATCGAGCGAGAACAATGTGATGGAGGTGACACTTGCGCAGTTGGATTAATAAGAGAGGAAGCAGTAACCGGTGGCCGTAAGTACAAATTACAGCTGGTAAAACTGCAGCTGTGAAAAATAAATAAGTGGATGTCAAAGAGGAGGGAGGGATCAGGCAACACCCTGTAGAGATGGAAGGAAGAGGGTGAAAACTCAGCAGAATAACATGACTTATAATTAAAGTAATCATTCTAACTTTTTTTTTCCCTATAAGGCTATAGCAAATAACTTATTCAGTAGCGTACCCGGGGCACCAGGAGGAGAGGATGGTATCAAAGCTTGGTTGAGCACCTTTAAAGAAGATTTTCATTTAACTCCTTTTAAATGTAATTCAGTGTTGCTGTCTGAGGAAACAGAGATATACTTTTGCTGTCTGAAGGTCTGGGCCTCGGGTAAGAGGTGGCTTACAGCGCCTAAAACCTCTGCCATTGGGCAAAGTTGAGGTGTTTTAAAGTGCCTCCCCAGCAGAAGGACTTTCTGGGGAAAAAATAAGCTGAGAAATAAGTTTATCTAAACTCTTTTCTTTTACCTAAACCTCTTCTTTTTCCTTGAGCTTTGCGTGTTACTGAGGTCCCTCAGCAGTGCGTGTGGCAGGTAGGAGTTACAGCGCATGTTTTGCAGCTGGCTGGAGCCAGGGCTGTGTTTAGGGAACGAGCATTGCCTAATTGGGGAGGAGAAAGGTGCCTTTTATAAAGGCATATATAAAATCCAGAGGCAGGGCATTTATCTTGGTAAAAAGGACTATGCCATCCACTGTTCGGCTCCAGCGTTTGCTGCCACTTCGTGTTTGTGGCATTTGATCAAAGAGGACCTATAAGTACTGCATTATACTCATGCAATTTATAGTCACTCTCTCCTCTGGTTTGCGGTATGTGTGATGCTGGCCATCAGTCCCTCCCTCTGGATCAAGGGGGAAAGCTGAAGGCAGCTTTGTCATTTAATTTGTGAGCGTTTGATGTCAGTGTGAGGTAATTAAATGGTGGACCTTTAAAGCCCTTTTTGGAGGGCTGCCGCCATCTAATGCGCCTGCTCGCTTGTGTTGCAGTTCGTTCATTCGATCATGTTGCATCTTGCTGGCTAATTTGTGCGTATTCAGAAGAGCGCCAAAAGAAAAGGGATGCACGTTGCTGGCTAATTTGTGCGTATTCAGAAGAAGAGCGCCAAAAGAAAAGGGATGCACAGATGTGGTGGCTGTCCCTGCGCTTAAAACATGAATTCCCATTTTCTTTGCTATCCAGGTTTTATTGAGAGCTGTGCTGTGTGCGTGGCACAGTATATTCTGCAGCCCGGTTGGCGTGGGTGGGCTGGGAGAGACGTGCAGTCTCCCCACGGCTCAGTTGGCAAGGTTTGGGCATAAGACTAGGGAAAAAAATTAATTCAAGTTTTCTTTAATGATTACATTGCCTCTGCCCTCCCCAAAGCAGGCTCTGGCTGCCAGCAGGACACGCACAGAAGCAGTGGCTGTATCCTGACTTACAGTGACAGAACTGAAATATAGAGTAATAACTGCAGACCAGAGCTACGTCTCTCACGTAGGAAAGGATTTTAACTCAAAAAGAATAATTACAGGGAAACAGCAGGTGCCTACTTGAGATTAACCCACCTTCTGTTTAATTTCAGTTCTCTTCTGCATCATTTAGTAAAAGGAGGGATTTTACAGGTGAAAAGAACCCGATGGTGGCTGTGGATTCCTCCCCCAAAACCCCAAACCTCACTTAGGGGAGCAGAAATGGGGTGGAAGGAACCAGTAATCTGAACATTCATGGGAAAAAAAAAAAATCCTATTAGAAACACTTTATGCAGTTTCTAATTAATCTGATTATGGTATAGATTGGGTGCTTATTTTTTCCTTTCTGACACATAACTCTTCAAAATTTCTGAAGGGCCAATAGCTCTGCAAAGGGACCAGAGTGCATGAACCCAGAAGGATGCTGTGGGTGAAAGCAGAGGCTTTTTTTGGTTTCAATCTGATTTTGTGTCGTGCCACTTCCTTCTTTTTCCTTGCTGAAGGGGAGCTCTGCAGCTAAACATTCATCCCAGTTGCTGTGGGCTCGCTGCTGCGGTGCAAAGTGTCTCCGGTCAGGGTTTCCTTGGGTCAGACTTTGCAGGGAAGCAATTTAACTTAATATACACTCATGTTCATGCAAAGCCCTTCTGTTTTATCGAGTATCTGGAAGGGCGCAGGGTGTTTCAGCCCTGGCTAACAGTGACAACTGAGCTGCTCTTGCCTCCCCTCCTTCCTTCAATTAGCAGCTGTCAAAGGGAGACTAGAGGGTAGCCAGATGCACACAAATACATGTTGGGAGACAGCTGAACCAGCCCAATGATGGGTTTTTTTTCCCCTTTATGCAGCAAAATCTACTGCATAACCCTGCCAGATTGATAGCTCCGCAGACTGCTCTTTTCTAGAGGCGTGAATAAAACTACCGCTTGCTTCTTTGCTGATGAACTCAGCTGCCGGTCTGGGGGGGGAAGTGAAATAATTCGTTACAACTCTTTTATTTTATTGCAAGGTTAACCTTGTCTGCTTGCTGCAGAGCCTATCACAGGAAGAGGGTGGATGGGTTTGTTCTGCAATTACTGGCCCTGGGTTGCTTAACAGGAAAACCGGTTTTTATTATTCCCAGCTTGTTGGAATAGTTGGTTCATAGAGTATCATCTTTGTAACACTGTCAGAAGGAGCTGCCTTGTTGATCAAGCCTGTCAGGAGAGGTTTCCCACCTGGTGTTTGCTGTAGTGCTGACACTTCTTCCAATTTTGTAACCAAAGGGGGGGGGAACCTCATCTCAGTGTTTTTAATGTTTATCTTGAACACACAGGTATTGCCACGTCGGTGCTCACCAGCAGCCTCTCCACACCCCATGCGGTGTTGCAGTAGGAAGGCGAAGGCTTTGAGGAGCCTGGTTTTGAGGCATGTGCTGGGGCTGGGGACGAAGCTTATTTCAAGCCTCTTTGAACATGACATGTTTTCGTAAAGGCAGTTTTCCGTGGAGGAACAAGAGTCTTTCACTCCTCTGCCTGCGTTTGGCAGATCACGATGTCTCGCTAACCTTGTGCCCTCCCTCCGTTGCAGTGACGATGCAGCAAGTGGCCAGGACAGTGGCCAAGGTGGAGCTCTCTGACCACGTGTGCGATGTGGTGTTTGCGCTCTTCGACTGCGATGGTGAGTGACCCCAACCTCACCCCATTCCTCTCAGCCAGGCTGGGCAAGAGTCAACCCGGGAGAAGAAATAGAGGGAAAAAATGCCAGCCATGAAAGCTTGCCATGGCCTTGGCTCTTCTTGCCATGCCACCATCCACTCTTTGGCCGTGGATCTGTACTGATGCTCCTGCTCATCTAGGAAGGGTATCTGGTGGTACCCAGCTTCCGAGATGTTGATCTTAAAGCACTGGATGCAAGCATTTGGCATGCACAGCTTCCCCCCCACACCCTCAAAACTCTGTTTTGTTTAACAAAATGAGCTAATGTGCTCCAGTGTTGGAAACGAGCCTATCTGGTAGTTTATCTCCAAAGTCCTGGACAAATATCAGCTTAACTAATGGCAGCTCTGTGCCGTGCTGGGAAGCTCATTGCTTTGCTGGCCCGCAGAGGATGCGAGCACTTTGGGGTAGCTTGTTGCCACAATGAAGCAGTCTCGAGTTGATTTAATGAGAATTAGTGGAGTCTTTGCCACCAGGGGATGATGGCAGCAGTTCAGAACTGGAAAGTAGCAAAATTCTGCATTTGCCCAAAACTATCAAGCCGAAACCAGCGACCTTGCTGGCACCCTGCTTCTCCAGCACAGTCACTGGGATCTGGCAGCTCTGAGTAGCAGCAGTGATGCATAAATAGACAGTTGTTTGCTTTCTGATATAAATATGAACATTAAAAAAAAAATCTTTATTTTATTCCTTGTTGCCCCTCTTGGCTTCAGCCCCACCTGCTTCTTTGCACATTTCTAAGGTTGCATCTCTTCTTTTATTTTTCTCTGTGCTTCAGTGCCACTTTGATACGACCCTCAAGCCAGATGATCAGGCTGGAGATTAGAGTGAACTGAAGCGTAGCCAAATATTCTCCGGTTGCATCCTCTTGTAGGAGAATCTGCTAAATATTTTGATAGCAAACCTTTGGGGGGAAAGACTGTGGTTGCCAGAGGAGTCCCTGTAAGGAAGGAATCAAGTGGAAAAGCAGGCGCAGACTTTTTTTTTGTGTTGTCACTCCGTCGGTGTTTATAGACGTTACCATGCACGCATCAAAAACCTGCAGCACCAGAGGGAATTTTACTCACCCCTTGATAGTTTGCTGGAATTTCACTGCCCAGGTTTGCATTCGGATGTGAGGCAGGAAAAAAAGCTCTCAAATGAAGAAAACACGTTCGTGAAATATAATGATGTGGTTCCCCGTATCAGCCAGAGAGATTCTCGCTCCTTTGATCTGGGGAACCGATGGCACTGGCAGGTTTGTTTCTTGAGGGCTGATGTCCCTCCTATTTCTTCTGTGCCCAAAGATGGGTTGCTTTCCTGTGCTGCTCCCCAAAAGCTAAAACTGTGCGCCATAGGCAGGGGAGCAAAACAGGCAACAGGATATGTGCGGCATCGTGGCAGAAGGCATCAGCTGCTTAGCAGACAGGTGTCCGGCTGTCGGTCGCGCCGTGGCTTGCTGTCCCCTCCGATCGACCAGCATCCTAAATAAAAATCCCAGAGGTTTTAATTTATTGGTGGTTCAGCAACTACGGAATAAAATTTGTCCCAATTTACTATCATCTTATTTTTAACATAAATTTAGTTGACATAACTCTCAATAACCTCACTAGATTACTTTAATGAATCTTCCCTTCTATTCCATTAAGAAAAATCTGTGCTCTGTTACCCTGTGCTCCTGTAATTTCTTAAACCACTTAAAGCGGAGAGTTTCCTGTGGGGCGCATGGGCATTTGCTTTGCATTTGCTTTTCTGTCTTCAAACCCCAGTGCTCCAGGCCCTGCAAGACGTGGTGGTGCCAGGCTAAGCAGGGCAGCGTCCGTAGGGTTGGGATTTAAATGCAACCCTTGCTCAGCAGGATATTTTGGGAGGTTGAAGCCAAATGTGATTTCGGTCTCTGCAAGAAATGACACTTGTGGCTGCTGCCCTTTAAAGTTAGTGCATGCGGGGAGGAGGTGGTTGTTGGATTTTAATGTTTCTATTTTTTTTTTCGTGGTGCCAGGCTAAGCAGGGCAGCGTCCGTAGGGTTGGGATTTAAATGCAACCCTTGCTCAGCAGGATATTTTGGGAGGTTGAAGCCAAATGTGATTTCGGTCTCTGCAAGAAATGACACTTGTGGCTGCTGCCCTTTAAAGTTAGTGCATGCGGGGAGGAGGTGGTTGTTGGATTTTAATGTTTCTAATTTTTTTTTTCTTCTTCTCGCAGGGAACGGCGAGCTGAGCAACAAGGAATTTGTTGCCATAATGAAGCAGCGCCTTATGAGAGGCTTGGAGAAGCCCAAGGACATGGGCTTCACACGACTCATGCGGGCAATGTGGAAATGCGCCCAGGAGACGGCGTGGGACTTCACCATGCCCAAGCAGTAGCAGGGTCGGGGAGGAGCACCCGGCTTCCCTGTCTCAGCCCTGCCACCATCACCTGCGGGTGAGTGCCACTGCTGCGGACACCTGCAGGGTGGCACCAGGCTCTGGTGAGCCCAGACTGTTCATAACAGGAGATTTTTGTAAATCAAAGTTAGAAATCAAAGCCTGTTGTATTTGCAGCTTCTGCTTGCCGCTGGCCCTTTAATATTCTTCTCTCAGGAAAAAGAAAAGGACTTTTCTTACTGATGCCACCTCCACTTCGTGATGCGCCCTGCCTGCAGAGCTGGGCATCGAGCGAGCTGGTGGGGCTGCACCCAAATCACTTATTTAATGTTGTTAAAAAATGGCATGGGGGTTATTTTAATTCTTAGATTGCTCCTAAGAAGCCATGGAATTCATGGATAGATCATACCGGTGGGACCTAGGAGCAGGCAGGTGCTGAGAGCACCCCAGGATTTCAGTCAGCCAAATGCTCTGTGCTCCCCCAGACTGTCGGGGGGTGGAGGGGATGGGTGTACCCGCAGAGGGGCTGCTTGAGCTGAGGTGCTGCCTCTGGTGTAAGAGCAGTTAAAAGTAGTGGAGCAACTGGCTCTCCTGCCCATCCTGCCTTGCATAAGTGACCTGCTGCAGGAGGTCTCTAATGGGAGCCCTCTCCCTGGGGAGTTGCTGTTCTGTAATGGGAACAGGCTGAAAGATGTTATTTGCTGAGTGCTGTCCTCTCTGTAAAGTATTGTGTAAAGATGTTGCTCACAACAACATGGCTCGTGGCTCATCTCTTTCGATTGCTTCAGGTCTCCACCTAAGGCTGGTGGCGAGTCACTGGAGCTGGGGCGTTTTGGAAGGGGGGGGAAAAAAATCATGACGACTTTCCAGAGCTGGAAAGCTGAAGCCCAGAAGTCAGCACTGGAAAGGCCAGAGCTGCCCTGTTTGCTCTCCCGTGTTGCCAGCCAGCCCCAGGCAAGCGGTCGGGTTTGGGATGGCCCCGTACGCAATCTGCTGCGGCCTCTGTCTCGCAGAGAAGAGCACTCTCTGCGGGTGCTTAAAGGACAGCCACCAGCTCCAGGCTTTCTTTGAGGGGATGAAACACTTCTAGAATATTTTGATACTGGGATATTGACCCTGCTATCGGGGATCACTCCATCTACTGTCACCTCCTTCCTCTCCTCTCCTGCAGTTTGCCTGCTCTCCATCTACTGTCACCTCCTTCCTCTCCTGCAGTTTGCCTGCCGGTAGCACGCTCTGTTCAGGTGTTGGTCTCTGTGCTGTCACACACAATAATGTCACATCGATGCCGTCATGTCAAGCAGCGAGGATGCTGGGGTGCAGGCTCTGCCCATCCTGCCCCCAGGGACGGTTGTTCTTGCTGCCTGTCCTGCCTGCTCCCCACAAGCCCACGGGCAGCTGAGCAGTCTCCATGAAAATGTCACTTGTCTCAAAACTCTCTCTTTTGGAACAAAACGAAGCCTGTTGCATCCCCCGGTAGGACTAATCTATCAATCATCCTCTACTGCGAAAGCCGCGATCAATGCACGGCAAGTCTTAATTGCAGAGCGCCGTTCCCCCCCGAGAGCGGCCTCATCCCTCGTTAGCGCTGCTCTCCTGCGAGCGTCTCCTCCCTTCGGCCCTTTCCAGGCACCGTCCCTGCCGCCAGGAGCCGTTTCAAAGGCAGGAAACTACCGGGGCAGGATCTGTGCGCGGGCGCTGCGAGCAACGGGAGATGGGCCGGGCGCGCC
Organism: Aptenodytes forsteri; assembly: GCF_000699145.1. Taxonomy (NCBI): domain Eukaryota; kingdom Metazoa; phylum Chordata; class Aves; order Sphenisciformes; family Spheniscidae; genus Aptenodytes; species Aptenodytes forsteri. The sequence goes on along the minus strand of NW_008794452.1, from coordinate 5,446,709 downwards.
GGCTCGGCGCCCCGCTCAGCCTCGCCTCCGGCGCCCCGCGTCCAGACTAGCTCCAGGCCCGGCCTGGCGTTTCTTCCCCGAGCCGGTTTTTTCCAGGGCCGGGACGTCCCGGGAGGGGTTTTCCCATGGTCGACGGTGTCCGTTCTCCCCGGCGCCGGGCCCGCGGCAACCCACCCGCCC
>NW_008794452.1:5428850-5445811 GCF_000699145.1 Aptenodytes forsteri | reverse complement strand
CGTTAGCCGGGACGGGCGTGGGGACGTGAGGAGAGGGTTTCCGTCCCGCGAGGAGGGCGGGAAGAGCTGCGCTAGGAGCGGAGCGCCGTGGGTTTAGTACCTCCCTAAACTCCCGCTGCTGCTGTGCCCCTGACCCACGGGCGGGCGGGGGGGGCCGCGGTCGCGGCTGCTCGTGGGAGCATCGCCGGGAGGATGTCGCTGTGGGGAGAGAAGGGGCTTGGCAAGGCGGAAGAGGGCTTCGGCGGGGCTGCAGAAGGCCTCCCTCCTCTCCCCGCCTGGCGTTTGGGCCGTCCCGCAGCTCCGTCCCCCCCGCAGAGGTGCCGCCGCGCTGGCCCCGGGCTTGGCAGCAGAACCCCCTCGCTCAGCACCTCAGCCCGAGGAAGGGGCGGTTCACGGGCGGGCAGGTGCAGGCGGGCAGGCGGACGGACCTTGTGTGAGCTTACGTGCTCCAGCGCCCTGTTTTCCCCAGCTAGTCCGCTCGGCAAGTGTTGCTCCTCATTTCGTATGCCCCCATTGATTACCACAGCACAGCTGCTGCAGGTCATTTCAGCACGTGTAAAAAATAATCTTCCTTCTTGAAGGCCTTCTGCCGGTTTCATGGGTTTTGAGGAACGATCTCGTTTCCTGCAAGCTTTATGGCGTACGTAATTAATGTGTCACAAAAGCAACTGGGAATTGGTTTGTAGAAGCAGCCAAACACAATTCTTTCTCCGTGTGTTCTTAACATTGCAGAAATTTATGCAAAGGGCTGTAGATTTTTTTTTTTTCCTTTTTTACTTTGACAGACCTTATCTGAGTTTTGATTCTTTGGCTGTGTTTTACAGCTTGTCTGTCTTGTGGACAGCCCAGGGCTTCCTGTAATCCTCTCGCTGATTGCACAAGGCCTCTTCCTGTTCCCTCAAACGCAGTGTATCAGCCTGTCGTACGTGTGATGTGGTTTCCTTTCCCATTCAGAGTTTATACTTTTGCGAAATTACTGGGTAGGAAAAGTGACTTTTGGAGGAAAAAGCATGGCATAGCACACAGAAAGACCCACCCTGACAAGGACTGCTCTTCCTGAGGAGCTCTGCTAGGGCGCGCACCAGAAAAGCAGATCTGGATGACAGCAAGCACCAGTTTGCAATGTAAAGCAGTCATGTTTTGCCCTAATCCCGTGGCCTGGGACAGCCAGAATAAAAGGTGGGGTATGTAGTGTTAGAGAACTGGAGCACAGGGGAGGAAAGCAAAGGAAAGGCGGGCAGCAGGGCAAGTTAATGTTAGCGTGCTAATTTGTGGCCAGGCCCAACCAAGCTGCTGGTACAAGTTTCACATCTGAGCTGCCGTCCAAGGACCCTTTGCTTGATGTCGTGCCGGTTGCTCACCCGTGCACTCTGGGTCTGTAGTTGCGAAATGTTGCCAAAGAACCCACAGTTACACGGTGGTTGTTGAGTCTTCAGGTAGTTTGTGTGCCCCTGGGAAATCTCTTCTCTTTCTCATGAGTTACGCTGGGTTTGACAACGATCAGCGACATGGACCTTGTGCAGCCGGCGCTTCAAACTCTGACCCTGGCTGGGTCCTACACGAGTCGTCACAGGATCAGCAAAGGGTTTTGCAAGGGGATTTCAGCAGAAATCTTCTCCTACGTAAACACAGCCAGGCATGCTGGTATAGACAAAGTCCCACTGGTCGCCTTTAAGCGGGAGTTTTGGAAAAATTATCAGAAGTTGAACAAATGTTGGCTAATAAGCGAGGAAAAGTGATCCATAGCACATGCTTGGTGAGGAGCTGAGTCGGCAGAACTGAAAAGTAATTCAGCAGTCTCTGCTTCAGTAGTTCATGAATTTGCGCTGTGCTGTGGCTGCACGGAGGACCAGCGTGGCTTTGGGATGCAAAGCAATAGGACTGGGACTGCAGAGCAAAACAGGGCTGAACCGTGGCCAAACATGGACTTCTGTGGTTCGTTTTGAGAACTACGCTACCAAAAATCCCTTGGCTGTAGGGAACGGAGCCCAAAACAGCAAGAGTGGGGTTGGTGGAGGGACAGCCTCGCGAGACAAAGTTTAAAAGTGCCTGGGTGAGGGAAGGATTTATTTTTCTGAAAGCTGAAATCCGTGAAGCCCCCGAGCTCAAAAGCTCATCTAGTGAGTTACTGCTCGTTAGCCTGCTGTCATTTTTATCCTTTGTCCTGTAACAATTGCCTGTATTGGCTGTTGGATTACCGAGCGGTTTTTTCTCGCCCCTACAAGCTCTGTGGGGCAGATAGGATATCTCGGCTCGTCTCTTGGCCTGCAAGTGTTGTTTGCGCTTGCATAAAGAACGTGATACCCCCGTAGTGCAAGGTCTGTAATGTGCAATCTGCAGGAGGAGATGGAACGTCCTTCTCGGTTCTAGGCCCTGGATAAAGGACTGCAAGCTTGTCAAGTTACTGATGCCTTTGTAAATAACATTGTCTGGTTTTAATCATTTAATAAAATGTGCCTGTTCTCTTTAATGGGGATGCAATATATAAACTTCAGAAACTACAGGCGTGAAGAGATCGGTCTGATATTTGGTTAAAAAAAGACAAAAATAGTTTAAAAAGATTGCGCTATCCAGCTGCCAGGGAAATGCATGATGGAAAGAGACTTCTGTGCTTGGAGGAGTCTCAGTTGGTTTCACAGTGTTGTCACCTGTGCTGTTACGCCAGGCCTGAATGTTTGACCCCTCTTGGCTGAAAAGGACAGAGGAGCCTTTGTCTGAGTGTCAGAGTCTCTGAGCCTTGCAAGGAGGAGGTGATAGTCCGCAGCAGTTTACCCAATACACATGTGCACCCCACTTAAGAAAAGGGAAACCATGTTTGTGCAATTCATATTCGGTAATTGAGAGAGAAGATGGTTTTCACAGCTTCTTCTACACACATCAAATACGTAGGTAAGGCAGCGCAAGAGAACAAAGCACGCTTCTGACTCATGTGCTACGGGTCCTACTGTGCTGCCAGCAATCAGTGCTGCAGCTCTCTGTCCCCAAAAGGGGAGCGTCCCTGTGTCCCCATGTGACTGGCATCCCATGGTATTATTTTCTAAGCTCTCTGAAGATATAGCATTATCCCATAATTTACCCAGCGCAGTAGACTCTCAAAAGCAGGAGATAAAGAAGAATAATATGCTTTATAATATGCTAGAGAACAAACATGGAAATGCTTCGCTGTTAAGGACAGATGTGGGGAAAAAAGGAGAGGAGAAGAATGCGCTGCTTTGGTGATCCACTGTGGCTCCCGGACTGTCCGGCTGGGTAGGCCTGGGATTTTGGTGGAGGTTGCGTGCGTTGGGAGAAGCAGGCAATATCTACAGCTGTAGCCCTCACATCTGGGCAAGAAGCAGCAGGAGCTCAAGGGTTGGGTGAAAAGGTGAGGGTCCTTCTGACAAAGGGTGGGGGATCTTAGAGCAGTGGCAGAGATGAAGAGGGGTCTCTTTATGGGAGAGTGGGAAGGGCAGGTTGAGCTTGGCGGTCTCTTAACTTCTTTTTTTTTTCTTTTCATCTTTTTCTCATTTCAGTTCTGCTTGAATCACTCAAGAATGAGCAATCAGCCAATGGCCAGTCCCAATCCAGGGAGTCCACAAATCCTCAGTTCAAGAAAATGAGTGGAGACTTCCCATCGGCCAACGGAGAGGCTGGGGGGGAGGCCCCCAAGGGCTACACTCAGGACCAGGTGGATGCAGTGAAGAGGTGTGTGTGCAGCTCTCCACGGCTTCAGCTTGCAGTTTGAGTTTATCATGTGATAACAGTCTGTTTTTCACAATGTTTTAAAGATGTAATGGTGGAACATGAAGGAGGAAGGCAGAAAGAGTAGGTAGAGTTGGACAACAGCTCATGTTCTGTGCCATGTGAGGAGATCTGGTCAGCTTTGAACCATATCGAGTGGGTTTTAATTCACTAGGTGTTTAAAAAGGTATCTAGGAGGATTTATAGCTACAGCAGCCCTGGGAGGCAGCTGGGTTGGGTCTACGAGGGATGAGATTTTTCCCCCAAAGGCATGTATGAGGGCTAGAACTGTAGGCACGTAGGCCTTTTCCAGGCCGAGGTCTAAAGAGGCATTTTGGATGCATTCATCTCATGGACTTAACATTAATGTTTGTTTTAGTGTTATTCAATAATACTGTGAAAAATCCCATGTGGTCCTGAGATCCTGTAGGTGGAAGTCATGGCTCATAGCTTGCAGTAGGCAGCCCTCCTGCTCTAAGCTTTGCTCTAGTAGCAAGTGACAGGGCATATCCCTTTTCCTCTCTCCTGATGATATTCTGCTCATGGTCTCTCTTAGAGCCCAATAAAGTAGAAATCTGCCACAGGACGCTTCACTCTGTTAGCACAATGCACTTCTAAAGCTTCTGCTGGAAAGTCCCAGGACATGTTTATCTAGTCACCTGTTTTCCCATCCCTGTTTCAAGCTGTTCTTTATTCCTTTCTGCCATTTGCAAATACTGGAAGTTCTGAACTGCAGGCACAGTCACTTGGTAGACTTTATTTAAGGTTATGGGCATGATCTGAATTGCGCAAGAACTGCTCTGGCTAATGGACTTACGGAGATGCTTGTTACGTCATCCATTTCTCCAAAAACCCAGCCTGCTGTATTCTGTCTCGTCGAAGTCATGTGAGAAGGAGGAACCATCACTGGGCTGCGAGTGTACCCAGAACGAGCTGGGCTGCTCATACAGGCTTGGGCAGCTCCCTCTTTCTTCCTCTAGAATTTAGCTGATGTTATTTTTAAGTCTGTGAATTAACTGAATCTGAGGAAGGGGGTTGAAAAGCCAATAGCCCAGCTATCCTTCAGATCCCGGCCTGCTGTTTCTAGTCCCTCCCAGACAGCCTCCAAAACATGAGCATGATGAATCTGAAGCTTATTTGCCAATCACATTCTTCAGCAGTTGATATCATTGCCTGAGGAGAGGCCCTTCTACCTCTACTGGCTTGACTTGCTCTGTGAGAGTGTTTGTGTGCTAGTAATGCAGGCACAGCGGGAATGAGTCTGTGAAAAAAAATGGGACACCCTCTGAGGAATTAGAGCTGAGTAAACCAGAGTTCACTGAACAACATTGATCAAAACTGTGATGCGTGAGATGTTGCAGAGTTGACGTATTCAATGCAAAGTGGTTCTCACAGCTGAAACTAACTGTCCATGTTTTCTCCCCTCTCTACTGGCAGGGTAAAGCAATGCAAAGATTACTACGAAATTCTGGGAGTAAACAGAGAAGCTTCTGATGAGGACCTGAAAAAGGCTTACCGGAAACTTGCACTGAAATTTCACCCAGATAAGAACCACGCACCAGGGGCTACCGAGGCATTTAAAGGTAAAGAACATTTCCAACTTTGTGATTTGCCCTCAACTATCAGGCAGTGGTGCTGAGCTGGGCTAGCAAGGACTCTTAAACAACCTCACGAGTCAGGTAGAGTGAAATAAAGCTCTTCTTAGTAAAGTTGTATCTCTTCTTCTGAGCTTTGTATTATGAACAAAGTATTCTCTAAGCTTAAAATAATAAACACAGGTTGGCATGGATAGGCTTAACCTCTGGTAGTCGGACAAGGAGAAGCCTTCCTTCCCTTTCTCCTAGCAGCCCTTCCTGTGTGTTGCTCCAGCCTCCTGCCACGCTGCTCAGGAGGAAATTGGGATGTTAACCATCCTTTTTTTTGGAGAGATGCAGGAGCATTCACCTAGCAGGGGGAAGCTCCAAGTCCTGCAGCCATCCAGCACAGGGCAGGTGCTGGGGTGCATCCCCGTCTACTGACAAATCCTGTAGAAACCCAGTAAGTTGTGCAGCACCAGAGGCAGCCCTTGGGTTCACGAATCCCTTGGGAGAAATGTTGCCAGGCAGGCCCGATGGCAGGAAACTCAGTCTTCTTCAGAACTGGTATTTAGACTCTTCCACTCATTCAGCATTTCAGGCAGCCAGTAAGCCTTCAGGTTTCTAAGGAAGCACTCGGCAGCTGACTGTTGCGAAAGGCTGCGGACGGAATTGGTGGATAGAAACCGCAGGTGAAAATTTCTAGGGTGAAACTGCCCCAGCCATACGGCTGAGCCCAGCCAGAGTGCAAAAAAGGTCACCAGGAGCTTCAGTTCTGCTGTAAAGAGCCCGATTCTCAGGGCCTCTCTACAAATGCAGCAGGGATGTTTCCTGGGTAATAAGATACCTTAAAACTGGAGTAATTTTCCAAGGGAAATGCTATTGCTTGGAACATATAACCCCATTTTCCTTTGCAAGCTGTGGAAGTTTGATTGTTATCGTTGAGCTAAATGGAGAACTTCTTGGTGCCAGTTGTACAGCACTGATTTTGCAGTGTTAAGCCATTTAAATACTGTGGTCTGATTCCGGCCATCTTGGGAGTGAAATGCATGAGACTTCTGCTGGAGCAGGGAGCAAGGCTAGCCTGGTGTGAGTATATTGATACAGTATTCGGGTAAGCTTCTAGTAGGCATGAATTCAGCAGTAAAAGTCTTATGTAAGGTTTGTTCAAGTCTTTTAAGACTTAAATCCATAACTGATAAGTGTGTTGCTGTTAGCAAATAATGAGCTGACCCCCAGCTACTTGGGAGAGCCTGTTTTAGTATAGGTGCCAGATTAAAGAGTGAGCATCTGCAGACATCTATCTACACTGCATGTGCAGTAAGCTGCTGTTCGATAGTTTATCCTTCAGTCCTTGCTAAGTGGCGAAAGGCAGGTTTCTTCACCTGTAATCTTAAATAATGATGTTTGCCAAAGGCTTTGACAAGAGTTACATGCCAGAAGCCGTGCGTTAAGCAAGGTGCCCTTTATCCTCCACCACAGAGCTATCTGCTCTCAGATTATCTCCCCTCCAAGCCTTGCCTCGTTGGCTCTCCCGTCCTTCAGCCCCCGAGCTGAGCTCTTAGTTTGCAGGGCTCGCTGAAGTCCAGCTGTTTGGTTCCAGAGGGTGAAGGGGGAAATGTGCACCGCTATGAGGGTTTTAGTTAATTTTTTCTTACATTGATGTATTAGCTGAAGTCTTGGCATTCATCTTCCCAGTGACAGCTGATAAAGCATTACATCTTGTCCTGAGACCTTGTTTCAGTCCATAGTTGCAGTTGGCTGCAGTCTGTCTTGCAGCAGATTTGCATCACTACCTTTGGCTGACGTTGGAAAAAGAGTTGAACCTGGCTACTTTGAGCTAAAATCCTGATTTGGAATAAGGTGTTTCTTGGGCTTTGTCAGCAGAAAGTCAGACAGCGAACAAAACCCTGAACCGCTCCATTTTCGTTGCTTAACCACACAGTTTGAAAGAACAAGCTAATACGCTGAGAGTTAGTCCTTGTTGTCTGGCTTCCTTGCCTGGTTGTAGAAATGTTTGATCTGTGTGCACTAATTATAACCAAGAAGGAGAACAAGTGTATTGACATTACATCCTCCATGCTCCAAATCTCTAGCCCAAGAAGAAACCGTACACCTCGATCTGACTACCGGGAAAATATTGAATCTTGGAGTTAATCTCCTCCAAAGGGCATGTATCTCCCTTTTCTATCACTTCTGCCTCTGCCTTTTATACACCAGGCAACTACTGCCATGAAGATTTTTGCCTCTTTGCAACACAGGGAGGAGAGAGGATAGGCTCTGCAGTCACGTAGGGAGGCTCTTGGGTAGGTTGGCACAGAGGGGAAGTGGTAAGCTGGAACGTGTCGAGAGAGGAGTACAGAAATAGGAGGGTGGCAGGCAGACATTCTGGTAGAAAGGCTCAAACATGCTGAGAGTGGAAGGAGAGTGACCTGGGGAAGTGGTGGGGGTTTAGTTCCAGTACATTTCCACTGTCACAGGCACTGGTTAACAGTCCTTGTAATTATGCACCTTACTTCTGGCATCTGGAAATTTTGAAGTTCATAGCTGACAGACACAAATTATAGCCAACGTTTCCTTACTAGCTTTTATGGGAGGTTTTAAAGTCTCTTTCAGTGATCTTCCGTATTTAAATTCTTTGCAGTTCTGGTTTTAGGCTATGACATTGAATTCCCTTAATGCCACTTTTGAATAAAATTTGTCAACTAAAATTGTATTTTCCTATACAGTTGCTTACGGCTGAAGGATTTGGGCATTAGTTGTTCAAAAGAAATAACAAGTTTCATTAAGTGAAACGTGTAACTGCTCTACTACCAGTATTGCCTTCGCAATTCATAGTTTCATTCATTTGAGAGGGTTTCTCTAGGGACGTACACCGAATTCATACCAGTCATATCATAACTTCTTCATTTGAATTAATTAAGGCCTTTTTCATCGAGTCTCTTGGTGTGGTTTCCTTCTATCTGTGTTTGCTAGAGAAGCATGCCAGGTACTAGTGCTGCGCCGCTGAAGTAGCCTGTTGAAAAGACGTGGGTAGTTGAGAATCTCATTTGTGTAATGAGAAAGGCAAGTCCTGGCAGTTTGCGGGGCTAAATGTTTTATCTGTAGAAGAAAGAAGCTAATTGCTTCCTTATTGTCAATATTTCAGCCATTGGTAATGCGTATGCAGTGTTGAGCAACCCAGAGAAGAGGAAGCAATATGACCAGTTTGGAGATGAGAAACTCAACCCTGCTCGGCACGGACACAGTCACTCGGACTTCCACCGCGGGTTTGAGGCAGACATCTCCCCTGAGGACCTCTTCAACATGTTTTTTGGTGGTGGTTTTCCTTCTAGTAAGCACGTTAAACCTTAATCTCTTGAATGGGATCCGATCCTTTTGACAGAGCAACAATGCAGTAGTGATTTATTTGGCCGTGCAAGGATTGCTGAGTTTGATGAGAGAGAGTTCTCCTTCACACATGACCTAAACACCTAGAGTTTTCTAAATTGTTCAGATGGGTACTTGGAGAACTCGGCATCCAGCAGGTAATACCATCAGAGCTGGAATTCTTCCCAACTTCAGGTATTTGTTTGCATGCTGGCAACATCAGCTGTTATTAGGTTGGGTTGAATGTTAGAACAAAAAATGACTTGTTTTAAGGCTAGTTGTAAAAATAATCCTGTTTTGAAGAAGGCTTTTCTGCCTGGTGGTTTTAGAAGTTAAATCTTCTCATCAGAACAAACTATGGTAATGCCTGGGCCTTGTTCTTGATCTGTATCTGCTCTGCCATGCAGCTGAAGCAGTCTCTTCGAGATCAGTGTCCACTTCCTTCTTTCCACTGTGTCCCATAAAAAAGAGAAAAGTGTTATTTCTAGAGGATAATTTAAACCTCTTGGATTGAAAATTAAATCTGTATCCTGTCTATCCACAGTGCTGATCGTGGTTTGGGTAGCAGGAAAGAACCAAGTAACTGTTCCTTCACTTGATCAGTTCCGATCAAAAAAACACAGATTTAATATAAGGATAAGTGTATTTTAGAAGACTCCCTTGTATTTGCTCTAGTCATATTTGACCGGCAGTCGGGGCAGTGGTTATTTGACCTTTGTGGACCAACTTGGAAAAATAAGTATTTTTGTTTCAATTGAGAAGATTTCCTCTGGTAGCTCTTTCTATCCAGTATGTAAGAATTAACACACTAACATCAAGTACTTGCAAAGGCATCTTGAAGCCTTTTGCAGCATTCATGTTCTGCCTGTCAGAGAGGTGAAGCTACTCCAGTAAAAACAGCAGGTTGCTATTTTAGCTCAGTTTTTTTTTCCTTTCCTCACTGTCCCAAGAGAATTCAGGACTGCTTTCTCAGCCGGTCTCCCTTTTCAGCTGTAGTTTTGACATTTAAAACAAGACATGGAAGAGCTCTGGTTTTAGGTGGAAAAACTACCAAAATTTTCTTTTTGTTATTGGTTTTAATCTAAAGTAAATTCACTTAGAAGCGAGGAGGCCTGTACAAGATATTCTCTCTACATAGTGACCCTGCTCCAAAATTTTCTTTTTGTTATTGGTTTTAATCTAAAGTAAATTCACTTAGAAGCGAGGAGGCCTGTACAAGATATTCTCTCTACATAGCTGACCCTGCTTTGAGCAGGAGGTTGGGCCTCCTGAGGCCACTTCCAACCTGAATTTTCATGTGATCCTACAAAATCCTATAGACGGATGTCTGTGCCCACCACCAGTTTGCCTTCAGACATACCTGCTCAGTACACCTTAGGAATACTCCTTTTTCAGCTGCGGCTTATATAGCTCAATTTGTAAGTGTTGGCTTCAGGTGATGAATAGAATTTTTTTGTATGAATTCTTCTATCAGTCTCCTGTGGAGTCCCATATCCACTTCGCCCTAAAGCTACAGCCATTTCTGTCAAGACAGCATGATGGAGTGGCTTGAGTCAGGGGCTTCGGCCGTGTGGCCTGCTGACCAAAACCATGGATGTGCACCTTGTGCACTGGGACATATGCAGGGATCTCAGGAATAGCCCAAGTCTGTCAAATCACCATTTCACTGAGACATCCCAGCTCCAGCCTGGAAGCAGCCCAGCCGGACAGATGTGCTGTCCTTCTTCCAGCTCTGAACTGGCTGGCATGCTGCTGGCTACGTGAAGTAGGCTGAACTGAGAGCAGTGGTAACGGCAGACCAGATCTAAGTGTGAGCACAGCGTGGATTATATCTTTGCTGAATGTGGCCCGAACCAAAGAAACAGATCAAGCCCATTCTGACAATGTTCAAAGTTAAAATTCCTGAATTTACTGTTGTCAGCACCCAGTCTACTTTTTCCTACTGTGTTTTTATTGGTGAGGCTGACATGGAACACAGCCACCTTTTGTGGTTCCTTCCTGGCCAGCCAGCACCATCTTACTCTGACTTTTGTTTAACAGTTTTCTTTTGCCTATAGGTAACGTTCACGTATACAGCAATGGCAGGATGCGATATACCTACCATCAGAGGCAGGACAGACGAGAACATCAGGGTGACGTAAGTGGAGAACAGGCAGGGGGCTGGGAGTCTAAAGGTTTTTCTGATACATGAATTGCGAGCTAGTTGGTGTGGCTGTCTTGTGAAACAGTCCTGCCTGTTTCCACTCCCCTGAACAGAAAGCTGGGGTCGTGGGAAGTGAGCTGCCTTCAGAATTTACACCAAGTTGCGGTTTAATTTACTGGTGGTTGTTCTCCCAGGACTCTCATAGCTGTCATCCAGCAGGGAAAACGCTGGCGTGTCTTGAAACAGTGCCACCTTGAAATAAGATTGCACCAGTAAAGTGTACCTGTCTTTACCACAGAATAAGCATTTCCTTTCTGATTTAATTCTGTAATTTCAAAAGGTAAATCCACTTTTCAGATAATATGGATACTCGTGGCTCCTCCCAGCATGAACTCATTCTCCCTTTTATTCCAGTGTTGAAGATGGGGTGTTTCTAATCTGTGATGCTTAATTAACCAAGGAAGACACTTCATAGCATGAGCTATTTTTATGTTTTCCCATCACAGAAAATCTAAGTACATCTCCAGCACTCCAAGCCCTCTGGTCTAGAGAAGTGAGAATGAGGGACTTACTATTTAAGAGACCAGGGTTATGTATTGAAGATTACTATTTTCTGGGGATAGCCAATTATATTTTTTTTAAACAAACAAACAAGAAGAATTTCCTGAATATTTTTTCTCAAGCTTAAAGGGGAAAGTGTACTCTGCTGGAACTGGAGGGAGCTCAGGAGGTGAGGTAGAGGGGGAATTACTTTCATCTGACACTGAAGAGGGGAGAAGGCTCTCCATAAAACCAGTTCTGCTCCCTAGCACAAGCAGGACAGAAACCATATATGCTCTAGGAAAAACAAAATACGGGCTTGAGGCTTTTGAAATTCACTCACAAGGTTCCCCCTGCCAGTCCCCTCTGCCCTTTGTCACATCCAGAGAAGGGGCAGTGGGTTTGGACCTTTGGAGTCACGCTGCCCTTTCTGGAGGGGAACTGTGGGCTGCTGGGTTCCCCCCAGTTATTTTGAGATGCCTCCTAAGCCAAATGCCTGCAAAAAGCAGGAGAATTGAGGTTGTGTTAGGGCTGGGAGGGAGGGAGAGCGATGCCATGGGATCCTTGTGTACAAGTGTATGGGTGGCACTCCACTGTGTGTTTCTGTTCCTTCAGGGTGGCCTTGGGTTGTTTGTCCAGCTGATGCCTATCCTCATCCTGATCATTGTGTCTGCTCTCAGCCAGATGATGGTCTCCAGCCCACCCTACAGTTTGAGCCAGAGACCGTTAGTACCTGTTACTCTAAAACTTATCCAGCTGGGGAGGGGGTTGGGTTCTGGAGGGCAGGGTGGCATGACAGGGTAGGGATCTAGGCTCTCTGTTTTTTCTGTCTTTTTTTTTTCTTTTCCTTTATCTCATCACACCGTTGCTCTTGCTGCCAGATGTCTCACACATCAGTGAAGGCCTCCTGGTTCTCAAACAGGTCTTGAGATGGAAGGTGTGGGGAAGGTTGGAGGGTGCTTACTTGCCTAGGGGAGGATGTTCTTTGACAGGGACCTTCTGCAGCCCATACTCACAGCTGGGTGTGTCTGTCCTAGAAAGGGACAGACGAAATGACTTTGAGAGGCTGTGGCCCAGCACCGAGATCCCTTATGCAGGATGAATTGAGATGTAGAGTTAAATTGGGGTGTGAAAAACAAAAGCCAGATCTGTTCTTCATGAAAGCCTCAGTTTATACCAAGTACAAAGCAATAGAGGAAGAGAAGAAGGAATAGAAGACACTCCTGTAGAGTAAAAGACACTCCCAGAGAAATCTCCTATTTTTGAACTCTAATCTTGCCATGAAATAGCTATGGCCAGACATTTACTATGCGAAAGTGAAGCTGTTTCATTCTAGATCCTGTGGAAATGCCCCAGTCTGCTCACTTGGCCGACAAATGAAGTGAGTATTCTTACTCACTTTGCAGTGCCAACAAAGAATGGGAAAACAGGCTTGATTTCTGGCTGCTTGCATCATTCTTGACAAAAGCTTAATGCATTTTCAGTGGAAGTTCCTTATATGTATTTAAAGAGGGTAGACTTGGTTACAGCCAGTGGGCCCTGTTTAGTTTCACAGGTGACAACATTTGCCATTGATGATGTTAAATTCTATAAAAACCCAGCTTAGCTTTCGGGTCCAAGGTAAAGACTATGACATTAGTGCTTAGGAACCGAAAGATGGAGCGGTTTTGAAGAGGGCACAGTTAAGGGTTATTCTGAGAGGCTAGAGAGTATTGAGATGTGATTTCTGCAGTTGATATTAGGACTATAAAATTAAGCATTATATATGTATACCAGTTTGTTCTATACTGGTGAAGAGGCGGTTTATGGGGTGAGAAGACGTTCAGTGGATGGCAGCTTTTAAGTGGGCTGGGGTTTGCTTCCAGCCTTGTCAGCTGTCAGAGGAAAGCCATCCCTGAGCCCCAGGTGTTTCTCTGCTGCTCGGTTCCCCATTCCCTGTGCTGTCCCTGTCTCTGCGTGCTCGGGTAACAGCAAGCAAATGGATTTCTAGGTTTGGATTTGGGCAAGAGCGGCAAATGAGCTGATCCAGTCCTCTGTCATCCTTCCTGAGTGACCAAGGCACTTCAAATGGAATTAGCTCGCTCGCAAAAGGCGTGCTGTGCCGGCAGGCGGTGCTGCTCGCTTGCTCGCTCGCGCAGGCAGCCAGGCCCCTTTTGCTGCCTGATGTAAAGGGAAGTGCTGTGCTTGGCTGTCGTTTGGCAGAAAGCTGGAGCTCGCTGCACTGAACTCAGTGAGCAGAAGGCGAGAAGCTTTTGGACCTGGTGAGGTTTTAATGGCACACGGAGATTTTAATGCCACTTCTTGATAGTGAAGCTGTCACTGAGAAAGGCAGAGTCCTAAAGAACCATTTGTCACTCCGTTGCCGTTGTAAATCTCTTCCAAAAACTAGCTTTCTGCCAAAAGACCTGTCTAGTTGTGGGACTGTCTGTGCCACCCTGCTCTTCAATAACACCTCATTGAATTTGCCAGACTTAATTGCATGTCTGACTTCGGGTGGCAGGTTTCTTGTGCCAGATACTGCCCTTATTTTCATGCTTTACACTGAAGGATGCTTGAGTGGATGCTGCTGACGCTCTGCAAGCTTAAATACTCCTCCTTTGAGGGCACACTTTGTAGCCTCCGTAATTCATCTTTATACAGAAGAGGAATATGAACTTTGGGAGAGCTTAGGGCTCTGTCTTGACAGGTAAAATAGTGGGCTGAGCTTCTTCCAGACTGCATCTCTGCCAGCAGGCACTGCCGGAGATGCGTTAGCCTTTGTCTCGAAAAATGCCAAGAGCGCTCTTCGGTCATGTTCAGTCTATCCGATTACCCACCACTCGTCCCTGAGTGCTGGACCTTGATGAAACGTGCAGGAGTCTTTGAATCACTCCTGTAAACCCTGATATCAGACTGAAGGGCGAGCCGGATGAGTTAATGTTTATACCTGGCTTAAGAATCAGGCTCGCTTTTAATGCAGCAGCCAGCTGGTATTTATTATGGGAAACTTTGGGCACGTCTCCAGATGGAGCTGTTCCTGATGAATCCAGTGTTTGGGCACAGGTCCTGTGTTACAGCTTGCAAACACGCCTTAGTGAGTATCTCTAGGTTTGCTGGAGCGTTGGGGAAAATAAGTACAGGGCTCTGTCTGAAATGCAAATCCACAGGGGTAGGGTAAGAAGAGATTTCCTTCTAGAAAGTGCTTTCTGTACTGGTCGGTGCAGACTCGAGTGCTGAGCGGGTCTAATTTTGTTCTTGCAGCAACAGTGTTCATTGCAGCATGTGATGTGGTAAAGGAAGCTGACGCTCGTGGAGTTAGCAGATATCTTAGCAGAGGGGACTGGGTTTGACCGATGGGCAGCCTTGCTGAGCGAGGGGGCGTTGCTGGGGAGCTGTGACAGCCAGCCCCTGCTCTGCCTTCACCTCGGTGCTGCCGTGCTCCTCTGCACAGGCACCATTCTGCCACACTGGCTGCTGTCACCCTGCACCGCACAAGCATCAACCTCCGAGCTTTGTAACCATCCTTGGGGCTCACTGCCAAAAACAGATGGTGTCGTCAGCAAGGAAATTGCAGAGAGATTTAATTAGTGCTGAAAATTCTAATGAACACTTTATTTTAAGTGGGTTTAGGCCTTGGGCAATCTGCCTTAGAGTTATGTCTGTATTCAGAGCTCTGCCCACCTAGCTAGAGGCCTGGCAGGTTTTCTCTCCCTGTGTTGGCGTTCCATTTCCACCAGAAATGCTTCTCCTTTCCAAACCTTCAAGTCTGTGGACGCATAGGAGTATGTTTTCAGCGGTTTGGTATTGTGGCATGTTGTGCATTATAAAGAGCTGAGAGCTTTTTGCTCTGCCCTTGAAGCGTGCCCTACACTGTTCTGGCTCTTCTCCCTGAAATAGGTCTGTGGGTCACATACACAAGAGAGTGACAGAGCACTTGAAAGTCGTCTACTACGTATCCGAGAACTTTGCAGATGAATACACGGGCACGAACCTGAAAAATGTTGAAAGGAGTGTGGAGGACGACTATATTGCAAACCTTCGAAATAACTGCTGGAAAGAGAAGCAGCAGAGTGAGTAGTGTGGGGTCAGAAGCAGAGGGTCTTGGCTACTGCATGAGGTTGGCTTCGGAAAGGTCTTTTACTGGGGACTGAGTTATGCTAAAGTTATACTTTAACGTGGTGTGAGCACATTTCATGTGTTGTTGGCTTTTTTTTCTGTCTATGACTTTGTGACAAATCCGGTATGTGGGGTTTTTTGTTTTGTTTTGTTTTTTAATGCTGCTGTAGAACTGGTCAGACAGGAGTTGTGCCCCGGAGGTTCCCTGCCATGTCAGTAGGGTATCTCTGATTTCCAGTGGAGGGGGAAGGTTGCAGCCATCTCATTTTCAGGAGGCCCCCAATAGCTCTGCGTAATATTTTAGTTGTTCGAGGACCATGTCTGAAAGTGTGCTGCCCATGGTGTCCTCCATCCTGCATCCCATCCCTGCTCAGAAGGCTGTGGTGGCAGCACTGACATGGCCTTGCATGCTGCTGAAGGCTGAAGGGTTAGGAGGGACGGCTACCCAGCCAGACGGCGTGAGAGATGATCTGGCCATCCAGCCAGGCAGCAGAGTGTGGCGAGGGCAGCAAACTGTTTGCCCAGTCCCGGGGGCGACCTGACTTCTGTGCCCGCCCATTCCCAGCAGGTGATGATCACAGCTCTTGGAGCAGTGGCCGGGGTAGGATTTGAGCGCCTGGGATGCAGGAGGGGCTCTTAGAGCCCCCAGTGGTGCCAGATGAGGCCAATGCACCGAGCTCTGAGCCTCTACGTTTCTTCTTCCCCGTGCTGCTGGGGTAACCTTTGTGTAGGCTGCCTCATGTGCCTCCTGGGACGAGGGGCAGGTCCCGTCAGGTTCCTAAGGCTTTCCCTGGGATGGATGAGCTGTCAGCAGATGTTACGCCCATCCTGTCCTAAAGGGCACGGGGCATTTCCTCAGCCTCATCCTGTGCTTCAGCTAGCCTTGAAGAACTTGAGGTGCCTCCTGTTCCCAGCAGAGCCCGTGGTGGGACGTGGCCTGGCGGGTGGGTCTCCTTCCACATCGCATTCGTAACGCTGGGCTTTTCCCTTTGCAGAGGAAGGCTTGTTGTACCGGGCACGCTACTTCGGAGACTCGGATCTGTACCAGCGAGCACAGAAGATGGGCACTCCCAGCTGTAGCAGACTGTCAGATGTTCAAGCCTCTCTGCACGGATAGTCACCGCCTGCCTGCTCAGCAGAGGTCTAAGTACGAGCTGGTGATGCTTCCCCTGGCAGCGGAGCAGGGCGTGATAGTGCTTTTCATACTTACTTAAATCTCTGTTTGAGACGCATATCTTCACGAGTCTCCTCTGGATGCACACACGTCACGGGGGGAAGCACCCCCCTCCGTCAAGCATACACTCATTAATTGGGAAATTGATTTTGTTTAGTTTGCATGTCGGCACCCTCAGCTCTCTCCAAGCTCCCTGTTTTCTCTGGCACTGTCGGTGTTGGGTCTCTAGGAACACAGCAAAAGCCCCGGGCATGTTGGTGACTCAGCTGAGGTCTTGTCAACTCCGCATTCGATACAGCAGCTGTGCGCGCCTCGGCTGGTTGGAAGTTTTTTACCGGCCGGGGGG
>NW_008794452.1:5424968-5428774 GCF_000699145.1 Aptenodytes forsteri | reverse complement strand
CCGGTGGCAGCCAGCCGCCATGTTTTAATGAACCTTTGTTTGGTTGCTTTATTGTCTGTTTTACTGAAAAAGCTGTTATCCCCTGGCACTTGAAGCAGTATGATGACGGGGAACGGACTCCTACCAAACAGATGTTCCTTGCCCCCCGTTGCCTTCCCATGACACTCAAGGAGAACAAAGCAAATGGCCAGAGTTCACAGCAGGCTGTAGGAGTAACTTACTGCGTTAAACTGGGAATCAAAGTAAAAACAGCTGAGGGGGAGTCTGGAAGACTGGGGGGTTGGAGAGCTTGAATTAAGGCGAGCCCAGGTAGCACGCGTGAGACCAGGCGTGCTGGGTCACAGGAGAACTGCACGAAAATAATGAAAAAACTTGTCACGGAGTTTGGAGTCCTTTTTCTGCTTAATTATCTGGGCTGATTTCACCTACCAGATACTGCTGGAATGGCTGTAAAACATACAGGTCCCTCCTACCACAAAATTATTTGAAAACAGGGTTTCTATAGAAAATAAATCGGAGGTGAAGCTTGCACCAAGTGTTAGTTGTACGGACACCATTTGGGCTTGCAAAGACCTCTTGGGGACGTTGGACATCTAGCTGCTTGATTTGTAGACACAAGTAAGGAGGCTTAGGAGGGGAGGTTTTGTTTGTTTTTTATTTTCCTTGGCAAAGGGAGCACGTCTGAAAGTTTGGCCTTTAAAGCAAATCCTCTGGGTCGCATTCGGCCTTTTTTTGGGTGTATCCTGTTTTTGGAACCATTCTTATCTTGATATGCCCGCTGTCTTGTTTTGATAACTGCACCTCTTCTTTCACGATAGACCAGCATTAATTACCTGCTTTTCTTTAATTCCCTCTCTGTACCCGTGGTCTGAAAAGAGAGCTGCTCTTAGGCAGAGGGCCCGCTGCGGATTGAAATAGTGCAACTGAAAAAGCTGCTGCCTGTAATGGGGGGGGGGGAAGGAAGGGGGGTGGTACGGTGACGTGCGATTGTCCGGAGACTGACACCGCTACCGCTTTTGTTCCCAGACTCTTGGAATGCCTGAAGACTTTTGGTGAAGTGCACTGAGCCGAGGTGACAGACTTGATATTTAAAAGAATCAAACCTTATCTTAAAAATGGAATTGGAGAATTAGCAACGCACAACTGCCCTCTTTCTTCTCTCTGCCTGTCTCCGCCGTTCGACCTACGTCTCAGGCAGCGATTAGGACAGGAAATCAAGCTGCCCGTCTTCCTCCTTCCCTTCCGACACTGCTAGCGTGCGACAGTCTCGTTGCTCCTGGGATCCCACAACCCCGAGAACAAACGCGTAGAGTGTAAAATAACACTAACTGCAGAAGCCATGAAGCAAAAGGAGACCCTTCGCGACTGCGCTGGTCACTGCCGACGGAGAGAGAAATTTGACAATTTGGTGATAAAAGAAAACTTTAGATAAAAGAGAAGAAAATATAATCTATTTAGAATTAATTTATAGCTGTATATATATTGTACTTTTAAACTATGCAGGGGTTGGATGATTAAATTATTTTGTTTTCTGCCTGGTTTGGTAAACAGGGAAGCGGGAAGTCTCTTCCCAGGGTGTCTCGCTCTGCAGCGCTTTCCTGCCTGACACACTAAAACAAGAATCACTTCGCAGTTACTGTATTTTGCTTTCTGGAGGACCGCGGCCTTCTGCGGCTTAGGATGTCGATACCTGCCTTTCGGGTTTTAATAAAAGAAATTCCAAATCTGTAGGGGGTAACAAAAGAAATCGGGGAGACTGTCCAGATTTGTGGTGTGGTTTTGCAGTGTTGGCAGAAGCTGCAGCGGGTCAGCTGAGCCCTGGCGTCGCACTCGGTGACGGGAAGGATTGTCCTGGATGGTTTTTGCTCATCAGTTGTTGGGTTTATTTGTGCACTTAACTTCTTTTTTTGCAGAGTCTGCTTTTATTTTGCCTCGTAATCAGCGTGCGGCATTCGTTCTGTAAAGAGGGCTTTCCATGAGCCGTCTCCCTTTGTTGGTGGTTTTTTTTGTGTGTCCTACACTTGGGGTTCCTCGCCCACCAGCGCTCCCGTTTGCAATGTGGCCACGGCCTTGACGCCCTCTCTCTAACGTTTCCTAGAGAAGACCTGTGAAATACTGCTAATTCATAAGAAACGGAGCTTTCTATTGCTTCTGTTGAAAGAAGTTTTGCCGGGGGAGATCGGAGAGTGCGCCTGATCTCTCCTCAGACCCCTCCTGAGCTCTGCAGCACGTCTCTCACTCGATCGCCGTCGGGCAGGACCAGCGTTAGGGCGGTGGGAGGGCACTCGAGGTTAGGAGACATCTCTTCAAAGCAAAACTGGCACGAGCGGAGCTACCTCCCGTGGAATAAACTGGATTTTTTTTTTTTGGTACTCTGCAGTTCATTTTTGTCTAAAGACATTTCCAGTAATGACCGTCCCCTGACACCCTCGGGGGAGTAAAAGCGCGGCGGTTCCCACGTGGGGTGGCAGGGGCTGGAAGGGGTGAGAGGTAAGGTGGTTTTATTTCTTTATTGTTAGGAATCCACATGCTCTGTCTTCAGCTATTTATTTATTTCGCAAAATATCAGCCCTCCCGTTAACTGCAAGCATTGTTATCCCACAGCCACCACAACTTGGACCTGATTTTAAGGGTTTTTTTTTCTTTTTTTTTTTTAAATGATTCCTCTACCTTTGGAAGGAATTGGGTGGAAGTATGGCACTTGGAAACAGCTCTTAATAGAGGCACAGGCTAACCGGCATGAAGAGATCACGGGGAGGGGGTTAAACAAAAATCGTGTTTGCAAAAGGTGCTGTGTGTCTTGCACAACGGCATTCCTCGCCCAAAGCCTGCCCGCCAAAACCTTTTGATTTTTTTTTTCCCCCCAAGTAGATCTCCATGGGTAATAACGAGCGAGAAGGCGTAGATCCTAACGGATGGTCACAGAGGCTGTATCTCTCGATTTAGAATTAATTATACAATTGTACATCTATAAATAAATGTTTATAACGTGAAAGGCTCCAGCTGTGTTGGTGTCCTGCGGATCCTTGCCCCAGCCAGCTCCGGTTTTACAGCTCCTTCACGCCGCCTTCATCACATCTGCACAAGCGCTCGGCAAATGAAATTTGGCGTCTTTGCCGTCCTGGCAAGCCCCAGCAGCTGAGAGCTCCAGCGCTGCAGGAGGCTGTGAGGGCCTCCCCGGCATGGGAGAGGGAAGGGTGGGGAGAAGATGGAGAGGAGGTGGTGCCCCCCGAGTTAGCCATGGCTCCCGGCAAGGTGACAGCAAACGGACGTCTTTGCTTCAAACTGGTTCCACTGGGATGCTCCCAGCAGGGTGCCTCGTGCTGGGGGACCACGCCTTCCTCCCTTCCCAGTGAAGCGCCACCGTCAGCCGGGTCCCCTGCATCCTCTGGCTGAGCTCTTTTGGGGGACGCTTTATTCTCATCCCAGAATGCCACCATCCTGGCAGCATCATCCTGGCGTTTTAAGGTGCCCTTTGGATGGGTCCTCATCTGGGGAGGGCAGCGGGCAGGAAGGCTGGGGCTGCCTTTGTCCTGGGTGGAAATGCTGGCTTGGACGTGCTTCCTGATGGTGGCGGCTTGGAAACTGCTGGCTGCTGGCCCAAAACCCTCGGAGTCAGATTTGGGGTCCGCACTTCCAAATGGGTCTCTTTTTTCCCACATCCCCCCTCCCCAGGGCACTAAAAGGCTTTTCCCGCAGCGCCTGGGGCAGGCTTGACCTTGTTGGTGCTCCCCTTCTCCTCCTCCTCCCCAGCCCCGCACACCAAAGGGCTGGAAGTTTTTTGGGGGGCTTTTTTCCCCCCTTTA
>NW_008794452.1:5424038-5424916 GCF_000699145.1 Aptenodytes forsteri | reverse complement strand
CACACCCCCGCCGGTCTCTCGCAATGCCTGCGCCAGCACACTGGCTGGGAGAGTCCGGCATGACCCAACGCAGCCGCCAGGCAAAACCCCCCAGTGCCACTGGCACAGACTCCGCTCCATTTTTTTTTTTTTAAATTCTGCAATTGGGTGCATCCACGCTCCAGTTTTTGGGGTGGTTTTGCTGCATTTCGGGTCATTCCCAGCTCAGAGCAATGGGAGATGCTTTGCATTTCGGTGTGCTGGTCCCTGCCAGCTCACCAAAGGCTATTTGGGCTGCCCATTAGCTCCTTCCCCACTTGGCAGGTTGTCAGCCGGAGCTTTTAATTGGAGCGGCCCCCAAAGGCAGGGGAGGCAGCAGGGGAAAGCAGGTGCCCCACGAGCATCCTCCTCTGGCAGGTAGGGAGCAAAGGGGACCCCGCTTCTCGCCACCATCACTTTTGGCAGCAACACATGAGGGTTTAGTTTTACCCTGGGATTTAAATCCTCGTTTGCCTTATTGCTGCTGATGCCCCAAAAGTCTCCCTTTCCCTGCCACCGTGATGGCACCCGGGAGGCCCAGGCTGATGCTGGTGCCACAAATAGCCCCATCACCGCCTCCCGGGTCCCAAAATATCCCTCTGCCTGCCCCCCCGCCCCGGGAGAGGCTAAATACAGCCTCACTGGAAGCTCCTGGCACCTTCCAGGGAGCTGCCAAACCCCAGGGACCTTGACATGTGTGTCCCCCCCAAATTTGTCATGGAAAGACCATTTTGCTATAAATAGAAGCAAAGCTTCACCTGCCATTGCTCATGGCTAGGGCTGTGACCATGGGACATCTCAGGGGCACGTGGCCCTGCATGGAGGGTTTTGCTGGGCACACACCCCCCACCCCACCCCCC
>NW_008794452.1:5421348-5424018 GCF_000699145.1 Aptenodytes forsteri | reverse complement strand
GAGGCTGTCCTGTCTCTCTGTGTTTGCTTTTGTGAGTTTTGGTGGGTTTGTTTTGTTTTCTTGGCGTTTTCTGCAAAGCCCTGGCTATTCCTTGTAATAAGAATTTTTAAAAAATGTGATGCAGAGTCCCTCGCCCACCCTCGGAAAGGCTGGCGGGGACGAGCCGGGGCCACACTGCTGCTGGCAGCACGGCAGGGCACGGGGTGATCCCCTCCACATACTCAGGAGCTCAATATATAAAAATACATGTATTTATGGAGCTATATATATAGCTTCAAGACACAGTATGTCTCAGCAGGGGATGATGGCATGGCCTGAGCCAAGCTGCCAGTGTTGCTGCCGTCACTGTGCTGTAAATCTCTTGCTGCAGCTGGGGAGCAATATGCCATTTCCTTCCCAAAACCTGCTCTTCTTGTAATTTTACCAAAAAACTTTGGGTTTGGAGTTTCCTTTCCAGCCCCCGCAGTGGCTCCTGGGCTGGTTTGACAGTGGTTTTGCCACTGGACAACCCCACAGGGCACTGCATTGCCTGACCCTGGTACAGGGATGCCCCTCATGTGGGGGGGATGCTCCAGCACATGACCCTCTGAGAAACACACTGATCCCCAAAATTTTAAAGGACACCCCCCCCCTTGCACAATGTGGCTTTGTAAAGGTATGTTTCCAGCTGTACCCGCCCAGCACCACTTGTTGCTCTGATTGCTCCTAGGTGGTATTCACATGAGTGAGCAACCTCAGCTCCAAACACTCCAGTTGTGCATTGTCCTTTTCAGAAACAACTTTTTTAGTGAAAATTTTCATCAAAAGTCAGTGTCTGTCCACAGGAAAACAAACAAAAAAAACAACCACCACCCAACAACAAAAGCTCAAGCCAGAACAAACTTGCATTTGAATGGAAATATTTTTTTTTCAGGCTGGTTTTATCCCCCACACCTTCCACCAGGTTCTTCATTTGCCAAGCAGCTTAATTACATGTTAGTGAAAGCCTTTTCTCTAATTGCAGGCTTGGGTAATTGGTCTCATTTTTGCAGAGTGTGTTTGGAGTTGGGGAGCATTCCCCCTGGCAGGTGTGACCCTCCCCATCTCCCTCCCTTGCAATTTTAGCCAATTCTCCTGATTCTCTGCCCAAACCCCCACCCCCTGTAGCTCCCAGGGGAGGAGCAGCAGCCCCTTGCTGGGCTGCCAGGGCCCCCCTCCCCAGGCAGGCACCTGGCCACCTCAGGGGCCTGACTCAGCTGCCCCTGAGTCACAGCCCCATGACCTGCAATTAGGAGTGGGCATAGCAGGATTCCCCCCCATTCCCAAAACATTCAGCTCCCACCACAAGGGCCACCCTGCCAGGGAAAGGCTTCCTGAAGATGCCAGCAGGGATTTCAGACCAGCTGGGAGCAGTTGCATCACCCCTCTCTGGCCCCAAGTGACAACAGGGAGACAGCAGGTTATCAATTAAGACAGCTTTTATTAGAAAAGTAAAAAAACCCACCCCGACACAATTGCATAGGAAGTCCTGCACTTGAACATCAAGTGTATGAGTGTAAACTGTAACCAATGAAGCGCCCACAGCATGTCACAGCAAGGGGTCCTGCCCTCCATCCCCACATCACCTTGCACGCCCCTCTCCCACCACTCTCTCATGATCAAAGACACAATGTGATTTCGAGCCCCCCCTCCTGCCTTACTGGGAGCCCACACAGAGCCACCCAGGTGCCAGCAGTGGGGTTATGTCTTCCATCCAGACCCACAGCCCAGCTGTCACTCACTCCCACACACACCCTCCCCCAGAAACCCCATTGATTACAATCCTTGTTACAAAAAAACCATGATTAATCAGCCAACAGGAAGAGACCACCTGCCCCCCAGCAGCCCCGCTGCTGCGTCACCACAATGATCCCACAATCATCAACAGTGTGAAGCGACCTCTGCCTGGGTCCCGGTCCACTCCACATCAGGGATGCCACAGCACAGGTGGGCACCCCGCGGGGACCTCCGCCTGCCCAAACTACTTCCACCTACAGCCCTACTCCAGCCTAACCTAAACTACAGCGGCCTCCAGGAGCCGCCACGCTCTAACCAGCTCTTCCAAAGCACTTGGGTAAGTCACTTCTCCAGCACAGCCCGTCAGCACTCCTCTATGAGCAGCTGCTCGGAGCTGTACAGCTTCTTCTTGATGACCCTGAAGCCCGTGCTCAGCTTCAGCGGCGTGAAAGCTGGCCCCGAGGTGAAGAGTCCCTGGATCTTGGGCCAGAGACTGGAGTCCAGCCGGAGCACCAGGGTGAGCTGGAAGGTGGGCACCACGGCGGGGTCCACGGCGATGTGCCCCACATCATGGCAGGCCTTGCCGTGCTCCACGCAGAGGTCGAGGAGGGCCCCGCGCAGCCCGCAGGGCTCGCTGCAGGCCAGGCGCAGCAGCTCCGTCCTCACCTGCGCCAGGAGCTGGGCCGGCATGAGGAGCCGGGAGCAGCGCTTGGCGCCCAGCGGGGCTCTGCCCAGCGTGGCCTGGACCAGGTCCATCAGGTTGGCGCACAGCAGCTCATCCTCGGGGTCATGCAGCAGGTCCAGGTCCGGCAGGGAGGCCCCCTCGGCATACTCGGCATCTGCGGAGGGGAGAGGAGGCAGGTCAGCACCGGGCCCGCGGGGAGGGGTGGGCTGGGGCGCTGCTTGGGGACAGGC
>NW_008794452.1:5414623-5420446 GCF_000699145.1 Aptenodytes forsteri | reverse complement strand
GCACAAAACCGGATGGCAGGTGACGGGGCCGTGGGGGTTTTCATATGTGTTGTTTTTAACGTGCCCGCTGATCACCCTCATTTTCCAGGCAGTGTTTGCGTGGTGAGCACCGGCAGGGCCTGATCCTGCTGCGAGCGGCAGAGGCAGCCCAGGCACGGGACGTGGCTGACTCGCGTTCGCTGCTGCCCTGCTTCGGGTTGTAAACCAAGCCCAGAGCCCGAGGCGCTGTGAGTGATCGGGGTGCCAGTGTCCCATTAGCTGGCGTTGTCCGAGTTTCTTAAGAAACTAAGGGCTGTTGGAATGAAACGTGTTAAAAATCGGAGAGTGCTGAGGGGGGCGAGAGCAGGGCACGGCCAGGCTGGGACGGGGGATTTTGTTCAGTGCCAGGCTGGGGGTAACCCCTGTCTGCCTCCCCCAGTGGTCCCATAAAACTGGGGTGAGACGCCATCCTCCTCCGAGCCCTCTGCTCTGGAAGCGTGTTCCTCCCCCACAGGTCTGTGCGTGCCTGCCCCTGCGTACGTGACCTTTCCAAAGCCAGACCCTGAGGAGCACGGGGAGCCGAAGGCCCATTAATTGGTGATAAGGGGCTTTGTTTGTCCTCCCGCCACGCTGCCTGCGGCTTTATCGGAGGAGCTGAGCACACTCTGAAGTCACTCCGGGAGCTATCTTGGGTACTGTCCTTCCTGAGCAGAGATTGATAACAGCCCGGCGGTAAACACATCGGAGAGCGAACGCTGGCCGAGGAGCGAGGGGGACAGGACCCCGCGCCGGTGTCGTGCCTGCCACCTGTGACCTCCGCGGTGGGGGGGACGGGGACAAATTCTCCCACCCAAGAGTTGCAGGGCGGCGGGTGCAGAGGGTCCGGGCACCCCACCAGCAGCTGTAGTGGTGGGGAAATTGCTTTTTAGGGGTCAAAGGAGAAGTGAGGCTTGAATCCGTTGCCATTTCGGGAGCGGAGGTCCAAGCCGGGGGAGTGGGTGGCATCTTGGGGAGCAGTGGGGAGGAGGGGATGTGCAGGGAGCTGGGAACAAGCCCTGGCTTGCGCCTGCGGCATGCAGGGCTATTGCTCTGCTTTTCGGGACAAAAAATGAACAAACCCCAACCCCAGCTGTTAAAAACATACACTGATATTTGCGCACTTGCTGTGCAATACAGCAAAATATGCACATAGGCGCTCGGAAACAGTTGGATTGTGCTTGGGATCCTGTTTTTAACAAAATCTAGCTCGTGGGTTTTTTCTCCCCACAACCACCAAGTCATTGGTACGAATGCTCGCTGGCTGAGGCTGAAAATAGATGAGGAACTGTTGGCTTTGGGGTCAAAACGGGGAAAACAGCAACTAAACGAAAAAGAGGTACAGGACCACAGGGAAGGCGCCTTGCTAAAAATAAGCTTGAATTCTGAAGCCGAGCATAAATATTTTTCTTGCTTTGCCATAACATCGCCTGGTAGGCAGGGGAGCAAGCAGCCTCTGGTGTGACAGCAAGTTTTAAAGTGAAATGTAATTTTTTATCTCTGAAAGAAAATAATCCTAACGTGATGCTGGGTGCTCGCGCTTCTGCTGGGAGGGGAGGCGTTGGGGGGCTTGCAGCTCGTTTTCCTTCCCAAAAGAGACTGCGACCCGGGCTGCTCTTCTGCAGCAGAGCCTCTAGAAATGGTTTGTGGCTAGAAAGCAGAGTTTTAACTACAGTATTAGTAATCCCTGTTCTTCCCCTCCCCAGGTACTGCTGCTGGCATAAAGCCAGCACGATTTTTGTGGCCGAGCAGTGTGTCTTTCCCCCCGACCTGCCGTCCTTTCTGGGGAGAGCAGAGGGGGCTTCAGGATGATGGATGAAACTTTCTGGACAGCCTGTTCCAGGCCGGCTGCGCCTTGTGGGACCCCCCCGATGATGAGCTCTGCTCAATCACTCCGATTTCCAGCCTGGATGGCTTTGCAAAGGGTTAAGCGGGAGCCGGCGGGGGCGGCTGGCGTTGGGGAGGGTCCTGGCTGGGCCCCTGCCCGGGATGTGCTGAACTCAGCGGTTTTGCAGGGCTGCAGGGGGAGGGGGCTGGGGAGGAGGAGGAGGAAGGGAGGAGATGTACGGCGGGGGGGAGGCGGGGTGGGCTCAGTGAGTGCCTCGGTGCACGTCGGGTGCAAACCGTGCCCCACGTATGCCAGGGGGGAAAATTCCTGCCCCATGGGGTGGCTGCCACTGCCCTTGGTGTAGTCCCTGTCTTCACGTTGGTTCCCAGCAGCTCCGTGACCCCAAAAACCACTTTTAGGTAGATTTACACATTATTTTGGCACGCAATCACTGGCCGGGGTTGGCACAGAGACTGGTGTGATCCTCTGTGTCCAAGCATTCATGTGGGGAACATAACGAAGGGCCTGAGCTGGGGGGAGGCCGCGGTTTTCGGGGTGTCCCCTAAGTGCCTGCAGGGTGGGTGTCCTCTGCACCCTCTCTGGCCCCGTTCTCGGTCACCAGGTCCCTGGTTGTGGCAAGGGGTGACGGGCACACGAGGGGTGACCCCGCACATCCTCCGCCACCATGCGGAGCCCGTGGCCAGCTCTAACAGGCGAGCTGAAGGCTGCGGGCTGGGTGGGACGCCGCGGCAGGTCCCGGCGTGCCACCGGCCGGGCAGGTCTCTGCCGCAGCCAAACTTTTCGGGCCCATCTCTCACCCCCGGGACAAGCAGCTGCAGGCAGGCTGCCTGCCCGCGACGTGCGGGAGTCAGGCGGAGAAACAAGGAACGTGCATCCGAGGAGGACAGTGGATGGGTTTTGGCAGCCGAGATGCCGAGTGCTGGGTCGGCGATGTGCCGTTTGCAGGGTGGGGGCTGTGAAATTCACCTCCCCTTGGATGCTTTTGCCCCATCCCAGGCAAAAGCCAGGAGCCGGTGTTTTGTCGGGGCTGCCGGGGTGCTGCCCCACGCTCCCGCATCCTCAGCGGGGGGAGAGGCCCTCCCTGGCCGGGTGTTTTGGCCAGGCGGCAAGGCGAGCGCGTGTCTTGGCGCCGTCCCCAGCGCTGGGGCCGCGGCCAGCAGCGCGAGGAGCTGGGGAGGGGAGGCGGGAGCGGGCCCTGCGCGCCGGTACATAACGTTCTGCTGCGAGCACCCACAGGAAAACCAACCAGCAGCCCTGAACGGGGCTCTTTGTTCAGCTTTTTTTAATCTTCCCTCCCCGCATCAACTTTTGCTCGCAGCTGACAGGCTCCCTTCCCCCTGCCGCTCCGCTCCCAGCTGCAGCCTCCAAATAGCCCCCGAGCTGCTCGCCAAGCCCCCCCGTGATGCTGCAGAGACCCCTGAGGCGAGGGGGGACGGTGCTTCAAAACCCGAGGAGGAATAGTTACTGCCAGCTCTGCCCCAGAGATCTGCAAAGCAGAAATAGGGCAGCTGGGGAGTTTCCAGCTGCCAGGGAAAACCTGCGTTTGGAGGAGGGGGAGCGCAGGGTTTTTTTTTTTTATCTTACCGTGCAGCAATCCCTCTGGTTTTCGCCGCCTTACATAAAGTGTTTACTGAGCGGGAGGAGGGAACGGCCAACAACATGTTTTTGCATTTGTAGTACTGTACAGGGTGAACTTTTCACTTCCTCTCAATGGCTCTCGCACATGTGTCTATTTTGGTGCTGGGCACACATACAAACAAGCCATGTACGGCACGGAGCCGGGGCCGTTGCCTGCTCCTGCTCCGTCCAGCCACGAGAGCCCGGCACGCCGCCGAGAAACAGCTGGAAAACAAGGAAGGGGAGGAGGGCGAGGAGGGGCTGCCCCAGGGAAATCTCAGCCCTGCTGTGTTTCGGACCCTTCAGCACGCGGCGGGCTCGTGGGGAGATCCGGGCAATGCTTGGGCACCACATCCTGTCGGTAGGGCTGCAGGCGCCGATCCCCCGGCGTCCCCGGAGGGCTGGCGGAGTGGAAAAGTTTCAAGTTGAGCAGTAAAAAGGAAAGGCTCTTTCTGCATCTGATTACGCCGGTTGCAGCACGTAGGGTCGGCGAGTGGGTGGGACTTGGCGCGAGCGAGGGGGGTTTGGGGCGCTGCTGCGTGGTCGGCGGCAGAAGGCGCACGGCTCCGTTCCTAAACCCTATGACGTTGTCTTGATACGGGGGTATTTTTGGCAAGTTTGGCCAAGGTAAGTTTAGGTGGCTGGAGTAAGCAGGATTAAAAATAGATGATATAAAACAAGTTGACTATCGAAACGCTCCATTCTTTTCAAAATAACCCCATCTGGGATGGAGTTTTAATACCAAATGCCATCACGTTTAAAGCAATACTGGCCGAGGACCCGCTTACTGTGCAGGAGGCCCCCGCAGAGCAGGGGCTGGCGGCCCTCCAGGTCCGGGGAGGAGGTTTTCCGGGCCTTGCACGGGGGAGGCGGCGCGGGACACGTCTCAGCCGAGCTGTAGCCTTACGTGAGAACGCCCGTACACGGTTTCAGAAACGGTACAGTGAATTTCCACGGGTGCGGAGCTGGAACTGGGGCTTCATCTGCAGACCGGGGTTGGCTTTTGGGCAGTGTGTGGCTCTGGATCACGAAAAGCTGACTCTGCTACTAGAACTAATTTATAAACAGAAACAAACGCAGAACGTGTCTGCATATTTTTTCCCCTTAGTTTTAGCTAACACAAATTGCTGGTGATATAACTAAGACGGGGGTGGATTCAAATTAATCTGTTTCAATCCAGATGTGGCTGGACTGAAATAGTGAGTAAAAATAAAATCGTCTCATAAATAAGACGTTGAAAATGGAAGAATAAGGCATCTGGAGCAGTAAGTCGTACAATTGCTTAAATACAGTGCTGAGCCTATCCCCCTGCTGGCTAGCAAAAACGTGGTGTTAAGGCTCTAATCAATGGAAAATTAACATGTTGAAATGGGTATGCCAGAAAATGGAAATCCAGTTCCCCTCAAGAACAGAAGTGAAGTACAAACGAAAAACAAGATGATTAAAATGGATGGATTTAAAGATGGGTTTTCTGCTGGCAGAGTTAAACCAGGATTAAAATCTGATTTAAATCAATCCACTTTTGAGTGTAAAGCAAGTGTGGTTTGGTTCCTCTCAGAGGGGTTTTTTAAATGGAACTTAAGTTGACCATCCTAACAGCCAAGCTGCCTCTGAGCTTCGTTAAACCTCCTGCTACCTACCGAACAGCTGATTGTTCCTTTCATCAGACCCCCCCGCACCAAGCTTTGAAAAGACAAATGGTTTCAAAGACAGAATTATTTTATTATCACAGAGCAATCTAATACATAATAAAGAGGAGAAAGAGTTTCAGGGTATTAAAGATAGAGCTTCTGCATTAGAGAGCAGCGTCCTACCAGCACTCGCTGCGCAGACACAAGAGAAGCAGCAATGGAGAGAAAACAGCTTCAGCGGTACACGAGGTACCTCTGGAGAAAGCGTCACCGCTTGCCCCCTCTCCACCGACCCGGGACAGTTCTCGTCCTGTTCATCCCCCAAAACAACGGCTAGGGCTGAAGAGCCTTTCTGGCAGGGCATCCTGCCTCTGCTCTAGAGAGGCCCGGCTTGAGTGGCAAAGATGCAGGCTTCCTGGCCCATGGGTCACCCAGTCCTTCGGCCACGTGCCAGGGAAAGGCCAGACTGGGTTACTGTGTTGCTTTCCCCGCCGCCGCACTCTAAGTCTTCCCTCCTCTGTAAACAGTAAGGTGATTCTCCGAGTTCTGTAAAACTGATCCTACCTTCTAAGTTACAGAAACTGAGCCCTGCCAGCCTGTAACGCTGCAGATGACTTAAAGAATCCCGTCATTTCCATTTACTGGCAGCTTTATGGGGGATCCCCACTCTCAACTTAAAAAAAAAAAAAAAAAAAAAAAAAAAAAAAACCA
>NW_008794452.1:5408320-5414271 GCF_000699145.1 Aptenodytes forsteri | reverse complement strand
AAAAAATTAAAAAAAAAAAAAAAGCCCAGTCCTGCCCATGCAGCTGTCAGCATCCTGATAAGTGGGGGTGTGTTTTGAAGCCAGGCCGGAGAATGTTTTTCTTCTGCTCCCTGACAGCAGCGATCCAGACAAGCTCAGCCTGAGGAGGGAGTGAATCCCAGGAGCTGCTCTATTGGCTTGTACCTCCACTCATCTGCCTCCAGCTCTTCCACCAGACCGGCTAGTTTTTCCATCCGCGCGACTTGTTGATCTGCGAGAAGTTCAAAGGTAACTGTGGTTTGCAATGACAGCGCAATTAAACCTTTCAATTAGATGCAAATTCCCAGCTGTCAATGGGGAACAGAGTAGAATAAAACCCACCGAGCTGATCTGAATACAAACCCACTCTACACGACGCCCTGTGCAAACGGCGAGACCTCGCCAGATCACAGGAGAAAGCAGGGACAGGCTTTTCTGCCTCGTCCAGCGCTGAATGTGTATTTACCCATCCCTGCCCGTGCTGTGTAAATTCAAGTCCTAACAGGGAAACACAAGGCTGATTAGCGTATGGGGGTGAAAACAGGATGAAGCTCATTTCTTTAGCATAAATATTTATAGTGCAAAAGAACAGAGAAGTTCAGAGAGCTTGGTCAGCCCACGGTAGAGCTGGGTACAGCGTGAGGAACTCCTCGTTTTAATGAAGGTCCTTTGAGGAGGACCTGGATGACTGTAGCAGAAAGGCTCTGCAATCAGAGCATGCTAATGACACGAAGGTCCCCGCGGAGAGATGGGCTGCCTCCCTGGGGATCCCCAAGACAACTTGTTCCTCTCAGCTTTATTTAAAACTGGTTGTACATTGGGCACGCAGGCTCCATTTTCAATTAAATTAGCTGCAGTGGTGCCGAGATGAGAACAGCCGTTCTTCTCTTGGCTCTGCTGGAAGTTTAACAGCGCAGCGGCCTCTTGGAAAAACGGCCCACTACGAGCCGACTTACTAGCAAGAGGCATAACATAAAATGCGCATGATTTATGCTGACTGCGGCAGCGAGTGCTTTTAAGACGGACTGTTCTCACTCCACCTCCCGCAACTGAGTGCTTTTGGGAACTGTCAAACAAACAAGCCAAAAAACGATGACCTCGATCTTTTTTTAAGCCTTTCCCCTTTCTTACAGGGAGGCGACCGGTGCTCCACAAACCAGTTTCAAAGGCTGGTGCTTATCAGGGTGCCCGTCCGTGCAGCAGCCCCGGTAGCTACAGCCGCAGTAGCGCCGGAGCTGTGGAAAAAATGGCTCTGAAGTTCGGCTTCGCTTTTCGGTTCAGAAATACAGGATCACGGCCTTGCAAGCTGCTGCACGCCTGCAGACCTCCTCCTGACAACCCTTGCCGGCAGAGGACAGGAAACCGCTCCGGTCTGAGACAACACGTGGAAGTACCCATTCTAGCTGACAAGAGGTGGGGACCAGAAAGGATGTGACCCTCAAGCAGCAGACACGATCTGGTGCTGAGCTCTGCCCAACATCTTGAGAACGAAAGCTGCCATGCAGTCAAGCCCATCGTTCAGTCACAGGCACCTGGGCAGCCGGCGAAGGCCCCAGGAGGGAAGCAGAAGTTCAAACAAGACATAAGGCTCTTTCTTGGGGAGGTAGGGAGTGGAGTCAGCCCCGTCATGCCACGCCAGGCACCTGCATGTTCGTCTCCTGAGCACCTCTGGAAACCTCGAGCACCTTTGGAAACCTCGCTTGACCCTGCCAGTGTCATTAGGGCTCAGCAGAGAAACAAAGGTGGAATCAAGTGTCTCTTTGCCTGAGGCCAGAGAGACAGTCAGCGCTGGGCCAAGATCAGAGCGTGGGCGTTTCCTGCCCATAACCTCCTCTTCTGGCCTCACCTCTTGTCAAGGCAGCGCGGCTCACAGCGATGGAAAAACAAGCTTCGAAAGGCACAGCCTGTTCCCACCCAGGCTGTGTGGGTTCCCATCGCTTTGCATAGAGCTTGCAAAAGGACTCAATGATGGTCTGACTTAGCGTTAATTCGCCAACATAAAAGGCTATTCTGCTTTTTTGTGGTCGGCACCCGAGAACATGTCAGCCTTTTCTCTGCGCTCCCCTGCCATCTTCCCCGATCAACATGCAGTTAAAATAGAGGGCGCTTCGGTGCTTACCGTGTTTCACTTGCTTTAATGTAGATGCAACCTGATAGCTGAAGACAGATTCACAGAGGAATCTTTCGGAGCCATCTGTAAACAGAAAAAGGGAGGTGGTTTAATCTGAGAGTTTTAAGACTGAGCAGCCTTAACTCAGTGCCGCCGACCTTCTATTTTTATGTTTGAGGTGTGGGTTTCCCCACTTGCCTCGTTCTGACACTTTGCCCTGCGCCGAGTGCGCAGCGCTCCGGTTTCTGGCCCGTACAGCCCCGCGCTCAAATCCTGTGCGGGGCTTTGGCTGGCTCCCGGTGCCGCTGGGGAACGGCTGTGCTACCTGGGAGACATCCCGGCTCATATTCTGTTACATCCCCTCTGTCAAGCAATTTTAGTCCATTTTAAATAAAGGTAAGCTGTTACATCCCCTCTCAATTTCAATTTTAGTCCATTTTAAATAAAGGTAAGCTAAGGAGAATAATATTATGGCAGTCTCCGACTCCCTCGGGGCTCAGACGCTTGTGTCCTTATAATGCTTTATGATTTCCCACAGGCTTAGACTATAACCCCGCATAAAGGATTTCAAGTAATGTGTATCTTGCCATCTAAATCAGTAACTGATCACACAACTGTCTCAGAAATAAAGCAATCTGGAATACGTAGCTAATTGTGTGCCAAGTACTGACATAGTTTATACTACTCCCTTCTAAAAAAACCCCAAAAAACCTACGGGTTTATTTAAAAACATGCGAGATAGTTAAAGTAACAATAAAAATCAGTCAGTTAGTGGGGATTTTGAAGGGGAAACTGGTATGCAGCTACCCCACTAGCACCTGCCTGATGAAAGAATGGATGTATCACCTTTTATCTCAGAAATTAAAAAGCTAACTTAAAGCTTCCTGCGACAGGGACAGTGTTTAGTTGTTGCTGTCACCCAGAGCAGGCAAACTGCTGTGGTACTGGTAAACAGGTCAGCCCAAAGCAAATCAAGTAAAAGCTCCATGCCGTAAAAACGAGGAAGAGAAGCAATTTTAAAGACTAAGGGTAGCAACAGACCCCTGGCCCTGGAAAATCTAATCCGAAGCTGAACCCCAGGTAAGAGGGAAGAGTCGGAGTTCTGCCGTGCTCAGAGCATCCTCTCACAAGCTGTTGAAATGCTGTGTGTTGGTGCTGCCCCGTGCTATTTCCAAACATACCCTTTCCTCTCCTCCGACTCCCCAGCCCAGCCGTCCTGCCGAGTGGCTCTTGGGAGGAACTATTTTGTGTGTCTATTTGGTAACACGAAGTGCTTCATTATTTTAATTTGTTTTGAGGGCTCGTTAAGTTCTATGAGCAAGGCTTTAGTCATAATTACTTCAATAGACTGGCATATGGGCTCTAATGTGTAATAAAACCAGTCCTTAAACGACATAGCGATCAGTTCCCAGCTGCCCTGCGCTGCCGTGTTCGTCTCTACCGGAATGCAGTCACTTCTGAGCTGCAGGGCCACCCCAATGAACCTCAGGCTCATGCAGTCAAGTGTTCGGCATGGTGACACAGGAAGTTCAAGAGGAGCAGACGGACAGACAGACAGACCTTGGCTTAACCCTGTCATCTGGAGGACCTGCCCTTCCTCCCTCACCCAGAGCAGGGGCAGGGACATGCAGCTGCGACATGCCTGGGTCCTCCTTCAGGCAACCCTGACGAAGTGGGTGGCAGGGCTCGGGCACCCAAACGCAAGATGCCATGCTGGATCAGAGCCCCGGCCCTCTCCTGGCCCCGGCCCTGGAGAAACGCCCTGACAAGAGTGAGCCCAAAAGGGGAAAACTTGAAGGATTAAAGGAGAGGTCTAGTCCTGATTTATCCCCTCGCAGACCTCTGCAGCAAAGGTTTTAACTTGGGTCAAGGGCAAAAGCAAGCCTTACGTTTCCTGGCCAGCAGGGATACAAGCTGCCTCCTGTACTAGCCCAGTCAAATCCAACCCCAGGACGCGTTTTGCCAAGAAAAATACTCCTGCCTCAGCTATCTTTACAGTAATTCCTGCCCGACATCAAAGGATTAGCTAACAATGAGCAATTAACACCGTCATGTTCTCTTTCAGGTAGATCGCTTCCTCATCTGAAGTGTTGTCATGGAGCTAAAAAACAGGTGACTGCCAGAAAAATCACTTCCTCATGAACAGCTGGTGGGAGAGCTGGGGCTGCTTGGGACCTACCCGAGCCCTGGTGCTTCCTTCCTCCCTCCCTCCAGCTTTTGCCAGCTAAAGTCCAAAAAGGCAGCGGGGTGCCAAGCTCGGCAACTCCCCTGCAGGGCTGCCTGCGCACCAGGAGGAGCGGGGGAGGAGAAGGGCAGGAGCAATCACCTTCCAGCATCTCCCCAGCTCCTTTGGGATAAGTGAAGAGGGCTTTTCGGGGCGGCGCCAGGTCCGAAACGCTGAACCCTGATCCTGTTACAGAGCTGCCACTGACTCCGCCGGCTGAAGAGGATGAGGAAGAGGCTGCCATTTCACCCCGTCCCAGTCTGGAAGAACAAAAAGGGAGCAAAGCGGAGTTAGGAAGGGCGTCTCGGAGTTTCCCAGGGCACAAAGCCAGTGACCGCGCATGTATCTGACGGCAGATGAAGGCAGCGAGGTCCAGGAAGAGCCAGCGAGCACAGCTCTGGGCGGCCGCCCCCGCTCTGTGGCTCCGCAGCCTCAAAGCGCTGGTGGTTCCAGGCTGCCCTGCATGCGTGGGAGAGGCTGCCCGCGCCTGCTGCCTGCACCCGCTGTGGGGATGGGTGCAGTTAGCTGTTGCACCACGCGGTGGCACCCAGAAACTGAAGGTAACCCATGCTCTGACCCCTCGGACAAGGGGGCCTGGGAATTCAGCGGGACGATCGGAGTGTGCATAAAAATAACCTGGCACAGGTCGCTTGCCTGAATTCACTGGCCTTCAGCTGCCTGGCACTTTTCCTGCTCCCCAGGGTCATAAAAAAACTTTTTTTTTTTTTCTTTTTTTTTTTTTTCCTTGTTTCCAGGAGTACGAACGTGGAAAAAGTCCTGCTGCCTCATAAAACCTGGAAGCCCGCAGGACTGCCAGTTCCAGTGCCACGTCCTGCACGAAGCCATGCTGTGCCTAATTTGCAGCAACTGTCTCTGCGATGCTCCAGATGTGCTTCTGCTTTTAAAATACTGCATTTGACCTAAAACAGCAAGGGCTGAGCATCCATCTGCCTGTACAGCACCAACCCGGTCGCCTCTTGCATACCCTTTTCTCAGCCTTGTTTTTAAGAGGTATTGGCTGTACATTTGTCATGACGGAGTACTTAAAACTTCTCACATACCTGACTGATAGTAAAAAAGCTGTCACTTGGCACTTATAAGTGACAGCACTTGCTACACCTCCAAACCGCTTATAAGCACTTCCCAATTATCCCGACCATTTAATACATATCTATTATCCTACCTATTTAATACACTTCTGCAGACTCTTCAGGCTATGCAGACAGTACCTTTGGAAAGCACTCAAGGTTTTAGTGGAGAACATGGGTTCTTAAAAGGCTGTCGCAACTAGGAATTGTGTGTCCATTCATAGTTAAGCTCAAGGTTGTTTCATTTACCGCGTATAATACGAAACAGCAGCTCGCAGGAGGCTGGGGGCTTACAGGCTGCGAAGGAAAATGCCTGGATAAAAGAAACCTTTAATATGGCTACGATACGTCCAGCAACACCTTCTTCAACAAACCTGGGCAGGCCCAGCTCCCCGCTCGTGAGGGAAGCGAGATGACGCTTTGCACTGAAACGCCGCCAACCCGGGCTCGCTAGCCCGGCGGGCTCCTAGGTATAGCAGCAGGGTCTTTATTTTAAATAGGCTGAGACAAA
>NW_008794452.1:5399058-5407573 GCF_000699145.1 Aptenodytes forsteri | reverse complement strand
GCCCGCTCCTGCGCCCGGGCGGCGGCCCCAGCTGCGTTGTATCTCCCGGGCACACGCCGTGGCGTGGCGTGCGCGTAGAGCCCAGACCCTCGTCGGGCTTTGCTAGCGTGGTGGGGCACAGTCGCGCCTGAGTTTTTAAAAGTCCTGTACCAAGAAATGGTGACACCGGCGCTGCAATTCAAAAAAGGAAAAGCAAGCCTGAGTGGAAACAAAAGCCCCCTCAGCAACAGGGTGTTTTTTCATGGCGTATTCCGTCTTCCTCTCTGCACAGTTCACATCTACACTTCTTTCCTTGAACTACAGAAATGCCGTCTTGATCAGGTGTAAGTTCAGGTGGTTGCAGGTCATTTCAGAAGGTGGGACTTTCATTGAGGGGAAAAGCATTAACCTTCTGAACCTGATGTCACCCCATATAATAAATCCGATTTAGGATAGCTTCATCTTCAAAGGCAAGCTCTTCATTTTTTCCTGTCAGGTTCTGTTGTAGTGGACAGGTAAACCTTCTGACAAAGGCGAATGTTCTGGTGGAGACTGTTTTCTGAGTAACAGAAATTTCTGTTTTAAAAACATTAAGGCAAACTGAGGTATCCAGTGTTAACAATTTCAGTGAACGTAGAAATCTAAGTACCGAAGATGTGAAGTCTCTGACAGATGACTGCCAGTTCTTTGGATCGTCCTGCTGCCTTTACACCATAAAATGTTCTCCACCGTAAAACGTTTAACTTGGTGCCCCGTGTTTCTGCTGTCGTTTGGAATAATGCAGGGTAGCGTAAGCCTTCTACGCGTATGCCTCAAACTTACCACGGTGCTCGGAGGTGGAGAGCAGGAGGTGTAACCACTTACACTGGCCAGAGCACTTTGTTCCCCTTCCCCAGCCGCCTCCCGAGCAGATCCAGGGGGCTGGGTTTGCTTTTGAAAAGCACCTTAGGCCTTTGAGAAACTGGTGAGGATGGCAGATATTTTGAGAGAGGTCAGAGTTGTAGGGGATTCCTTGCAAGAGGCTGGGGTCTCTTTGGTCTGCAGCTGTGGAAAATAACGAGGAGAAACCGTTCAGAATCCTGAATGGTGCTAAGATGGCACATTGACTGAAGCTGGAGTGAGTTTTAGCTAAAACCTGTGAGTTTCAGGGAAAGCAGTGATCAGCTGCAGACTTCCTACAGGGGCAAAAAACCTGATGCTTCATTACGTATCTTACATGGCTTAAATTTCCCATTTTCACTTGATTGTGCTTTACAAGCTGTATACTTGTAAGTTCTCATAAAATTAGTCTTTGAACGAGTGACATAAGGTTTGAGAAGGTATTGCTTTTCTGAAATTTCTCATGTATATGTATAGGAGGAGTTACTGCTCTTCTGGAGGTACAGACCTTGCTCTTTATTGCTGAGCCCCTCAGAGCTCCCCCGATGCCTCTTACAAATTATCCACCAGGAAACATCAGAATTTACCTTTCCTTGGCATAAGTTAGCAAAGCTGTCTTTGTTTTTGCATTAGGAGGAGGAGCAGGATGGACGTTCTGCGGCCTACCCTGATAAAGATCGGGGGGCGAATATACAGGAAGAATCTCATTCAAGAGCAGGCCTACCAGCACGAGGAGGAGGAGGAGGATTTCTGTGCAGGTAAAGAGTGCTGTACGAGGTGCTGTCAGGACATGCTACGGGTGAAAGCATCGACACTGGGGGCCTAAGGAACTCTTGCTGTTCTCTCTGATGTCTTTATGTGCTCAAGGACCTGCCCGTGTGGCGGAGCAAGGTGTTCAAGAGGGAGAAAAATGCTTTGTGTTGGTCCCTGATGATCCTGCTGACCAAAGAGTGGACGTAATCCCGGTTACCTAATGTGGGTTGGGGTGACTGTGCTGCTGACTGTCAGTTTGCTTGCTGGCCGTGAAAGATCTCCAGTAAAAGGGGGAAACAAATTAGCTCTGTAGATCTGTTTTCCCTAGGTTCCTGAAGTGCCTTTCTTTTCAGTAGTGTGATTATTTGCAGATATGGCAGGAGTGGAAGCTGCTCGCTAAAGATCCTCTGTCCTTGCAATGTTTGCCCCTTGAAGAACTGGCCTCTTATAATGTGGCTTTTGGAAGGTGTTACCTGTTTTGGGGGCATAATTCTTCCTGTTCTGATGTGTTTTACTTTATCTTTCTGCCTGTATGTTTGTTGTAGTTCTGCATGAGTTGTGGGCACAGAATAGCTCAGCTGTTATTTCTCAGATGGAAAGGGTTGTGGCTGTTGTGTCCTGTTTCTCCCTCCACCCTGCCTTTCAGTGGATTGAACAAAGCTTTAATAAGCTGCTTGCCACCCAAATTCCTCCCTGTATGTGTTGGAGAGGAGATAGAAACCGTGGCCTCTTTCTGGAAATCACGTTTGGTCCTAACAGGCACGACTGAATGGCCCACGGATGAAAGGTGCATCTATTCCTCCGTGCCGAGGGTGTGAGAATTTCTCTGTTTTCCAAAACACAGTACCTAAACCCTTGAACCAAAGCTATCGTCTCCTTTTATTTGTATTCTTCTGCAACTTTAAATTCCTGCTCGGGTCTTTGAATGGGCTGGTGGCTTCCACCCTGCCAGGAGAAGAGGCCATCCCCACTGGGTAGTTGCACAACTTCAGCTGAGAGAAAACCTGGGCTGTAACTGCCGCTTTCCTACGCCTCCCAGCCCGGTGGATTTAGAAGCAGTCATTATGTTTTCCAGAGCTGGTGGTAAGGTGAAATAAAAAGCAGTTAGCTGCAACAGAGGGGAGTCCATTTCTTCCTTTATTTAACCTTGGGAGAAGGCGGCTGTGAGACTTGTCCTACATCAAGCACTGCCAGACTTTACAGAGGTTGTACAAGGTCTGTTGTTTTTTTCTGGTAGGCCCCAGTGACTGCGCAGACGAACCCTGTGATGCCTTTGTGGTGGAAGAGACTGAGAAAGGCTTCCAGTGCAGAGTGGAGGTTCCCAGCCCCTTATACAAGTGAGCCTATGTGTTTCTGGTTTATTTGAGTTGCTGCTGGCTGGGGAAGCAGTTGAGTGCAGAATTTTTTTTTTTGAGGTCAGGGTAAGCGCCAGATCTCCAAAATGTATTCCGTTTTGTGGATGTGGATTTTAGCATTTGGGAAGGGAAAATTGGCAATGCCTTTCTAGTGCAGTTGGGCCACGCTTGACTCCTAGCCTTCCCTGTGGCAGAGACAGCAGGTGGTGCTTTCTTGCTGGCAGGAGAGTTTTTGAGCATCTCTTCCCTTGAACATAAAAGCATCAGGGAGGGTGGGAGAAGGGGAGGAAGAACTAGGGCGAGCAGCCTGGCAGGGGGAGTTTGTGAAAGCTTTGAGAGAAAGCACACACGGCTGGAATTGACTATTGACTCCAATCTGATGTTTACTGGGAAGCCTGTGGTGTTCAAAGCTTTATCTAGTTATTTTTGACAGTTTTGTTGGTTGAATAGTTTTACTGAAATGTAGAGAAGGAAGAGTGTTCTGTTGTGTATTTGGGTGCTGGCAAATGACTGCCTTGAGCAAAGCAAAAAGCAGAAAAATAGAGCCCTTAGTTCTTCATCAGCTGGGGTAATGGGAAAAAGGGGTAACCCAGCTGACGAATAAGCTGTGGCAGGATGTGCTGGGCAGAGCTGTCATGGACTGACTGACTTATTTTAGTTTAAGCCAGTTGTGAACCATGGCTCAACACCATCCTGTGCTCCTAGGCTGGTCACGCGTGGAGTCCTGGGAGAAGCCTCTGTGCCTGGACCGGGTCCTGCGCGTGAGGCTGAGTGTCTGCATCCCTCTAGCACGGAGATACCGAATCTGGGGGGACCCAGCTGCCTGTGGCATGGTTAATCTGCTGGCTGGACACACTTGATGGAGAGTGGCCCAGTGACACGGAGTGAGTGACTCTCTTGCACTTCTATGCCTCCAGGTACATCATTGGGAAGAAAGGGGAAACCAAGAAGAGACTAGAAACAGAGACTCGAACCTCCATCAGCATTCCCAAGCCTGGAGCGGAAGGAGAAATTGGTGAGCTTTAACATGCATGAAATGGGTGTTCTCTCATCGGCGCTTGCACAGACACGATTTGAATGGGGAGGGAGCATAGGCAGTGTTTTTCCTTTAATTCCTGCTTCTGACGTGGCGCTGACTCAATTTATGGCCCTTGGAAAATCACTTCACTTTTCTCCTGAGTTTATTTTCTCTGTCTATGTATCCTTATAAAGCAGCGTAAGGCTTTTTTTTGGGGAAAAAATATACATCTATTTTAAGTCTATAAATAGTCTCTCTGAAGTCACTTCTGGGCCTTAAATGACTGGCTTGAGGACTTCGGGCCTGAATGTGTTGGGGGTTTTATTGTTGTTTTGTTTTTAAATTAATACTATTTTCATTAATAACAAGCTGCAATATACATCCAGAAAAAATACCGTGTTGTATATTTATGCATGAAATAAACTTCAGCATCTGCTTTAATATGAGAAGT
Source organism: Aptenodytes forsteri (assembly GCF_000699145.1). Lineage (NCBI taxonomy): Eukaryota > Metazoa > Chordata > Aves > Sphenisciformes > Spheniscidae > Aptenodytes > Aptenodytes forsteri. The sequence continues at coordinate 5,403,138 of NW_008794452.1, read as the reverse complement.
GTTTTGATGGCGTTGCTGCCTTTCTGGTGTTGTCACTTGATCCTGATAGGGAGAGCAGGCTTTCTTGTACCGTATGTTCCTTCTCATCGCTTCCAGTGACTTAAAAAGAAAGGAGGCGTTGCTCATAAGGGCTGGCCTGTGCAGGTTTCTGCCTGAGTGGATATCCGGAGGGCCCCTTACGCACGTTCCGGTGATAATTGGCATGGTGTACAGTTACGTTTGTGACAGAGCTGTGAGGAGTAAGTGACAGGGGGATCCAGCTGTCATTCTGCGCAGGAACATGGTAGCACTTCTCAAGAAGTGGATCTTGACTTCTTCCTGAGAACCGTGAAGGACTATTAGGAAGGTTGAGAGATATGGAAAACATGTAATAATAGGAAGCCAAGAAAATTTTGCTCCTTGCAGTTCTTTCCTTTCAAGCTCAAGTGTTCTCTGTCTGGTGTCTTGAAGTGCATCCACAAACGATATAGGCCATCTTGATCTTTGATAGATTTTCTTTTCTTTTTCACTTTGACTGTCTTTATGAAAAGTTGAAATAATGCTTTAGAAATCTAAGAGCCACTGAAATGATAGACTTTTAGTTATTGTTTTTTAGGCACTCAGAGCTGACTTTCTTGAGAGCAGAGGGATATTTTTGATGGCATCATCCTGTCTTTACAGAGGAAAGCACAGCCGTGTCAGGCATTTTAAGTCAAGCAGGGAGTCTGTCGAGATTTCCCTGTGCATGGTTGGGGGTTTTAATTCCTATCGCTTCTTCAGTGAGCCTGGGGCTAACAGTAGAGAGGTGCTGTTGTGCAGGTTTTTCTAATTCCTTCCTGGCATCTCCTGGATGAAATATTCTTACCTTCACAATATCCTCCAATATTGGTATTTTAAAGTGCATGGATAAATATCATGTGAAGTCATGATCCATTCAATTACTCTCTATTTTGCATGGGCATGGGTGTCGGTAGTCTCACTGTAGCTTCACGGAAACCAGACAGGTATTGCTTTGTTTCCTTGTAGTGATTACAGGGCAGCATCGCAGTGGTGTCATCTCTGCCCGAACGCGGATCGACGTTCTCCTGGACAGCTTCCGTAAGAAGCAGCCCTTCACACACTTCCTGTCCTTCGCTCTCAACCAGCCCGCCATCCAGGAGAAGTTCCTGCAGTTCAAGGAGGAAGTGTTGGAGAAATGCTCAAAGGTAAGGATTCACGTGAGAATTAAACTCAAGTGGAAGCCCTTCAGCAGAGTGCCGTTTCATTTATTGAAATAGCTTTTTGCTGTTTTCCTTGAAGGCCTTATTCTATTCTATTTCCTAGGAATGTATTTTTAACAGGCCTTTTACTTAAGTTGGCGGATCTGCTGTGAATTTGTTGAGTGCTGTTGTGAAATCTTCTGGAAAGTGGAATGGCTTACTTAGTAAATTGTTAGTAAAATATTTTGTTCTCCTTAGAGATTTTCCTAGGTGGGAGGATCTAAGATTCAAAAGAGGGTTGGGGTTCTTTTTGGTGGGGGTTTTTTGTTTTTAATAGGAAAGCCACTAAATAATGTAGTGGACCTTTCTACATTTTATATGATTTCTACATAACCGTGAAACCAGGTAGGAATTCACGAGTTTGCTGCTGCTTCTATTTCACTTTTCTTTTGGTTACTGACAATGAAGGAGGATGGGTGTCACTACCGGAGCTGAGCGAGAAATGACTTGGTAGCACATGCCATCCTGCAAATCTAATCGCTTCCCTTCTTCCCCATGAGACCGTGCTGACAGTCCCTCCTCCTTACCTTCAGATCTTACACTGAGAGCAGCAGGAAATAGTTAGGCATAGGGAAATAAGGAACAGAATGAAATGAAAGCTGTGTATTCCCTGGTTTATTTTAGCGTGCTTCTACTTTGGTAGAAGTGGTACGTCAGTGCACAGGGCCAGGCTGAGGAGAGGGAATGGTATTAAATTGCCATGTCCTCTGAGTGCTGGGAGGACATCTCTAGGCAAGAGAGAAGAGTTCCTCTTTGTGGCTGCTGCAGGTTAGATTGCATACATGCAGCAGGGTTTTGTGGGCTGATATTATTACCTTCATGTCCGTCACTTCTGCTTGTGCCTTTCAAAGGGGAAAATATAATCTTGCAGATAGCACACCTGAAGAAGTTTAGATTCATGCTGTGGGTGTGAATTATCTGATATCTGGGGAGATAGGAGTTCTTGCTCAAGTTTTCGTCGTCACTTGCATGTCAGTTGCCTCACCTCTAAGAGCAGAACTGAGCTGGCTTTGCAGTCTTGTCTTTCCTGGCAGTTGTGATTTAAGTCCCTCTTCTCCACCCAGCTGCCTATTTCAATGACATCTCAGGAGTTTTCTATTACTCAGGTTTCCACCTGATGTTAAATACAACTGAAATTGGCCAATAGATCCAGGGATTAGCAACCAGTGCAATGCCATGAGCACCCTTTCCTCAGGCTAGGAAGATATCACTGTCTCAGTTGTCTATCCCCATTCGCCAGCGGCAGTTACCTTTATTAAAGGAAAGCCCTGAAGATAGGGGAATGGAAGCAGCCTGAGAAAGTGTTAGCTGGACAGAGAGTGTTGGACCTTGGGCTGGCGTCAGTGGTGGCCTGGCTCCCTCTGTCGGTTTCTAGTTCCAGTCCTTGTGGGGGGACACACCAAACCTACAGGGAGAGAAGCAGCTCTTTGCGGGGCTGGTAACTTCAGCACAGGGCTCTGGTAGTGGCTGTTCAAGCTGTTGGCCCTGGACTGAGACCACTGCTTTCAGTCTGGTGATTCTCTTGCCCTTTATCCCCTTCTAACTGGACTTAACGGCTGTTACGGTCCTTTCACTTGATCTCCCTCAACCTGTCAGTCCTTTCAAGCGTGGCTGGCCTTGCCCTGCTTGAAGTCTTGGCATCCTGGACTCCATTTACCTGGTCTTCCTCCTCCCTCTAGCTGTCTGCCAGCAGGTCCTGTGGATCTCTCTTGTCCTTCCCCATGGACAGCAAACCCAGATCTGCCTGCTGTGCAGGGCAGTAACCTCAGTGTCATCCCGTATGTCTTGCTGGGTTCAGGCTTCCAGGCTGTCTCAGTGTCAGGTGAATCCTTTAAGTGTCACATCTCTATGATGTGGCCTCTTTTATTCATCTTTGAATGATAGCAGCTTTGCAGCTAATGCAAAAGGCCATGCTCTCTTCCTGTGTTTTTACTCCTGCAACACTCTGGCCTCACACAGGACTCGCTCTTCTCCTTGTAGAGCACTCATTTTTCCTGCCTGCTGCTTTGGTCACATCTCTGCAGCCCTACATTGGCCCAGCCTCTGCTGGTGATCTTACTTGCTCTCCAGACCCCTCCTGATCTGTCTCTGTCACATTGTTTGTCTCTTGCTCACTTGTAAGTATCAGTTTGCATCCCTGGGTAGGCAGGGAGGTCTGCCATCCACTTAGAAACACTTTCATAAATTTATCTTGGGGCTTTCCCCAGTGTTGTCAGTCACATTCAGAAGGAGCTGCCTGGGAACATCTGCAAACCTTTGCGTGCTCCTTGTCCTAGAAAGCTGCAGAAACCCAAGCTTGGTCAGAGGAGTGCTGAGACCACTGCTGACCAGGCTAGTCATGTTAATTTTTCCTCCTCTTGCCTGACCTTCTGTCTCTCCTGCAGTGTTTTTGTTCTGTGTCTGGATGGCACTGAGTCCTGTAAGGCTCTGCTTCATGGTTAGGGATCCTGCAGCGTGGGTGTGCACGTGGGAACACATTTCAGCCTAACAGCTACTTCAGACTTGAACTGTACTCAGAACCAGCACCCAGGCATGAATCCTCCTAATACCAGTAACAGCAATATCTCTGAGAAAGTGTGGCGCTCAAGACATAGCGTGCCTTTTGCTGCTGCTGAGTCATCAAGGTGCTTTGGGGAATCTCCCAAAACGGTGGCAGCTAAAGCTGCCCTACAGCAGGATACGTCTATATGTCTATACGTCTTAGACACGTCTGTATAGAGTACAGGGATCTCGTTAGGTCGTGCAGAGAAGAAATGAGAAAGGCAGAAGCCCAGCTAGAACGCAATCTGGCCGCTGTCGTTAGAGACAACAAAAAATGTTTTTACAAATATATTAATGACAA
>NW_008794452.1:5364506-5397223 GCF_000699145.1 Aptenodytes forsteri | reverse complement strand
CATGGTGGTGTTGGGTTGACGGTTGGACTCGATGATCTTAGAGGTCTTTTCCAACCTTAATGATTCTATGATTCTATATGGGTGCAGGCAGAAGGTCTGGGGCTGTAGTTCCTGCTCTCGACACTGTGTGGGCACAAGGTGCCCCGGCCTGGGAGCTGCAGCGTTGTGTTAGCACTGCTCAGTGCCCTGTGCCTCTCAGGAGGGCCTGAAATGTTCCTGGTACTGCTTACATCAGCTCTAGAGTTTCCATTTTTATTTTGAAATGTGGAATTCAGTCAGTGGCAGGTATTTGGGGGTTTGCATACGTTAGCCTGGGAATATATGGTGCTTTACTTTTCTGCCCTTTCTTCTCCTGGTATTAGCAAAAGGGTTTGTAGATATATTGCTGCCTGTTAGTTCAAGGAGTATATTGCAGCCCCGTATGTCTCTCAGTCACTCCGCCAGCCGGTAATGCCACTCTAATACCACTTTATCTCACAGCAGGGTCTGCAAGAAAGCACATCAGTAGTGAAAAACAGTAATTCAAAACGGTGCCTCACAGAGCAATAAGAGAGCTTATAGATTTGTCCAAAGCAACAGGATTTCTCAGGATACTTGGAGAAATCTGAATAGGTTTTAGGGACAGAAGTGGTGTGGTTCTCTTCCTGTTGCAATTTGCTGGTGTGAAACATTGCAGAATTAGGTAAACTCCAGTCTTTGAATGAAGCTCAGTAATCACAGTAAGGGAAAGGACCAGGTGTGCGTGTGTGAGGATTTCTTCTGGCCATTGAGCATTTGTGAGTGACTCTACTTCTCTCTGAAGCAGTTACCATGACAACCATTCATTTATATTTTATAGCATAGGGTTATGTTGGTGGGTATATACTTTCTAACTTCTTTTTTTCATCTTTAAGACCTTTTTTAAGATGAACCTTGTGTTGAGATATGGACTGCTTCAGGTGTCATTCACACTATTGTATGGTCAGGGCAGCCAGACAGTGAAGCAGGGCCGAGAGGAGACTCTTGAGGCTGATTTAATATAAATGTGGGGACGTGGCTCACCTGGACAAGCTCATTACTAATGTGGTGCAGTGGGAGGTCCGAATGACTGGATGACCTTGGAAGTCTCCTCGCACAGTCGTTTAGGTGTCAGAGTGGGGAGGACTGAAACGTCTGTCTGAGGATGCAGGTGGAAAAGGGAAGAGACTTTGCAGTAATATTGCTGTGAAAAATCACAGTTGGGTCTTTCAGAGCTGTGCAAACGCAGCATTTGCAGTCTTAACAGGCTGCAGATGTAGTACAGAAAAGAAATATGATTGCTATAATATATGGCAACCTGTAAATATCAAACATTGCTAATGAGATATTATATCTCGGAGTGGAAGGGACAGAAAATGGGTGGGGTTTTTCAGCCTGCAGCTCTTCAGTCAGTTCTGAGGAAATGCTGTTTTTTTGGCTCGCTCCTTTGTGGATCAGGGTGGGAGAGGGCATAGAGCTGGCACAGAGTATCCTGCTATTAAGAAAAAAACCAAAAACATGAAGCTGTCTGCAAATATTGTAAGCTGTTAAGACAGTAGAGAGGACGCAGCCAGGGAGGAAGAGCAAAGGAGTTTGAACCTTTGCCTTGTCACATTGAAGGCCTGAAGTGTGTTGTGGTCTATGGTTTCCCTGCTACAGGGCCTTAGATTTGGAGGAACAATGTGCTTGGGCTTTGCAAAGAGAGGTGAAGACTCCAGATAAAACCCTTTCTGTGTTCCTTCTAAAGGAGGAGAGCAAAGGTAGAAATCTAAGTAGCAGGAGGGAGGAAAAAAATGAATTTTTAAGACTGGGTGGAAATGAGTTGTTGTTTTTTTGACCATGACAGGGCAGTGTCAGGGAGAGGCATAAGCTAAAATGGACAGTCATCACATATGGATGGTGCGTAAAGAGGATATTCTTCCTGCCTCTCGGTACATCCTTAGAGAACTGAAGTTTGAACAGTAAATTTTTAGAGAGACTATAGAGTCTGTTTTATGTGTTTGTATCTGCCAGCGAGTTCCTGCAAACACTCAGCTTTCAGATTCCCCTGTAGAATATGGGCATTCCCTGCTGCAACACCTCGCCTCCCCTAATCTGGTGCTCTGCTTTCATTAGGGCTGGAAGCCACCGCTTGCCACAAGCCACTGTGACTTGTTCTATGAGGAGTGCCCACCTTCCACTGCACGGGGAGGAAACTGGTGAAAGAGGAGCTTGTCGCCGAGAGGCACTCGGAGAGCATGGCTTAGATCCCGGTGGATCCCTGTGCCCATCTCCGATGCTGAATCTCAACCCTGCTCTTACGGTTGCAGCTTACCTTGGGAGGGTTCCTTAGGTATTTGGAAGATGTCCATAAAGCCCCAGAATCATTGACAGGATCACATCTCTTGGGCTCATTCTCCCTGGATGAGAACGTGATTTTTCCTTAGCAGTAGTTATGAACACGTATTTCTAGGCTCTGCATTGCTGTTGTGTGGCCCTGCTGGTCGGGTTGCAGAGGGCTCATACCACTGGACAGGGGAGCTTGCTGGTAGCATATCATAATCTGGGATTAGAATAAGTGGGTTCAAGCTTTTTTGCATCTTGGTGAGCAGCATCCAGCCATGAGGGCTGGTAAGACGCCCGCAGAAACATTGCATGTTCCAGGGAGAGCTACCTCTGATGTAGCATCTATTTTATGCGTGGGAGAAGTGGGATCTGCTGGCCTGTGAAAGAGTAGGGGTGTAAGCAGGGGTTTTAGGAGCTGTCTGAAATACTAGGGAGTAAACCAGGAAGATTATCTAGGTCTTGGCCTGCTCACTGTGCACTGCTCTTCCCTGCTAATCTCCCCAGCAGCGGTAGCGTGGCTTGTGGAGGTGACGTGCCATCACTTTGTCAGCTATCAGCCCACACTCAGGTGTTGGAAAGCTCAGGGGAAAAAGCTGCTTTTGGGGCAGGTTGATGTTTACAGTACAAATCATGCTGGGGCAGAAAATGAGGGTAGGGCTTTTGCTTTCTGACCCGTGAACTACTTTCTCATTACTGTACATCATCTGTGCGCACTGTGGGAGTGACATCGGCTGGTTGTCCATGGCAAGGACACATCAAACTTTCTCCCAGTTTCTGTTACCTGAGCTATTGTTTTGTGATGGGCCAAATATCCTCTGGCTACGGATACCATTGGAGAAAAAAGGCTGACGGAGAGAAATCATGTCCTGTCATGCACGTTAACAGCAGTATGAATTAAAGGAAGCCGAAAGGCTTTTACTGCAGAGAGGGGAAGGTGGGGAGAAGTGAGATGGAGCCGTCTCTCTTTCCTCTGCTCCTGACGTGCCTGACAGTTAGTCTGTGCTTGTTTCAGGCTGCTGCATGGTGCTGAGGTTTGCAGCCTGCTTTGCCAGTACTAGTGTGGTACAATTTGGGGTTTCAGTCAGCAATAAAGTAATTGGCAGCAGTGGAAGGTATGTACGTACTCTCTCTCTTCTGGGGACCACCATGCTTTGCCAGCCTGCGGCTGCTGGAGCAAGCCACTGGCCTCTGTGTTGCAGGCTGGCTTGTCTCTAGTCCAGCCCATAAGCACCGCTGTAATGAAGAGTATGGATGTTGTCATTAGACGTGAAAAATGCTGGGTGAGATGTGGGGCATTAAACTCTGACGGGCTGAGATACTGCAGCGTTTAAACATCTGAAGGGTTTTATTTCAAACTCTGAAGCACAGCTAGAAACTTCAAAGCTGTCATTCTCAGTCGGTGGACTTTTTTCAGACAGGGAAAGGCTTCAGTGGCCCAGCAAGTGGCGTTGGCTTCTTCTGGAGTTAAAAGTGGAGGTTATTTAATGCGTTGATGGGAAATGGCCACTAAGTGGAAATAATTGTTTTAATATGGGTGTGTTAAGCATCCTCGAGGTATTTTTATAAATATCCTAGAACAAAAGAGCATGTTTTTTAAAACTGAACGTAACCGCTGCTCCACCTGGGAACAGTTCTTCCCCAGTAAAAACATGTAACTCTTCTTATAAAGGGAATTTAAACTTAATTCATCTTGGCAAACTATAGGGCACATGGGAACAAGAAAAATGTAATTATCAGAGCTGGTATTAGCTGTGCTTGTGTTGTGAGGTGCAACCTGTGTTTAGACAGGATTTAGAGACCATTTAGAGCTCGTCACTACAGCTGGTTCCAGCTTTATTGCACAAAAAATGGACTTAACTCAAGTTTTAAATCTGTGCTGACTTGTGTTGCTGATGGCAGCTGCTGCTTTGACAGCTATGGAAGTCTCTTGAAACCCCGTACAAGTGAGTGCTGCTGTTCCTGGGTCCAGAGTTAGAGCCTGTCCTAATGAGCTTCCAGGCTGCCGTTCAGCAGCTCCGATGAAAAGGCCGGCAGGGAGCGTGCGTGCAGTGGGGGGCTGTGCCTCGCCTGCCAGGCTGAACTCGCTTTCTTGCAAAGCCTGTGAAATTTTGTTACTCATTTCAACTTCGAGTCACTACCAACCTGACCAGTGATGCAGAGATAGAAGGTTTGATGCCAGTGGCTTGGTACCTGTTCTCTGTAGTATTTATCCCTCTGATGGAGGGGTGTGTGTGTGTATGAGATAAGACACCTATATATGATTGAATGATGGATTTGTAGGATCACGGGGTCAGCAGCAGCCTGTTCCAGAACCCTGCAAAGCTTCACCTGACTCTTGGGACGCTGGTACTTCTGAACGAGCAAGAGACCCAGAAAGCATGTGACCTCCTACAGCGATGCAAAGAGGACTTTGTGGAGTAAGTGATAAAAAAGGGATGTCATCACCAAGGGCATGAGTGGGGGAAAAGCAGCAAGCTGTCTTTGACAAGGGACAGCGAAGAGAAAAGCAGCTCAATAGTCTATCTCAACTCAGAAATTTAGAAAAAAGCTGAAACGTTTCAAATGGGAGCAGTAGAAATCACCAAGCAGTCACAAAGAGTCTAACAGCATCTCGCAGCTCAGCTCAAACCCTCAGCATTCCCTGAAAACCTGCTGTAATCATTTCTTTTTCTCACACGCATCCCCGTTATTTTTGTGTGAGCAATTTTTGCTCTGCCTGCTGCAGAGGGAGGGACGAGCTCCATTACCTTCGCGCATTGCCTGCAGTGGGCTCTGGTACGCTGCTTCCCTCCTGCCTCAGAGCAGATGCTGAGGTGTCCTTGACATGCATTTCTTGATGCGGGGAGCTGTGTGCAGGGAAGCCAGCATGAGCCGTGTGAGTAATCAGTCTGAAACGTTCAGTGCTGCTCCAGGACCGGGGCTTTCTTGCTGCCTGTTAACACTGAGTTGCAGATGTTAGGGCTTTAAGTGTAAATGTGGTTGAATGACACTGTAATTAGCTTATCTCTGTTCAGCTTAGAAATTGGAGATGGCCTGAGGGATTGGTTTATTTATTAATTTCTGCAAAGCCTTTGCCATAGAGCACCGGATCCTTGATTTCTATCTATCTATCTATTTATTTATTTATTTATTGCCTCAGTGCATGAAGAATTAGCCACGCTGTGCCAGCTAATATCTTATTTATTTATCTATCTATTTATTTATTTATTTATTGCCTCAGTGCATGAAGAATTAGCCACGCTGTGCCAGCTAATATCTGTGGGAATTAATGCATGGCCAAAATTCATACCTCTGTCTTTAAAATGACGGCTCCAGTTGTGCAGCTGTTGAACAGAAATGCAAGTGCATTTCCAGGGGAAGGCTCTGCCTGCAGTATTTGGAAAGTGCCAGCTTCCTCATAAGTGGATTGAACTGAGGCAGACAAAATTTCTACCCTCCATTTCCTTTAGTGGAGGGGGAATCAACACTTGCATGTAACGTTTAGGTTATTTCCCCTGCCATGCCCAAATAAATACACTTTGAAAATTAATTTAGGCTCCCTTCCACCCACATAAGCCTTCCTTAGCGATCATTTACTTTTCTAAATGCAGGCAGTGCCATGTGAAGGTAGATGTGCCCTTTTTGACCCTTTTTAGAATACATGGCCTCAAATGCTCTCAGTCTCAGGTGCATGACTGTACTTGTGCTGTTTTCCTCCCTGTAAACATACTGGAAGGGAAAATCATGCTTTCCTTATTCCACCTGGGAAGCTTTGCTGAGAATCTCAAAAGCAGTCTCTAAGGGCAGGCTGAACAGAAGTGAGCAAGGTTAGAACAAAGTCAGGCTCACATTGTTAACTGGTGTTCATTACTTCAGCCTGCCCAGACACTCCCTGTACTTTCCGCGAGACCTTGGTGTTAAATAAGACAACGGCACTTACTCACAAGGAGCTTTTGCTGCAGCACCCTGCCTCACTGTGATGTTCTGATGGTAAAGGCAAGGGGGCGGCGTGTTTGGAAGCAGATACACTTCACAGTGTGTTTGCAGGTGGAGTGCATATTATATCCTGCACACATTTTTAGTTTCGCCTTCCTGCAAAAGTAGCTGGAGCTGAGTTTAAAACAGCTCTATTTACTTCCAGCATTAGTAAGTGGATGTTGAAATGTACTTAAAACTGCATTCTGTGTCGAGTACTTTTCCCAGCGAAAATCAACGAGCTAGAGACTTTGTGTCATGATCGCTCTCTTCACAGGGAAGGCAGGAGCTTCTCTGGAATGAGAACTTGTACCATTTTATTGCTGATGAGTTTTCTGAAATGTAAATGGAGATCTCTGTGTTGAGATGGCCTGTGAAAACTGACAAGTTGACTTAACGTGTGTCTAAAACACTGAACGTATAAGTTTAAGTGTTTTTACAGTATTTCTTGAGATGATGAGACAATAGCAGCTGTAGCCTTTTGAGTTTTAGAAATTCGGGAGCCTTTTCTGTGTTTGGGTTTTTTCAGTGCAAACAACCTGAAAGATACAGGAAAAAAAAGAACTCCTCAGTGGAGTTCACTGCCCCATATGGTCTGTATAGCATTTAAGTCCCACTTAACCTCAAAGTTGTGTTTAACTATAGCAAAGAATGTATTTTATGTCATTCCCTTAGTAAAACAAAATATTCAGTGTGTGCATGAGGAGTACTATGTGTTGTATTTCAAAAGCAGGTGTGATGTTTTGCTTTTTAACATAAGGGATTTCTTACATTTTAGCCAAATAGCTGGAGGCAAGCCCCTGACCGTGGAGGTAGCAGGAGTGGAGTACATGAATGATGACCCTGCCATGACGGACGTCCTTTATGCCAAAGTCCACATGAAGGATGGCTCGGATAGGTGAGTTCCCCATGCTCCCTTTTTTTCATTCCTCCTCAATGTGCCATGGCAGCAGTAGCGGTGTGCCAGAGAAACCCTCTGCCGTCTGAAGCTGGTGGGTACTGCTAGCAGTCCTTGGGCCAGCAGTCAGGAAGATGAAGTCGTTCTTGCTTCCTAAACCGGTTAAGGCGGTGATGTGTTTGCTCTTTAAATCAGTCACTGGTGGCACGGCTGAAAGATGTCATTTGTTTCTGTAGCAGTCTGTCAGATTGAATAATGGTGTTGTGGCTCACGCGGTGATAAGATGGCCAAGGAGATACTCCTGAGATGACTTAGAAGGCAGGACAACTTGGCCTCTGCTGTCTAGTTCCCAACCTGCAATCCAGATTAATCTGGACAGCCTGGCATATTCTGCAGCACTTAATTATTCTTAAAACCCAGTTACACCAGAAGGTCCTCAGAAAAAGCTTGGTTACAGAGTTGTTTTTTGTGTCTGTATGCAGCCTGGAACAGGCGCTGGGTGTGAAATGTCTGTCTTCTGAGCTGCTGGTGTGAAATCTTGAAGCCTGGTTGGTGTCGGTGTGTGTGTTTGTGCTCTTTGCCACTGTGGCTGATGGTTTTAGCCCTACAAACAGCGCTGCCCAGGATGTGGCGGTGCCTGGACAACCTTCCTCCATCTCGTTTTTGACAAGTATGTCACCAGTGGCAGCACCGTCTTTTCTTTTAGTGCTTTCTGGAAGACTGGGGAAACTAAGAGCTGTTGTACTCCGTGCTGCCAGTTGTGAGATGGGTGTGGAAGGAGGTAGGGAGGTAGCCAAAAGAGCTTTAGCCTTATCTCCCGGAGCCTTAGCCTTCTCTTTTTCTGGCAGTGCTGCCCTTTGGTGTCTGTTCCTGTTGCTAGAGGACAGCAGGAGCTAGCAGGGGAGCACGGAGCAGTGCAGCTGGAGGAGGGAGGCTGTGAGCAGGAACTGGCTCAGGGAAGAAAGGACATGTTCTGGCATCTCCTGTCCCCGAGGGCTGAGGAGACAAGGGGGGCCCCCTGCTTAAAACTGCACTTCGGAGGCTGTGTTGAAGAAAGAGATCGGAAGCGGGATAAGGAAATGGGTGGGAAAATGAAAATGTAAGAATTGCTGGGAGGCAATAGGAATTGAAATCTTTTCCTCTTCTCGGCTCTTCCACTTTGAAGTCTGTCCTACCCTGAAAGAGGTGAGATAAAACAAATGGGGCGAGTGGAGAACCATGACAAGCTAGAGGTCAGCCAGGAGACAGAAGAGAAGCACAGGGAGAAACAAGGCAGAAGCACTCAGAAAAACAAGACGGAGGCAGACACTGGATGACCCAAATGCCCTTCGGTGGGTTTGTTGTAGAAGGCATCCGAAGTGTCAGCTCTGAGAGCTGAGGTATGGGCCTCTTTTCTCCTGAGTCACTGAGCTCTGGATCACCTCTGAGGTGCAGTGCTTGCGCATCTCCTTGCGTATGAAAATAAGTCTGTGTAGAGAAATGCTGAAGAGCGTAAGTAGGGCCTAAAGTGAGGCAGTGATGTCTGCCTGCATCTGGAGACAGCTTGAGTTGCTGGTACTAGCACTGTGGTCTGCTTCAGATGCCAGCTGTATCCATTTTGCTGAGAACCCACTTAGCCATAATGCTAGCAGAAAATGCTGATGTGCATTAGGGGTGGCAGAGCTGATTTTGGCAGGGGAGAGAAATGAGGTCTTCAAATCCACCTTGCCTTGAAACTGAAAACAACCCCCATCTGCCCCCCCGACAAAGGGCTGATGTCTCCTCTGTCCTTCACAGAGATGTATTAGCTGAGGTTTTGACCAAACCCAGATCTTGTGCTTTTGCATGGCACCTGGAGGCTGCCAGACCTCTCTTCCACAACACCTTTTTTGCTTTTTGCGTAGCAGCGTGATCAGAGAGGGCCAAGTGATTTTTAAGTTTTTATCCTTGACCCAGGCCGGTCCTGCCCTCACCTGCAAATTAATTCATCTGGTACTTCTCCCCTAATATAGTTCCTTAACTGTTAGCAAGCATCCAGAAAACATTTAGCTTTGCAGAGGGGAAAGAAGATACTTTTGTGTTGATGGAGAGCAGTGGAAGCTTCTTTTGCTTCCTTTGAGATTCCAGCAGACACAGTGTTGGACAAATGGTGATTATAAGAGGGGGCAAATGGTGATCCCTCCAGAAGACTCTGCTTCCTTTTCTGGTCTGCTAGACAGATCATTGCTGAGCAGCTCCATGCACCTCTTGCCTGCTAAAACCTGCTGTGCTTTGCTCAGGGAAATGGGGAAAGCAGGTAGAAAGCAGAGTTTCTCAGCCTCAAGGCCAATACTAGGGGAGAGCGGCAGCCGTGTGGTTTGCTGTGCTGGATCAGACTGCTGCAGCCCACGTTTAAGAGAGGTGTGTGCCTTCCTGTCTCACACAAGACGTCTTGCTAGCGCTGTGTAGTTCCTGGCATGGCTGAGGGGTGGAGTTCCTTCCTGATCTTTGGATGATCTTGATCAGCTTAAGCTATAAAGCAGGAGATTTGATTTACCCTGACTTAGCTTGCATAACTGCAGACAGAATTAGGGGTTGGCAAGCCCTTCTGCACATATAATGGTTCAGACTGAGAGAGGGATCATGCTCTGATGCCTCCCACATGGCAAATAATTTCCATTATAATTAATTCTAATTTGTTTTATTTTCTTGATTAACTTTATAACGTAATAAAGCACCATTTTCACTTGAGTTATTCTCTGTTAATTTGTTTTAGTATTGTCTGTAATGATATTCATTTAATCTTTGTCATTGCTAATTTTAAAAATCACTGATGTAAAGCCAGAAAGTGGTAGAAAACCATGAGAATTGGTAGTTTGAGAGTCTTGAAATCGTCACATGGGGGCTGGCAGCCCATGAGGGGCAGTACGAAACTGATGCTGGGGTAGGAGGTGGCAACCAGAGCGTGGCAGCCCTGGGCTCAGGGGACCAGCCTCAGAGAGGCCACACGCTGCCTCTCCCCCTGCAGCTGAGATGCCAAAGTGGTGGGACCTGGTGGAGCAGAGAGCTGTCTAATGCCTTGGATGTGGTGAGAGAAGCCCAAATTCTTCTGCATAGAGTATGAAACAAGAAAACATCTTGCCTTGTTTTCGGGGATGGAAAGCTATTGTTCTAGCACATCCTTGCTGCTTTTGGGAAGGCTCAGGCACTGCAGAAATTTTGTGGGGGTCAGCAGCAGCCTGGAAGTTCCTTCAGCTCTTTAGACATAGGATGCATGAGCGCACTGCTCTGATCACCTGCCTGCTCCTGCTGCCTATCCTAGGACAGGTCTGCCCGCAGATCCCGGCAGCCATGGCTGCTTTCATCCCCGACTGAGGCCAGACAAGAAGGTGGCAATAAGTCCTTTGATTCTGCTTGCTCAGTAGCTCCAAAGCTGGAGTATTCACCAGAATGTGCTGTCTGGGTTTGTGCCCTCTGCCGCCACGTTCTGGACTATCCCAGAAATTAAGCCCAGTGACTGGGTTGCTTATTTGGGACAGAGGGGGTCTGAGATCCGGCCCAGTGCACTGTACAGGTTGCAGTCCCTGAGCAGAGTAGGTCCTCCAGGAGTCAAGGTGCCTAAGCCCCCCTGGGGGTCTGCAGATTTTAGCATTTGTAAGGAGAGTCTCATTGTGTTTCCTGGCAGTAGAAAGATGCATCCTTGAAGCCCTAATAACATCTGTCACTGCGAACAAGCTCTCTGCTATGCTAAATCTGCCCTTCTTCGTGGAATATTTGCAGCAGAAGTGATCACCGAGGAAGCTTTGCGAAACAGCCAGAACTTTTTGCGTTAGAGCTGAATCCTGATGCCTCTGTTCGCTTTCCATGAGAGACTAGCTCCCTTTGCCTGTGTGCGTGCAGAGACTTCATTTCACACATGCTGCTCTCCCTGGCTGAATAGCAAAAAGCTGACGATGCAGGGGTTTCTCCTTGGTTTACACTGCTCTGTTCTTTCTGGTTTTGTCTTCCCAGATTGCAGGTGATCGCTGATCAACTGGTGGAAAGGTTTGTGGCCTCTGGCCTGATGCTTAAAGAATGGGATAGGGTGAAACTGCATGCTACAGTCATGAACACTCTCTTCAGGAAAGATCCAAGTGGTGCGTATCCCTCATCCTTACTGATAAATACATTTAAAGTATTACCTCCGAATGGGAAATGCTTTTGTTGGCTTTTATGTTTCTTTTTTTAAAATTTTGTGATTTTTCCTAATCTCAAAAATACCTACAAGGTTGTGGGGGGATGTCACTAAATAAAACCCAGAAGAAAACGAAAAAGCAATCAGCAGAGCTGGAGAAAGCAGGCATGCTTTGAGCACTTTCTGGATCTTTTCTAAGTTCTTTGTCATAGCTTCAGAAACACTATCGCCCAGTAGCACTCATAAGATCTGGGCCAGAGAAGAATGCATTCAAGTACCATGTGAGGTCTTGGGTTCTCTGTGTCCCAACATTAAATTGAAATTCAGTAACAACTCGATGTGCTGTGCTGACCTTTAAACAAGATGAAAATGTGATCCTTTCTGGTCAAGTTAAAGATTGCCTGTTGGTTTAGGAACGCGATTCCAGTGTCATTCTCGTTAAATCAGATTCAGACGGCTATGAAGCTGAATATGAGCTATTATTGAGTGTATAGTGTCTGCTGTCTCTGCCAAAAGATTGTCTGCTCTAGCGGTCTGTAGCATCGTTCTTATCGCATTACTTTATAAAGCAGCCTCAGATGCATTGCGTTTAGGGAGGGGCAGTATATTACAGCTTTGTTCTCCATGTGCAAACATGCATGTGCTCTGGCATTGGTGTGTAGTTTGCAAGCCTTAACAGCATTGCACTGAAGCTTTTCGTAGCTTTCTCTGGCATAGTGGCCTCTGTGCAATGCCGATAGGTTATGTCGAGTATTCTCCAGTTACTGCCTCTGTGAGTCTCTGTATGGACAGTGATAACAGCAGATGGTTTGTGTTACAGTTTTCTGTGCACCCAACGGCAGACTTTGGGGACAACTGCTACTAAGGTCAGATAAGCATACTCAGGCGGTAGAAACCCTGAAAAGATGGGGCTTAGCTCTCTCAAATTGAGCCCTGAAAATTGGTGAAAATGTAAGCCCAAAGTGCTGATGTGGCTTTCTGTTAGGGAAGGCACACGGGCAGCTGCGTCTGGCATTATGAGTCTATATTCTGAACAGCCCCATGAGGCATGTGAGGCGTTCAGACACAACGGTGAAAGCATTACACAGATAGCCATAGAAGTCGCTTTATAGTCAATACAGGATTTGAATAGCGTGCTAGGTGTGAGTGGGACTTCATAGTTAATGCTGGAGATGAAAAAGAAATATTGAGTATATTCACTGAGTGAGGCAGAGGTCCTGTAGAAAGAACAGATCATGTACTTAGGGATTATATAAAAATCCAGACGTGCTCTGGGGAAGTGGATCTAAGACGTAGGCATTTGGCAGTTGCTGTAAGCCTAGGTTGCTATTCTTAATGTCTGTGTGCGTGGCTGCGTGCCCACCCCGCGGAAGCATACACACCACACGTATGTGCTTCCCGGAGCAGGCGGCAGAGGTTTGTATAGGTGCTGTCCGGATTGTGCCTGGCATTGTGCTCACATGCTCAGTCTGGTATTTGGTGCTGTTCCAGGCGATGCAAGCGCTCGCAGTGCTGACTCTCACCCTGGCAGGATGTGGGATTAAAATCAGCCAGAGAGAAGCAGATGTGTTGCACTGAACCATCAGCCCTACAGAATCACCCTAGCAGTAGCTATGATTTAGGGTCTTTCCTCCAGGTAACGTAGGTGATCCCAATAAAGGCACCAATTCCTGTGTATTCAGCCTTGTTCTCTTTAAAACCAAAGTGGAAGTGTTTTTGCACTAAGAACTGGGCAAAGATGGTTTATTAGCTGGCAGCTGACTGGGGAGGGAGAGAGTGGGGGGTGAAGTACAGTGCACACACAGTTCTCCCGTCTGAAGCTCATTCTGGTGGTGGCTTTTCTCTTTACAGCTGAAGAGCGAAACAATACAATGACTGGTAAATCATCTTTCAAGGAACGGGAGTCGTTTAATGGCCGAAATATCCTCAAGGTCAGTATGAAACAGTTAGGGAAATCGAGCCAGCTGTGGATATTGCATAGCCAAAAAAGATTGAAACACCTTTTCAAGACTGCTTTTGTCTTAGGCTTATGGGATCTCCCGGGGTGGGGGGGGTGGGGGGAATCTGTTTAGAAAATAAACAATCCGGATCACTCATAATTGGGAGCATTACAGTATTTAACAGAAGCATTCTTAAAGCTGGTGAGGCTCAGATCAGGAGTATGTAGCACGAATGCTAAGTGGGTGTTCGTGTTGTTGTTTACTTCACTCGTGTTTTACCCTGGAGACTCAGGCTCATGTCGATTCTCAGCCCACCAGAAAGGAGTACTTTGTTGCTCTTGTTCTACTCACTCATATATATTTATGAAACTAAAACCTACTGCCATTTCACTTATTATTTTCTTCGTTTTTTTTTTTAATCCCTGCTATTGATTTGCATGGTTTTGCTCCAGAAAAATAGCAGATAGCGAAAGGGAGTCCCACCAGCCAGGATCTGAGGACTTTGGCAGTGATCAGAGGGTAGGAAGCAAGATCCCCCAGACCGCGGAGGTGGGTAAGGCTCGAAGGGGAGCATCCTGCAGCTTCCCAGGCTTTGCCTGCCAGGGTTGAGACTGCAGGCAGCAGAGGCAGCCTCTGCTGCTCATCCAGATGGCAGTGTCAGACTGATGCTGTGGTGCTTGGCCCCTGCAAGTGTCCAGAGAGAAAAGGCAAGCACAGAGAAGTAGAAATGGAAAACAAAACTGGGTTGTAAGCAAATTGGCAGTGCTCATTGTGTGAGGGGATTTGTTGCAGGCAGCTATGATAAGAGGGAGACGGGACAATGCATGAATACATTTGGGAACTGATAGAAGATATTCTGGCAACAAAGAGACATGAGAGAGGATGCAGGCTGGGTGGGAGCTGGACAGCCCAGAAGGACTTTAGGGCGCCAGAGGAGGGAAAGGGTGCGTTTTATTTGTGTTTACAGTTTTGCTGTATAATGTATTAGGCACTGGATACATGGGGATCTGAAGGCAGGGAGTGGAACTGATTGATCTCCTCTGCGCAGAGGACAAACGAAGGGACAAAATTAGGTTAAGCTCTCATTGTCCTCAAACAGTCTGTGCAAGCGCGGTGTCATGACTCAGCATTGCCACATGTTGAGTGTTTGGTGTGAGACTGCAGTATTGCAAACTGAAGCAGGAAAGGGACGCGGTCCCTTTCTTAATGTGATCTGTGAGTTTTGGTTAGCTGCGGGTGTCAGAGCTAGGCTCCAGAAAGGGAAGGTGGTACATGTCAGGAGCCCTGAGTGCCTGCAGGGACTCAGCTTTCAAGGCGTATGCCCATGTTTCATTTTGCCCTTTGCTTCTTTCTCTTGCATCTGTTAAACTTGTCCTCAGACTTTAGAGAGATGTAAAATCAAACCATCAGTCTTCCTTAATGCTCCTCATCCAAAAATGTTTACGATTTGGAAGGCATTAACGATGCTCCCTCTACTGGTCACATCATTTGTGGACCGCACTGCGGGGTCTGAGGATCTGTGGGTCTGGTGGTGTGCGGCGCTAAGAAATGCAACTGCCCTGCCTCAGATGGCTACTTCTTATTCTTACTGCTCTCTGAAATATGAGCCGATGCATTTTTAAAGCTCCTAATTGATTTTGTACTGATGTAGCCAAAAGAGCTGCTGGCTGTTTGGACTGTTGATAATTACTTCAAAGCATGTCTTGCCGCAAGAAACGTCATCCTTCTCCCCCACCTCCACTACATTTCCTAACCTGCTCTCTTCATATTTCCCTTTGGTCTCCCACGTGCCTGCAGCAGAACGCCCATTGGCATTAATTAATTACATGAGTCATAAATAGCTCCAGGCTTCTTACCAGAGGAGCCCAGCCTCAGCCAGCCACTGATGCATTCTAGCATGACCTTGCAAGGATGCACCAGTTCGCTCCCAGCCCCCTTTTACATACATTATTTATCTTCTGTTCAGGGAGGCTGCCCTCTTGCAAAGTGGCTTCATTAACTTTTGCAATAGGATCTAAACGATGGGCTGTTAATGAATATGGCTGCAGTTAGGCAGGCTGGTTTGCGGGTGCGATCCCCTTGTGCCGATGTGCCGTGCATGTTTCCAGGTGGTGGGACTCTGCGATAGCGGTGTTGGGTGGCAGTGTTCCCACTTGGAAAGCTGACAAAGCACGGCTACTGGTAGGAGGGCATCAAGTCGGAAAACTTGGGTTTCATTGCTCTCATTCCCGTTGTGCAGCTACGACTGGCACTGTCAGGCCAAAGGCTTTGCCTAGCGGAGGGCAGGACCTGAGCTGTCAGAGCACAGAGCACGATGGGGATACCTTGGTTCTGCTGTTCCAGTCTGAGGCTCCCCCGTGGCCAGAGCTGGTGTGTGTGTGTGCAGATGCGCTGGCAGCACATGTTTGCTGATAGTGTGCCTGCGTTACCCCAGGCTCCAGCTGGTATTTTGCTTTCAGCAGAACTAATCAGAATTTTATTTAATAATCCTTTGTTCTACCCGTTCCACAGAGTTAAACATACACTCCTATTTGTGCTAATAAATGGTTGTGCAGGCCGGTACCTTCCCACACTGCTCAGAAAATAGATCCTGTAGGATGAGTTGCGTTTGGGAGTTTAAATTACTTCTGTCTTGAAGAATCTCCATGAAAATAGGCTCCCTGGCCTAGCTGGTGCTGAAAGCCCAAGGGAGTGTATGCCCCAACAGCTGAGTGATTTGTGTCTCCCACAAAAGTGCTAGATGCTTTAGCTTTGTGCTTGTCTAGTCTAGTCCCAAGAAGCTGGGGATGCTTTATGAACTGCTTCATATGGAGCAATATGTATTTCTTCTAGGGTGGCTAGTGGCTAGCTGATTGAGTCCTTTGAACATCCGAGTCACGTACTGAACTCTTACTCCGGTTGGGAACAAAGTGGATCATCTCTTGGAGAGTGGAGGGAGGGGGCAGCAATTCTCAGCTGAAAGACAGCGGCAGCTCCTTCCCCGTGAGAGAAGGGTTGGGCTGGGCGGGCAGCCGGGCCTCAGGGAGATGCTGGTTTGGCAGCCCCTCTGCCTTGCCTCCTCCTGTGTCCTCCCAGGCAGTGGCTGTGTGCCCTGCATCGCAGCTGGCCAAGCAGCACAGCCCTGGCACAGAGGTGGCTGGGGCAGCTGCCTGCATCTCCGGAGATGAGGCTTGGCTGCCTCCAGGCTTTTATTTATTTTGCTTAGTGAAAAAACTAAGGCTAAATAAAAATGCAAAGAAATGCGAAAGTACTGCCTGGCCAAAATTTTCTAAAGTAATTTTTAAAGGAAAGGAAGGCTTCCAGTAGGAAGAAACCCACCTGGACTCTCGCTGGGTTAAAATTGAATGATTTTTGACTTGAGGTCTGAGGAGTAAAAGAGTGGCCTTTGCCACATTCAAGCAAGAGGAAAGCAAATTTTGAGTACAGAAAAAGATGAACCCCGCTGCTTAGCACAAATCTGTGCATTAACAGCTTACAAGATTAAATATTGAGGGAGCAGCTACTGAGGTACAACAGCAGAAAGCTGCACATCTTATGTCTTAGGGCATTAGGGGCAGACTTTAAGCTGGGATGCAAGACTGGGAATGGGGATCAGTTGAGGCAGTGACACATACTGCCGTGCCCTGGTCTAGCAGTGGGAGCAGAGCAGCCGGGCTGCAGGACTGCTCTGGGAGGGCTTCTAGGTCGGACAAGGCGTAATTTGATGAGGCTTCTTCGCTTTTGGGGTGTGCATATAGGGTATTCAATTATGGGTATGTATCTGCTTTCAGTTGGAGCAGGGGGAAGGTGCATTTACTGACTGATATACCAGGGCTAGTGGAGAACCAATCATAGCAAACAAATCTGGTAGTGTTCTCTCTTATCATTTTTATCTTGCTGGGTGACAATAGTGCAGTGGCTGTGGTGTGCAGTAGTTCAGTTTAAGACACTTGATGCAGTGCTGTATAGAGAGATACAATGAAAAAGAAAAATCTTGTCCTGGATAAACGCCCTAACCCCTCAAAATACCCCAAACCCACCAAGCGCTAAACAAATTAATATCTACCCCTGTGTAGTGCTACTGTTACCAATTCCGCTTGCAGATGAGGAGCGCTTCTCATGTTTTGCGGCCATCAGTACCCAGGCCTTTTCTGTGTAACTCTTGTTAGTGAATTTAAGGAGACAGACTCTTTTCCTGGTGTATTTTTAAGCTGAGGTGAAAGCAAAGGGACAAAGAACCTGCGTTAGGTGAGAACAAGACTGCCCAGTGTTCGAAAAGGGTAAGAACATCTTGTTACGCTCAGTGAGGTGATACAGTTGTATATCCGAAGTAGGACTGGCAACTGGAACAAGTACCTAACAGGAGGTGGCTACTTGGAAAGTTTAGAGTTAAAAATACCAAACAAAAATCCACTGGGGTGAGAACAGACTGAGTAAGAGATTGTGGTGCAACATCACTGTATCAGAAATAAGCCAGTGCTTTCCTCGCCTCGGTTTTACAGAAGAATCAAAAGCAGAAATGAAAGGCTGTAATGCCGCTTTGCAGAGAGGATTTTTGCTTTCAGTTCTGATCCTGTCATTATCGAGGGATACTGAAACGATTGAGGGGGCTCAGCAGTGTGCAATTAGAGCAACAGTGGGATGGGGGGATGTGACAGTTGAGCAGACGAGACTGGAGATCAACATTTGTATGATCTTGGGAAAAAAGATTAAACTGGGGTTGCCATGAAAATGCTTTCCTACGAATGATATTCTTCAGGAAAAAACAGGCTTATTCACATTATTTGCATTCGGTGAAATGGGAATCTGAAGTGGCATTTGAAAAACCAGACTAGACAATATAGGGAAAATATCTTTGTTGGAGTGTTTGGGCCTTGGAGCAGAGCGACAAGGCGGTGTTGGAGGCATTGAGAGAAGGCTGAGACACCGCACTGAGGAGAAAGCAGTGCAGGAAGTGCAGAAGGTTTGTGCTGACTTGCCCACGTGTGACAGAGATCCATTTGGTGACCTTACCGTAAAGGGGAGAAGCCTCTTTTTTTTTTCAGAGGTGCTCAGCACCTCTCTGACTTAATTTTAGCAGGAACCGCGAGTGCTGCAAGAGGGAGGATTTGCTGAGAGGGTTATAAAGTTTCTGAATCCCCTTGCCCCTTCCGGGCAGGGCTGCCTGCGGTGTGCCATAGCAGATCAAAGCAGTGTGCTGCTCCGTGTCCCCCAGCACTGCCGCAGTCCCCTCCAGCCCAGCAGCTCAGCCGTTTTGGAGGTGCTGTGCATGCCTCTGCCTTTGGAGGTCGTGCAGTGGGTGCCTCTGCCTCCCACCCGGTGGGCATCCTGCCTCCTCATTTCCCCGAGACTGCTGTTCTGCCACCAGCCAGCCGAGACAGCATCACCTCTTTGATCTTAAGAGGACAATTTTTCCTGGTGGAGCTGGCAGGGGTTGAATTACAGCAGCGCCTTAATAGAAGGCAGGGACCCAGCACATTAAGTGTGAAAAAAAAGGAAGAACGCATTGATTAGCAAAAGTAGGCAGATCATCCCAAAGGTGCTGTGACCCTTCTGCTGGATAATTTCCCGGGTCTGTCTGAATTAATTTACTGGCTCCATAGCTGGGCTCCTCCTCGTAGTGGTTTGGTGAGCGTAACGAGTAGGTTACTCGCTCCTTGTCCTAGTATTCCCGGATGCGTCTCAAGCCTCCTGGCATCTCTGCGGCAAAGCCGAAGCCCAGCTCTTAAAAACTGTTGCTGCCTTTGCTATAATAGGCAGTGCTAGGAGCCATAGGGATGAGGCTTCTTTGGAGAAATGCAGTGCTTGATTATTAATTTCCTTAAATGAGTTGTACTGTAAATCCCTCACGTTTGAGACATAGCAGGGTCTGGGAAGTTAGCAGAGCCTTTAATGTGCTGGAGGTTTTTTTTATTCTTGTCTGAAAGATGTGCAAAAATCTGGTAACCTCCAAATGTCCCACTTGTATTTGTTTCTTAGTTTGCAGAATGCCTTTCACCATAGCAACTAGGGTCTGATTTCCTCACGCGCATGAATTTTCATGGATTTGTGGCGAGGGGGAGAATGGACCAAAAACCCCGAGCTAAAGCAAAGGTTTTGCAGTATGGCAGTGGCAGGAGTATCTCTAGATTTGGCTTGTGAAGGAGGGGGGGCCCTGGAGGGAGAGGATTTCAGCTGAACAAAGGCCTGCATCTGGCCCCAAATAGTTTTATTTGCAAGAAATCAGTCCTGACGGATTAATTTAGACTTGCTGAATGTCACCCTCCCCACTGCTGCATCACCCTCTGGCAGCTGGGGTGGCTTTGCTCCAGTTTTATGAAGAGCTGAGGTTTCACATGGCAGCAGTCAGAGGAGAAGGATCGGCTGCTTCCATGTTCGCAGAGCTCATCTGGAAACCTCATACCCTTCCCACCCGTGGAGGTCAGGAGGGTGTTATGGATGGTATGAAGCATGCTCCTCTTAGGTCTGCAGATGAAACCCAGCTGGGGAGAGGCAGGAAGATTGCACACGTTAGTAGGAGGGAACAGAGCTCCAAATGATCTTGAGAAATCGGGCAGAAACAAATGGGCTGCTGCGAACAAGGGCAGGTCCAGGAGGGAGCGGTGGCATCGGTGCGGGATGGAGAGCTGCCTCGATACCAGCCCCACGGGCCGGGGTTTGGGTTATTGGGGACTGCTCCAGAGCACAAGCCAGCTGAGTGGGTCTGTGGAAATAAAAGAAAGAGGCAAATGTCTGTAAAGTAAACCTCTGACTACGCTTAGCACTCAGCCCCCAGCTGAAGTACTTGTCCAGTTTGGGCACCATGGATGGGTGCAAAGAGCCCAGAAGGCAACAATAAGATAATCGGGAGGGCTAGAAAATGTCTGCGAGCTGAGACTGAAAGGCTTAGAGTTGGTTTGAGGCTAATAAAGGTAAGGAGGAGGACAACACATAGGAAAAACTCTTTAACCATGTGAAAGCTTTCGTCAGTAGTGGATACTACTGTCCTCCGTGCTCTGATGGTAGGGTGAGAAATAATGGGCTTAAACTGGAGCAAGAGGTTCAAAGTAGGTGTTAGGAAGATCTTTGTAATGGGAAGGATAATGGATAATGGAGCACTGCCCTAGAGGAGCAGGAGAAGTGAGGAGAAGTGAGGGTCTCGGTTCTTTGGAGGGAGCAGAGATGTTAGTCCAGGATCTGCCAGCAATGAGCTCCTCCTGCCTTGGGGAAGGAGAGGACGGTGGAGCCGATGACCTCTTTTGGTCCTTTCTTCAGACTGTCGCTTTATGATTACTGAGTGAAATATATGCAAAACATCCATGAGACGGCATTTGTGAACATACCAATAGCTTCTTGGCATTTATGTGGCATTTACTTTGGCTCAGTAAAATAAAAATATAAAAAAGAACCCTCCCATCGTATACTCCTGTGATCTTTCTCCCCAAACTCCATATGTGGTTCTTGCTCTTACATTGGTGGTACTTTTCCAGATAGAGATGGTTATATTGTTATTGCTTTCCAAGGGACGGCACCGATGATTTAATCGGAAGAGCTTTTCCTGTGTCATGAGGAGATACCCCTGACTTGCATCCCGTGTTGGGCTTGTGCTAACCCAAGATGCTCGCTTGCTTGTAATTTCAGGTCTTGGTGGTTCATGGCAAAGCTTGCGGATATAAATGACTCGAGTAGTAGCAAGCTGAAAGCGAACGATAAAGGAATTAGTGCTTTGCTTATGATACAGATCAGCTGCACTCCCAAAAGATAGGCCGCTGGGACTTGTATGGCCAGATTTTCTCCTTCCGGAAGTCTGCATGCTTTATTCTTCCTAAGGTAAATGAGGTGAAAGGGCCTCTGCTGCCACCTTTTAAAACCTGCCCGAGGTTGAAAGAAAACGAGAGGGGAAGGGCCGTTCCTCGCGTTATCTGGGTGGAAGGACTCAATGCTATATTGGTGATGGAGAGACACTCCAGAGCCAGCTGCACACTTGCAGAACAAAACAAACGATCCGCATACGCCCGCCAAGCTTTGTGGCTGATCCTTGGAGGCCTTGGCGCAGGCAGCGTGCTCGTGGTGACAGCCCAGATGACGACGGCCTTCCCTCTCTGCCCTTCCTAGCCCTCGCTTCCCACCCTTGCCTTGCGACTCTGCACGGTGTCTTAATCCTGTAACACCTGTGCAGTAATGGAGGGTGTTGGATGCCTGGCCAGCAGTCCTTTAAAAGCCAAGAAAAGGAAGCAGTCGCTAATTTGGAGAAGAGGTGGGGAACGCCGGGAAGAGCCGCCTCTCTGGATGAGTGCCTGTCTACCTGTTTTTCCTACACGTCTCGTGCGTTATTGCTGGCAAGCTTCCAAACACAATTAAACCTCTGACAGATAATCATTGGCGGAGTGGTGTCCAGAGTGAATAATACAGGAATCAGATACTTCTTTTTTGGCACCAAACTGCTTCAGAAAACATATTTTGACAGTTGAAAATAGAAGAAAAAAAATCTATTATTTGAACAAACTCCCCAGATCTTGACACATTGCCTGGTTGTGTCTCATCTTCAGGGAGCCACCAGGGGATTTGGTTTGGGGTTTGTGTGTTGTAGTTTGGGGGAGTTTAGCTTGCAAATGGAAAGGGTTTTGGTGCATTTCTCAGGATGAGGAAGAAGGAGCTCTGCCAGCATGTACTGCAGCCTGGGAACTGGGGCAGCTTCTGCCCTTTCGTGCTGTGGAGGTAACAGCCTTCTGTAGACCATTGGGGTGGTCAACAGGGAGGTGTTGGTAGCATAAATCTGCAAAGCCAAAACGCGGCACAGGCAGGCTGGCCCTTGAGGTCCCTCTTTTACCAACAGCTTTCCATTGCTGAGCTGTGTTCACGAGTCAGCCTGCCGAGGAGCGACAGAGGTGCTGCTCAGACCTGAGAGGCCCTGACAGGTCTGTGTGGGAGGTCGCAGGAGTGAGGCGCATTAAGCAGATAGGTGGGATCCCAAAAGCGGGATTGGAGGCTGTGGTTTGTGCAGCAAAGGAGGTTAATCAGAAGAGCTCCGATGGATAGAGTTTGCTGGAGTTCAGTGGACTCTTCTTAGAGTCCATCAGTGTTTCTGAGTGTTACGTTCACATTTCTAAATCCTTTTTTTTTTTTTTTTTAATTTTTAATCCATCCATGTTTTTTGCCATCAGTAACTTTTCCTCTATCAATCCTTTTTGCTTAATGCTGGTATCAGCTCTGTAACGCAGCAGTTTGCTGAAGAGTTGGCGCCTTCCCTGCTGTAGCTGGCATGTGTACCACAGTTGTGCTTTAGCCAGATGATTTGGAAGAGCAATTGTTCTCTGCTCTTCCGCAGTGTTTTCTGTCCCAAGCTGTGGATGCGTTTTACAAGCATTAATTCAAATGTATCATCTCTTATGAGATGGAAAAATAGCCTGATGTTTATTTGGGCAAGTCGCAGCCCATGGTCTGATCCTGTCTGGGTCCCTCCCCTCCCTTGAAGTGTAAGATAGTGCAAGAAGAGTTTGGGGTGATGGGGTCATGCTCTGCTGCAAGTACTGCTGGGAATATCCAGGGGAGGGTGCAGAGAGTCTGAAAACAAACAGGTTTCATTGCTCCGTGTTGAGGCACCTCTTCAGAAACGCCACTTAATTTTTCTCCATGCTTGTCAGCGGATGCCTAGGATTTTGTTTGCTTCTTCCCTTCCCCGAAGGGGATAACAGCACCGTAGCATGCTGATTTCCCATGGAAAGCAACGTCCCGTCCCTCCCGGCTTTCCGAGTTTGTTCCTCCATTCACCACTGCTCCTGATCAGGACACGCTGGGGGTAGCAGCTGCTGCTGGGTGAGCTGGTGACTGTTGTCACTGCGTGCAGAGCAGATGAAGCTGTAAAACCTGCGGCTCCTCTGAAGCTTGAGTTTAATCTCCTGGTTTGAGCTGTCTCCGCGCTGCTGTCTGCTGCTGGACCCAGATTCTCAGCGCAATCTTGTACGGCCACAGCGCTGGGTTGCCTGTCAAAAACGATCCTCCTGCACGTGTTCTCCCATGGAGGCAGAGACGAGGGATCTTTTGGTGGATAAACACCTTCAATCTGGGCAAAACAGAGGAGAAGGGATTTCTGGCGTCCCATCCTCAGCACGAACTGTGCAGCAGGAATGACAGTGAGCTCATCTGCAGCCGTAGGTTCCTGGAGCTGTGAGCCTCTTCCTTCCCACATCTCAGAAGTTGCTAATTTCTGTGCTCGTTCCAGATATGGAAAACGGGACACCCCCCCCCTCAGCTCCCTGCCGAGGACAGCTGGGTTTCTTAGGCTGATTGGTCACAGGCTAAGGACATTACATGCCTCTGCTCTCCTGCAGCACTGATTCACCAGGGACAGTTTTGTACTGTTAATCTATAATACCCCTACCCTAAGGCACTGCTTTCTGTGGCTGGAGTTCACAACAAAGCGAGCTCCCCGCAGACTGGGGGGATATGTGTGTGTGTGCGTATGCATTTTATCCTGTGATAATGCTGCTCTTTGGTGCTAGTTTTTAATTGCAAGGCATTGCAGTGAATCGTTGTTCACTCGGCATTTCTGAGCACCGAGGCTCTCGGCAGAGCTGCTTGGACTTTTTATTAATTCAGGATGGGTCCTTTTTGGCTGACTACCATAGACGACGTAAGGCTTTAAAAACTGATCAATAATCCTGATGGTAGCAGCAAAATCCAGGCCAGGCAGCGTGAGTGCAAGCCAGAGATTACGTGAAGGAAGTTTTAAATACCTTTTAGTCCCTTCCCTTGTCTGGACTTATTTTGTCCTCCCGCTGCCCAGTGCCTCTCCAGGCGAATCCATTAATATTTCTCATGCTTGTTGAGCCTGTGACAGGTGATTTAAAAGCACCAGTTTGTGTTGGCATCTCCGCTTTTCATAACCGGAGCTGAAACGTGTCACTGCTGTCCTTATGTGGATTAGCGCTGTGATTTATTACTGTTGTTTCCAGATTTCAACACAAAGGTGCTGTCTCATTCTGGGAGGAGGGTTGTCTGTGGGAAGCGAGCCCCCGAGGATGGCTGCTTGACAAATACCTGCGCTCGGGAACACAACATCATTTAGACACACGTTTTAACTGCTTCATCGAGGAATCGTCCTCCTTTGCATTTGTTTCTACAGTGCTTCGGTAAAACCTACTTTACAGGTTTAGGCAAAAGGGGGAAAAAATGCGGAAAAGAGGCATCCTGGTTTTGATCTGTTGCTCTGCCTTTGATAAGGAAGTTGTTGTGGTTTGGGGGCTGAAGTTTGTACTAGCATTTTTGGCTCAGGTTTGCAAGGAGCGAGCGTTTGATGTGTGATTCTTTCTCTCCCAAAACAAGTCTTCAGCCTCTGTCTTCCTTCAGAAAATGATTATCGCACCCCAAGGGAGCCCTGCTGTGTAATTTGTGGGTAATAGAGGGGAACGGACCTCGGAGGAGGAAGGGTTTCCAACATCTGAATGGAATTGTCTTAAATGAGAGAAATTGGGGTGTTAGAAATGACAGGCATGCTGCTGGCTTTTCCTGGCTCAAAATAAGTGACTTTGAGAGAGAAATGGAGAAAAGCTTGCTTTCTGGGAGCTACCGCAGGGCTGTCTACCTTTCATTGTTACCTGCGCAGTTGTGTCCTTGGACCCAGCCCCCCAAAGGGAGAGGGAGAAGGAGGAGCGCTTGCACACGTGGGCCTACGGTAGTTCGCAGGCTAACATGTAAAATATGGGTATCCATGGACCAGTACACTCCCTCTCTCGGGGGCTCATGGCTTTCGGGGAAGGCAGCACGGCTGCGGTCTCTGCCATTCCCTGCAGGTCCTGGGATGCTGCTCCCGGGCGGATGCTGTACCGCTCTCTAGGCACCTGCTTCTTCCCCGTGGGAGATGCCATGTCCTAGGCATCCTCGCTGAGCAGTTTCTGAGCCTTTGGCTGTGGTTTGAAAGGTAGGGCGCTTCTCTGGCATGTTTGCTTAGAGGTGCTGGGTCTGGGGTTAAAAGTTAACAATGCTCTTTCCTTATTCGGTTCTAATTTAATTTGGGAAGGCAGCAGGGAGACAGAGGACACTTAGTCTGGTAAGTGCTATTCCCTTGATGGGAGTTAGTAGCTTGCATGGCATGCGTGGTGTTGACTTCGTAAGCTGACCTTTACTTCCATCGGGTTAATTTTCATTTATAATATTTAAAAAAAAAAAAAAAAATCCCATCCCCCAACCTCTTATTTATTCTTTAGGTAGCGAGGATATAAATCCTTCAGCGTGTTTGGATTTATAGAATTACTGTGTTTTTGCTGAGCCTCACGTCCCACTCCAATCAAATGACACGGCTTTCGGTAACCGTGCGGGTGATTGCGTTTTTCCTCCCTCCACCTCCCTCCTAGCTGCTCCTGATCCGCACCTCCTTGTGCTCCCTGCAGCCTTTTTGGGGAAAGGTGGGCCCTTGGCACCCACAGGAAGGGACAGGAGGGGTACTAGGCAAGTCTTAGGGTTATGAGCATTTGCTCGTGAAGCGTAACAACCTCCAGGTATCTTCTTTCCTGGCCCAGAATAAAAAATGCT
Source organism: Aptenodytes forsteri (assembly GCF_000699145.1). NCBI lineage: Eukaryota > Metazoa > Chordata > Aves > Sphenisciformes > Spheniscidae > Aptenodytes > Aptenodytes forsteri. The sequence goes on along the minus strand of NW_008794452.1, from coordinate 5,371,488 downwards.
AAAATGCTTTTATAGGAGGCATTTCATCAGCTGTGCTACAGGCCTCCTCTGAAACCGGAGCATTTCCGTGGTGGCTGGGGAGAGGAGGGAGGTATAAATATCTTTCTTGGCTCTGCTTGGCTTCTCCCCAAGATAAATAGAAGTGAAAGTCGAAAGTAGAGGCTTGGCCTTCTGAAATCTCTTCCTGAGCCCCCGGGGACCTGAGCACAGGATGCTTTTGTGATGGGAAGCCAGCTCCCAGTGTTTCAGGGGTCTCGGAGGATGATGTTTGAGGGGACTCCCTCCCCACTGCCTGAGGCAGATCTCGGCCATACGGTGGCTCGGCTGTGATCCCCATGCCTGGCGTCCAGTGGCTTCTGTCGTGGGAAGCCTCAGGGAGCAAAGAAGCATCGGTGAGAAGCCGGCTTGAAACAAGAGCAGAAAAAAATGTCTGTGGTTGTCCTCTAAATCTTGTAGCATGTTTACTCTCAGAGAGTACAGCTACATTACCAAAAATCAATAGTTCTAGCAGTGTTCTCCCTGGGAAACACACACACGCTCGGACACACGAGAGGTGGTAGGTCTTAAAAAAGCCAAGGGAATACAAAATGCTTTGGTACAAGGGTTTTGCTTCACTTTTAGCAGTGCACAAATGGAGGGCCCTTGACCTGGGCAATGTCTTCTGGGACTTTCTGATTGTCTTTCTCGTCCAATGTGCCTGAGGCTGTGCGAGGCAAGAGGGGCTGGGGGGAGGGTTTGTCTCATTAACTAATTTTTTGCTTTGGAGTACATGTGTTTTGTAAGAAAAACAGGCTGTGGTGTGCAGAAATAATATAAACAAGTGTTTGAAAGACTCTTCCTTTGGCTGTTTTGTGTAAAGGTTTGACTTCCAGGGCTGCTGATGGGACTGGCACATCCCAGCGTTTCATTTGTTTTCTTCATGTTTGCAAAGACTTAATTCTACAGAAATAAATGCATCTTGTCCCCCTTCTCTTTTAAAAAAATCCTTTTCAAATCCTAGTATCTCCATGCTTACCAGTGCACGTACCGCTCCCTCCGTTAGGAATGGAGAGAAATTATTTCCATTTTTCCTGGGTGGAGAGTGCTCTGTGAAGGAAAGGAGTGTCGATATGAACGACCATTTTGACAGAGACGGGTGTTAAGGTTTGGGGTGAGTGGGCACGCTGGTGGCAAGCACTGCAGCAAGCCCTGGAGAGCTGGAAATCATCCTTCCTTCTCAGATCAGTCAAAACAAAAAGAGAAAGGAGACCAACCCCTTTTTACTACCATCTCTTATTAATGAGACATTTTATCCTAAGTCCTCTAACATGAACTACGCAGGCTTTTGGGAACATAATTAATCTTTAATTGTATAAATCTTTAATTATATAAAATGGAGTTTGTATGGCTGTGGTCATTTCTCTTCTCTCTTTTCCTCCTCTCCCATCCCATCTCTCTTGAGATGCTCCCTTAGCACAACTTTTCAACAGGGTGCCCCGCTTTAGGGCAGTGGCCACATGGAGCCGCACACACGGTGTCCCTTGAAGCCAGGCTGCTGCGGTGGGGCCTCTTGCTGGGACGGGAGCCTGCATGACCCCTGTGGCGAGGTGCCTGGCTCTTGCCGAGTATGCGCTCGGAAGAACTGGCAGCAAGTTGCAGCTTAATATGAGTCTGAGTGATTAGCAACAAATTACTTCGGACCCTGTGCAAAGTAAGTCCTTGTGCCAGGGTCTTAAGGGACAGGCGTCACCCCAAAGGCAGGATGAGCTGCAGGGAGGTGCAGGTGAGCCGGAGGCTGCCCACCGCCTCTCCTAGGCAGGCACGCTGTGACTAAATGGTCTGGCACAGAGAAACCCAGTTCTTCGCGGCGTTTGTGCTAACCCAGATGCTTTTTGCAGAAGCAGCTTGAGGATTGACTGCCCGTGCTGCCACGCAGGCAGGTCTGGGGAGGAGGAGGTGGTCCCTGGCAGGTGGGCTGCTGGCAGCAAGAACTCTGCAGCACGTCTGACTGCAGCTGCAGCCGTTTCAAGCCGAAGCAGGGGCTTAGCAATCGCTGAGAGCTGGCTCGGCACACATAAATACCCCTTCTCTTCAGAGATGCCATTCTGACTGTCGTGTGTTGATGGGGAATTGCTGGCCTCAGCCAAATCCTGAGTGGAGAGTTGTCTGGGTGAGCTGGCAGTCTGGAGCAGGGGCTGGATTCATCATGGTGCCTGGCATCTGGTCTGCGGCCCACGTACCTCGGTGGTGCTCCCTGGCCAAAGCGCTGCTTGGTCTGCCCTGAAGACGGGCAGGGAATCACTTTCCCTAAGGCACATTTCCATTGTGGAGGAGTGACAGCGAAACCGGGAATTGTCCTGAAAGCAACCTATCTGGTGCCCTTGCAAAAAGGGGTATTTGCAAAGTGGAAATCTCTCCCTTGGGAGAACCAACAAAAGAGCAGTCCTGCCCAAATCAGTGCCAGGCAGAGCCATATGCCTTTTTGGAGGAGGTGAAGTGCAGCCTTTCAGATGCTAATTAGGTATTTGGGGTTTCCATCATTCGCTGTGTGGAGGAGTTGATGCACTATTGGCTCTAGGAGGATGTGTTGTAATTAATGCATTGGCTTTTGCTGGCCATTAGCATTTGCGCCTTCTGTAATGGCAGGAAGGGGTGTGCGACTGTCTTGAGCCAACACCTGCATGGACAGATAGAAAATTCAATAGGAGACAGATGGAATGGACATTTCGGAGATCTCCATGGTGGGGAGATGTCACTGCTCAGGCTCTGAGTGACTCACAGTGCTCCCGTTAAGCGGAGTTTTGAAATTAGCATCTCCACGGAAGGGCTTTTCCAAAGGCACAACTGATGTTTCTAGGTAGAGCAATTTCCTGCATCTTAATGGAACGGGAGGAGCACTTTACGCTTGGACTCGATGCCTTTCCAGCAATATTGCTGAACTTCCTCATAAGAAATTCTGATGTCATTTTTTTTGGTCTGCTTCATAGATTGGATTAATCAGCAGAGACATGCCCTCTGGGTCCCAGAGTTGGCTTGCTTTCATTAATTTGCACTCAAATCTTTGCCGAACAAAGAAGGATTTGTTGAACAAAGCGGGGTCAGTGCTGGGATGAAGAGCCTTGCGCCTCTAGCCTGCTAGTTTGAATTAGGACTGAGCCGTAACTCTTAAGTCGTACGTCCTGTGGCTTGGATTGGTAAAAATGTCCTGGCCTCAATCCTTGCTCCTGCGGAGCCTGTGACCTCAAGAGCCACCAGCCTGAGGTGGTGGCCCTCGGGGTGGTGAATAGCTTCTCCAAGCTCCCTAAATGAGACACAGTCAGAAAGCAAGGTAGGGAAGGTTTGAGCAACTGCTGCTGTAGATAAAAAGAGGTGTTCATTTCATACCATTTGCTTTAAAGGCTAAGTGCAGTCTCTAGGGGGAAAAATAATTTAAAGAATAGTTTCATTAAAGGCAAAACAAGTCTATGAGTAGAGGCTTTTTGCAGGGCCTGCTCTTGCGAGAGATCGGTGGACCAGCTGCAGGCTGCATTCTCTAGGTGCCCCTCTGTTGTGCTTTAACCCGGCAGGCAGCTAAACACCACACAGCAGTTCACTCACTCCCCCCCGCAGCGGGATGGGGGAGAGAATCAAGAAAAAGAAAAGTAAAATCCATGGGCTGAGATAAAGACAGTTTAATAGGACAGAAAAGGAAGGGAAAATAATAATAATAATAATAATAACGATAAAAGAATATACAAAACAAGTGATGCACAATGCAGTTGCTCACCACCCGCCGACCAACACCCAGCCAGTTCCCGAGCAGCGGTCACCAGCCCCCGGCCAACTACCCCCAGTTTATATACTGAGCATGATGTCATATGGTATGGAATACCCCATATTATATATATATAGCACTATACCAGCTACTAGGAAGAAAATTAACTCTATCCCAGCTGAAACCAGGACACCCTCAAATGGTTTTTCTCTTCTCTTTCAGCTCTTCGAGAACTTCTACTTTGGAGAGGCACAGCTGGACTCGGTGCGTCTTTCCCAGAGGTTCTCCTCGGATGCCTCTGGCTACTACGCGACGTCTGGGCAGCTGACCTTCTCCTGAAGTGGCAACGCAGCTGCTGCAGCAGGTCCGCTCGTCGGTCAAATGTGGTTTTACAGGACACGAATTTTGAACAGGAACCCAGGAACTCCAGGCAGGGGATGCGTCATGACTCCTCAAAAGCACATTGCAGCTGGGAACCCTGGCATTTCCCGCAGCTTTTCCTACATGTATTGCCTGCCCTCCCTTCGGAGGGAACCGGAGTCCTTCCGCCTCCTTTCCCTATTGGTAACCAAAATGTCACAAAGTTGCCTGTTTGATATCTGTAGCCTGTTTTCCAAGAAAACAACTAGAAAAACGGGTGCAGGTGGCTTTTGGGAAATCACCGATGTTTAAGCGTGTCTTTATTCCAGAAGAAGGAAGTTTGTTCTTAAAAAAAGTATTTAAAATCCAAGAGAGCTCCCCGGAGCATGATTTAATGATACTGAGGTCAGGCATTGCTTGGATCTCCAGCAGCGTGCCTGTGTGATGTAGATCTCCAAATAAATTAATTCCCTTCAAAAGCAAAGTGTTTATCTCCTGTTGCATTGATAGTTTCTGTAATTAAACTTCCAGCACACAACTATGTTAATAAGAAAGCATTTATGGTAAGAGCTCTTTCCAGTGACCGTTTCGGAGCGTGTCAAAATACATATGCCTTGCAGGTGGATTCTCCATTAAAAGAAGAGCAAAACTCTTTGATACCATTGTGAATCCTTCAGAGATCTGAAGACGACTGTTTTTTCTTGTAAATCTCCCCGTTCGGTAAGAATAGCAACACAGGCTTTCAACTCGCCCGAGGATGAACACTTTGAAAAATGGATGTTGCTGGCGTTTAGTTGTTTTGCAACAAACCAGTGGTGGCAGCAGCTGCTGCTGCTGCCCGTTCCTAGTTGCTGCCATGAATGTGGAATTGCGCTGTCATCGAGGCAGAGGGCGTGTTAGCTAGGGATGGGGCTGCTCCAGCAGCACCCGCTTGTACTAGTGATCATTTTTGAGAGGTTTTCATCCCGTTTCCTCCCTCCCAAAGTGAGCTGGCTGTGTGGCCATGCTCTGACTGCATGCACAAACAGCGGTGGGAGGCGGTCAGGATTCGGGGTGGCTTTCCTTTTTTCCCCAAATGCGTTGCCGGTTGTATTTCCAAGACCAAATTGCCCATCTCTGCTTGCAAGCCCGCCTGCCAGGAAATCAAATCATCTGTGGTTTTGCCGGTTGCCCTTTACCCTGGAGTCTGCGCTTGTACCCAATTACAACCGTTGGGCTTTTTGTCTCTGCTTTTCCTTGCAGACGAACGCCTTTGTGCTCTCCAAGCAGAGGAGGAAGGGCTGCCTTCGAAACAGTTCACTCGGCGAGCAGAGCACCGGCGTGCTCGCTAGCAGGGATGTGCTGAGAGCACTTAGCACCGGTTGCTGTCATCTTTCCGCCAGCCTGAAGAGGTACTTGGCAAATCTCAGCAGCTGCCCAAAGAACAGACCTGGGAGCTGCTCACACAGCCGCCAGCCGTGCTGCCTGCCGCAGGAAGGGGAGATGCACCTTGGAAAGCTTCTGCCTGCTGGGTTTTTAACAACTCTCACCAAGAAGCTGAGCACTACAGGACATGGGGTGTTGTTCGCACTCTGGTTTTCCTTAATAGGGCATTGGTGGCATTTCTATCACGCCTGCTTTCCTCCGTTGTCACCTAATACTGGCGATTCTGATTTCTTCTTCTTCTTCACTGAGGTGGACTTACAGTCTTCCCACCTCCCTAACACAGGAGTAGCTTTGACCTTGCAAACAGCATCTCGGCATGGAGGCAAACAGCTTTTCTACAAAGAAGGGCCGATCCGAGGATACTCCTCCACTTCCCACTAATGTAGACATGTTTTAATGACAGTTATTTCTGTGACTGTTTGGAAGTTGGTTGAATTTTGGCGGTAAGCGGCTTATTCTGCTGCTCTAGCCTGGCACGGCTAAATTCATTTTACACCTCCATCCCTGGGCAGAATTAAGGGTTCTGGTCTGTTCCTCTCATGCGTGGCATCGTAGGTTAGGCTGTGATCCAGCAAACCATTGTGCGTGTACTTAAATTTACGCCTCGCTTGATCCCCTTGTATAACGTTAAGCACGCACGTGAGTGTGGTGGAGTGGCAGCTCCGCTTTGCCGCTTTTGAAACGAAAATGCTTATTACATAAATGAGAGGGGCAGAGTTGGATGTTGTATCCCCTTACACTTACACAAGGGAGCTACTTGCGTAAATAAAACACACCTACTGCTTTTCGGGGGGGCGGGGCTGGAAGAAAATGTACTGCGATGGATTTACCAAGGGGTTTCCCTTTTCTGTCATTGTTCATAAATATAATTAGAACACCTTCATACTGAGCACGATAAAACTGTGTTTTATGCATGGTCCTGCACCGATGAATTGAAATCCCGTTAAACCAGGCAGCGATACGGGTTTGCAAGATACAACCTAATACTTTCGAACTTGCCTAAAACTTGTTAAAACTGAGATCTGCGGCTCTGCTTCTTTCCCCCATCTAGGCTGCGTTAGAGGCTGGCCGCCCCGCTCGCAGGTGCCTGCGTCCTTATTGCACGGAGGAAGAAGAAAGTTGTTCCGTGCCGTCGTTTTGCTCGGCAGCAAGCCTCGCTGGAGCCCAGGTCGGGAGTGCGGCTCATCGTTAACCGTAAAGTTGAAAATAACACCGTTTTCTTAAACGCAGCGCCTGGAAGCTGTATTTCCAGTTGCAGCAGCCTCGCTTAGGGTCAGCATTGCTCCTTCAGGGACAACGTGTGCACCTGCTGTGGGCCGTAGCTGCTGCTTTTCCTGTAAGGAAACGCAGCGCTGTGTTTTCTCTCCATCCTGAGCATCCTCGCAGGGAGAATAAAAGCCGTGTGTGTGCTGGGAGCTCCCCGGCTGCAGCTGCGAAGGAGCAGCGGGGGCGCGGAGCCCCGCG
>NW_008794452.1:5363717-5364240 GCF_000699145.1 Aptenodytes forsteri | reverse complement strand
GGGGCGGGGGCCGCAGGGTGGGCATTGCAGGGACAGGGGTTGGAGGATGGGGGATGCAGCGTGGGGACGTGGCAGGGACAGAGGATAAAGGATGGGGACGGGGGTTGGAAGATGGGGGATAGGGATACGGGGTGGGGATTTGGTGGGGATGGAGGGTGAGGGCTGCAGGGTGGGGGCACGGCAGGGCCAGGGGCTGCAAGATGGGGACATGGCAGGGGTGGAGGCACCGCAGGGACAGGGATTGTAGGGTGGAGCACAGCAAGGGCAGGGGATGCAGGATCAGGGGACAAGACAGGGACAGGGGACGTGGGATGGGGAATGCAGGATGGGGACAGGGCAGGGACCGGGGGCGCAGGATGGGGACAGGGCAGCGTCAGGGGGTGTGGGATGGGGACGTAGTAGGGACGGGGAATGCGGGACGGGGGAAGCGGGATGGGGATGCGGCAGGGATGGGGGATGCGGGATGGGGACATGGTAGGGACCAGGGATACGGAATGAGGGATGCAGGACGGGGACAGGGCAG
>NW_008794452.1:5360956-5363186 GCF_000699145.1 Aptenodytes forsteri | reverse complement strand
ACCCTCCCCCGGCCCCGGCCCCCGGCTCCATCGCAGGCTGCCGGAGATGCTCGGTGCTGCCCGCATCCCACTGCCACCCGCCGCGGCCGTGGGCGGCTTCCAGCCCCGGTACCCAGGGGATGCTCCCTGGCTTTGGCAGCGCCAACGCCAAGGCCACTGTGCCCACCATCACCGTGCCCGATGCCACCATGCCCAATGCCACTGTGCCCATTAACAAAGCTGGCGTGACCGATGCTAAGGCCACCATGGCCAGGGCTTGATGCCAAAGCCAACCTCAGCAGGGACCTGGGGGTGCTGTCCCCTGCACCCTCTCCCCAGGCAGCACATCAGGGCCCAGGCAGAGGCACGGGCAGGCCCTGCCTGCCCTTTGCGGGCAGCGGGGAGGGCTGCGCCGTGGCCTCAGCCCCTTGGTGACAGCTCAGCGCAGGTCGGGGCATGGACATCTTCCCGGATTCCTGCTCCCCTGAGCCCTGCAGGGTGCCACAGCTGGGGCCGGCCCTGGCTCGGTGGGTGGTGGTCCCTGGGGATGGGGGGGGGGCACAAGGCGGGGAGGGCGAGGATGAGGATGCGGAGGCCGCTGGAGCAATGGCAGGTGACCTGGCACATTCGTCTCAGGATCCAATAACCCCTTGCTTTTATGCAGCCCTTAATAACAGCCTCAATGGCATTTAGTTCCAATCCTTAATTTTATGTGGCAGGCAGGGATTTTTCCTGGGGACATTTTACACCCCTGCCCCCAAGTTACCCCCAGCTCATGTCCTCCAGAGTGGGGGCACGGCACTGCATCCCCATCCGGGGCTGGCCGGGGGACCTGCGGCAGCCGAGCAGGGAGGGGGAACACACCGAGCCGCCCCCCCAACCCCGAGCCGGCCCCTCCGGTCTTTGTTCAAATGCGCACTCGGGTTCACCTTGGCAGCAAGGATGTGCCGCTGGGAGATGTGCCCTGCCGTGGGCAGGGCGGGGGCACTGCCACCCCCCAAATAAACCGGTTAGGGAGACAGAGCACGGGCGAGGGTGCAAGGGACGGGGTAACCGCCTCCCTGGAGACCCCTCCAGCAACATAACCGGCTGACAACGTCAGTGTTGGGCACCTGGGACCTCAGCCGGCTGCAGATGCTCAAGGGGGAGCACATGTGGACGTGCCCCCACCACACTGGCCATTCTAGGGGGGGTTCAGGGCTGAGAGACCCCCATCCCTGGGTGCTAGCTGCACCCCACTAGCAGCAGGTGGGGGGCCCGCCCAGCTGTGCTGCCGCCACCAGGGCTGCCGGGCCGGGGGAGCTGCGGCCCTGCCGGTGGTTAGCGCAGATTAATAAGCAAATCCCGTGGATTTGTGGGGTTTTTGGCCCAGCAGCGCCGGTGCGGGGAGCGTGACCCACCGTGCGGCAGGGAGGAGGCCGGCGGTCGTGCCGAAAGCCGCACCGCAGGGAGCTGCCGGGCGCTGCAGTGTTACTAATCACGGCACGGGAACGCGGGCTATTGATTGTGGTGCAAACATCGCTACGCCGGAGCGAGAGACATCCCCTCCAGAGCTGCCTCCCGTGCCTCTGCTTCGAGCTGCCATCCAAAACCCTGCCCGCCCTCCCCGGGGTGGTAGCGATGCTCCTGCCTTATTATCACAAAACCCACCCCAGGGCATCCCATGGGGTGAGCGATGCCGCCTGCCAGGAGGGTTTGAGTCCCCATCGCTCCCCCCACCCTTGGGATGTTTTTGGGGCCCCGGGGGAGCAGCTCTGCCTCCCCAGGCAGCGACACCCATCTTAGCCCGCTCCCTCTGGGCTCGCTATTGAAAAACCAGGGTGGCGGCACGAGGACCATTACCCCACGAGGATCCCGGCAGGGCCTCGCTGGGCTCCCAGGGGCTTCCTCCCCCCATCCCTATTTCCACACCCCGTCCCTCCCACTCCCTGACTTTCCTGGCTGGCCAAGGGGCGACGGGGAAAGGCTTTATCCTGCATAAAGGCTCTCCAGGATTACAGGTCTAGAGCCAGAGGTGGGGGAGCATCTTGGTGGCGGGCGCCGGTGGCATCTGGGGCTGGTGATGGGAGTGTTGGGCAGCTCAGAAAGTCGGGGTGCCCAACTGGCACAGGGTGCCCGTCACCGTGGGCTGGGACCGGGAGCAGGGGGCTTTGGGCTGCCCCGGGGCTGACAGCGCACGCTCTCGCTCTCTCTTTCTCTCTTTTTTGGTGTCGGCTCGGCTCGGCTGGGCCGTCTCGCCGCCAGGAGGAGG
>NW_008794452.1:5359159-5360934 GCF_000699145.1 Aptenodytes forsteri | reverse complement strand
TGAGCGTTGAGGGGCTGCCAGTGCTGCCTCGCCCTGGCAGCAGCCCGCTTTGGGGGGAGGCTGCTCCCCACCCCTGCTTGCTCCCTTCCTGGCATGGGGAGTCCCTGGGGGTGGGGGGGGTGTGTGTGTGTGCGCGCGCGCGCTGCAAGTGTGCGCAGGGGGAGCCTCGCCAGGCTGGTGGCCCCAAGCGGGATGGTGGCATGCCTGGCCTGGTGTCACCTCTCCCGTTGCCTGTGCTCATCCAGGCTCTCCCCGCTTTGCAGGATGACTACATCAAGAGCTGGGAGGACAACCAGCCCGGGGATGAAGGTACCACTGGAATGGAGCTGGGATGGGTTTGGGATGGGGCGCGGGGGGCTCGGTGACAGCTGGCACGGAGGGGGGGACACCTTCTGCCCGCACCCCCCCCCAGCTTTTCCCTTCCGGCTGGGAGCGGTGGCAGGGCCAGTGCGTGCCGGGAAGCGGCAGCTGGTGCCGAGGTGGCTGCCCAGCTGCAGCCTGAATGGTGCTTTGTGCCGGGCCGGCTGGTGGCCAGCGCTGCCGGGTCTCCCCCAGGGGAGTCCCTGCCTGCCCCCCCAAACCTTCCCCGGCCCCTCTCTGCCCCCCCAGCCCTGGACACCCCCAGGGACCCCTGCCAGAAGGTGAAGTGCAGCCGGCACAAGGTGTGCGCGGCGCAGGGCTACCAGCGTGCCATGTGCATCAGCCGCAAGAAGCTGGAGCACAGGTAGGAGGGCGGCGGGGCTGGGGCCGAGCCGGTGGCTGGGGGGGAGGCCAAGCTGGGGGCTCAGCGCTGTCCCCTCGCCCCGCGCAGGATCAAGCCACCGGGTGCCAAGGGGCATGGGGGCTGCAAGCCCTTCCACGCTCGCTGCCGTCTGTGCCTCTGCCGGCCACACCTACAGCTCGGCGGTAAGGACGGTGGCACCTTGCCGTGGGGAGGGGGACACTGTGCCATGTCCCCCTCCTGCCGACGTCCTGCTGCCGCCCCACAGTGCAAGCTGGAGCAGCAGGCGTGCCTGGCCAGCAAGCAGCTGACGGTGCGGTGCGAGGGGCAGTGCCCCTGCCCGACCCCGCATGGCCCCGCTGGCGACAGCAAGCAAGGTGAGTGGGATGGGGGGCACTGGGGGCGTGTCCCTGAGCCCTGCTTGGCCTGATGCCGCCCCCCGGACCCTCCCCAGAGCTGTGCACCGGGCAGGACCTGGCCGACCTGGGTGACCGCCTGCGCGACTGGTTCCAGCTCCTGCGGGAGAACTCCAAGCAGAACGGCTCCGGCGGCCTCCCCGCCAGCCCCGCCAGCGGTACGTGTCCCCGCCATGCGGGGAGGGGATGTAGGGCACTGTCCCTGGTGGGGCTGGGCAGCCATGGGCCGCATCCTGCCCCGCAGCGCTGGAGAGGAGCGTGGCGGCCAGCTGCAAGGAGGCGGTGGGGTGGATGTTCGCCCGGCTGGACACAAGCGAGGATCTCTTCCTGGAGGCGGCCGAGCTGGCCGCCATCAACCTGGACAAGTACGAGGTGTGCATCCGCGCCTTCTTCAACTCCTGCGACACCTCCAAGGATGGCCGCGTCTCTGCCCCCGAGTGGTGCTTCTGCTTCTGGAGGGAAAGTGCGTCACGCTGGGGGGGGTGTGTTGTGTGCTGTGGGGCCGGGGTTGTACACTGCGGGGTCAGGAGGATGCACACTGCAGGGTTGGGGGGATGCACACCATGGGGTCACGGGGAATCCATGCTGTGGGATTGGGGTAGGGCAGGGATGCTTGCCATGGGAGGATGCGCACCATG
>NW_008794452.1:5357653-5358030 GCF_000699145.1 Aptenodytes forsteri | reverse complement strand
TCGGTAGAGCCTTGTAGGCCTAGAGTGCTGCTGCGTGGTCTTCAACAGGGCAAACGGCACTAATAAAAGTGGGAAAAAAAGGAAAAAAAAACCCATAAAAACCCCATAGATAAGCTGCCCCCCTCCTTGCATCCCCCCCGCGCTGTGCTTGTGCGGCCACCCCGGCCCCGGTGTTGTGTAGCGGCTGTGAAATAAATACCCCATGCTGTGTCAAACACTCGCCCGCCCGTTCCTCCCTGCCCCGACGCCCCCCCATGCCCCACCTGCACCTGCTGGCCCTGCATGGGGTGCTGGGGGGGGAGGCATCCCCCGTGGGGGCATTCCCTCACAGGGGACAGGGATGCTGGCGGTGCCCTGCTGCTGCTGCCCCCCCCGGT
>NW_008794452.1:5356689-5357540 GCF_000699145.1 Aptenodytes forsteri | reverse complement strand
GCTCCAAGTATGCCCCCCAGCATCAGCCCTGACCCTCTCCAGGACTTCAACCCCAAATTAACACCCTCCACCTCCCCAGGACCCTGAGCGTAGCAGGACACAGAGCTGATACACACACACCCCCATCCCCAAACAGGACCCCAACCCTTACCCCACACCCCCCGCACCGCACCCGTGGCCGCGGCAGCCTGGTGGTGAGTGCTGGGGGGAACCGGGGGGAGCCCCCCGCTCCAGGGGGGGCACTGCAGCCCCAGGACCCAGCCGTGAGCCTCTGCCCCTCGCCCCCGCAGAGGAGGCGGCGGGATTTTCAGGCGACTTTGGGAGCAGCGTGGGCTGGGAGGACGAGGAGGAGAAGGAGCCGGAGGAGGCGGGCGAGGAAGGCGAGGAAGAGGAGGGCGAAGCAGGCGAGGGCGACGACGGTGGCTACATCTGGTAGAGAAGCAGGAGAGCCCAGCGGGTGGCACGGCCAGGCAGCAGCCCCCCAGCCAGGGGTCCCCATGACACCCTCGCTGCCAGCGTGGCATGGGGTGGGTGCATACCCCCCGGCCCTGCACGGGACGGGGCATCGGGGTGCTTGCCCAGGGAGGGGGCGAGCGGGGCAGGGAGCCACGCTTGTGCGAATTTGAGCTTTTTTTTTTTTTTGGGTAGAGCCTTGTAGGCCTAGAGTGCTGCTGCGTGGTCTTCAACAGGGCAAACGGCACTAATAAAAGTGGGAAAAAAAGGAAAAAAAAACCCATAAAAACCCCATAGATAAGCTGCCCCCCTCCTTGCATCCCCCCCGCGCTGTGCTTGTGCGGCCACCCCGGCCCCGGTGTTGTGTAGCGGCTGGTGGTAAAATAAGACACCATCTG
>NW_008794452.1:5355121-5355657 GCF_000699145.1 Aptenodytes forsteri | reverse complement strand
GGGGCCCGCAAAAAACCCCCCCCCCCCCCCCCACCCCCATTTGGGGCCGCCAGTAGCTGGCAAAGGCACTGCGCCGTTTTTCCACTCCCCTCCCCCCAGGACGCCCACCCTCCGCCAGCCCTGCGGGGTCCAGGCGCTTGGCCCTGACATCGCTGGGGCCAAAGGGGGGACACGGCAGCTCCATCCCTGGCACAAGTCCCCCGGGAGGTGGGGTTAGAGCTTGCTGGGGGGTCCTGGCTGCCGCTGGAGCCGCCATGCTGCCCGCACCCCCTTGCCTGCCCGGTTGAGTGCGGCGAAGGCACTGGGGGCGCCAGTGCGGTTTTTTTTGGGGGTCGCCAGTGCGAGCGTAGCGTGCGGCGGGGGGCTGCAGGATGGTGATGGGGACACAGAAGTTGAGGTGGGGGTAGGTGGCCCCTGCGCCGGTGTCCCGGGTGTTGCTGGCCACAATCCCTGGCGGGGAGAGGAGCATCACTCATGTCATCAGGGCCAGCCGGGGGACACCCACAGGACCCCCCACCCGTTGGGACCCCCAGCTT
>NW_008794452.1:5346721-5353172 GCF_000699145.1 Aptenodytes forsteri | reverse complement strand
GCAGCGGGCAGCGGCCGCCCGCCCCCTGCCTGTTTTCCGCCCCCGCGCAATCACCGAATCGCAGGCCGGGCGTCGGTTCGCTTCACAGAAACGTTTTCTCCCTCCTTTCCCGAGGAGCGGGAGGCGTTGCTTGCCGAAACAGGCCCCCTCGTCTGTCGGCTCAACGTCCGGCGCTCGAGTTTCGGGATGAAGCAGCGTCTGTTCTGCAGGCTTGCTTGCCCACGGCATGAAGGAGCAGCAAAGCTACATCTTCTCTACCGAAAGAGGGACCGGGGCTTGCAGAATCCCTTTTAGGGAGTTGAAACTCCCAGGAACGTTGGGAGTGAGTGGGAGCCAGAATTTAAGCTGCCCCACCACAGCCCCTTCCACGCTGCTCAGGCACCGCAGGCCTTGCTGCGGGGCTGTTACACCTGGAGCGAAGCCTCTGCTCGCTCCTGTGAGCTGCGAGCTTTGCCTCCTCACCAGCCCGGAGGCAAGAAAGTTTTCCATCCCGCCCCAGTTCCCCTTACCAGCAGCGCTCCCCTCCTTCACCCTTCTCCAAGGAAACGCCTCTCCAGGTCTGCGCCACGAGAAAGGTGCGTGGCCATTTTGCAGGGCGCTCCATTTTTGCACAGGCTCCGCTCCGCCTAGGTGCAGGTTTGTCCTACAGCTGCGTCACCTGCCGAAGCGTCGCCGTAAATACTTACTGCTTCTCTGGGGAGAGGTTAAAGGCGGTTTCACGCCTGGGCCGAGTGCATAAGGCGATGTCAAGCGCTCGTCGCTGCCGGCGAGGGTGCAGACTGCCTGAGGAAGAAGGCTCGGCGACGGTGAGCTTGTTCTTCCCGCTCGCATTTTGTTTTTTCCCCCACGGACGGCTACGCCAGGCACGCGCGCTCGACTGCCGAACGGCAGCGCAGCCAACGCCAGGTTGAACTGAGGGTCGCTACCCCTTCGGAGGAGAAAGACATGTCTTTATTTAACTGAAAATGAGTGCCAGACAGTAATGAAACTTCAGACAAAAAAATCTGTCGAGTATAAAAGAAACTGGTTTAGTCTACATTAATAACCTCAGGATATGCAAATGTCAAACACTTCCATGCTACAACAACCAAAACAGCTTCGTGGTTCTTACTGTGATGGCGCAGAGAGAGGATTTGACTTCCTCGACCGAGGGCCTGGCGCGGAGCTCGGCCCGGCTGCGGGGGAAGCAGGCGGTGCGCTCGGGCAGCCCGTCCCACCGGGAGCGAGCGCCGGTCACCACGGCCAAACACCTAAACCAGCTGCGCTCGCGGATGCTCCTCTCCAGCTAAAAAAATCCCCATAAACTAAAGAAGCTCGGATTGCACACGTCAGTCCCAACGGCACCCTCTTCGTCGTCGGTCAGCGTGACACAGCACAGCCACCCTACAGCTCAGTTAAGCCCAAATGCTATGTTTATTGAGGACTTCTAATATCGTGATACCTTGGTTCAGTAATTTGTGAAATATCTAAATATCGTTAAATATATTTTTAAAAAACCCTAACCAGACTCTGGACTAAACAAGATGAACGTTAAACTAAAAAGTTAGAAGGGATGCTGTTTACATTAACACTTTCTTTAAAAAATATAATTGCTTTTTCTTTTTTCTTTTCTTTTTTTTTTTTGAAGTCAATTAGCCACAGTGGTGAGACGTGCTCTCTTTTTCAGCTGTTACAGTGCAGCGTGCAGAGTTTTACTTCCCAGATCACAACAGCCCCGCTGTAACCGAACTGAAAGGGACAACTTGCACCCGCGTGCAGAACGGTGCTGTCTCCCCGTCACGTGGAAAAGAGTTGTGTCACCACTGTGCGATCGGGCAGCCGAAAACCAGGAGTCTCTTGGTCAATGCCAGTATGCGGTCGGAAAGCCTTCCGTGTTCCGATAGAAAAGTCCACAGGAAGCTGTGAACAGGATCAGTCCAGAGGAGTAAAACTCTTGTGTCCGTCCAAGTATCAGTCAATGTACTGCGATAGCCAACGGAAGCCTTCACCGTAGCCTTGCCTCTTCAGCACGCTGCACATGAACACCTCCATGGGACGTGCGTTCAGGTCTTTCAGTGGCACGTTTCCCTAGGGAAGTCCAAAGAGAAGTCAGAACCGCACGCCCGCCGCCCTCAGGGAAGCGGCAACCCAGTCACCACCGTCTAGGGAAACCCCTCTCGTCTAGGGAAACCCCTCTCGGCCCGGGGAATTCCCTCTCCCGGCTGCACACCGGCCCCTTCGCGAGGGGGACCTGCCCGAGCGGCTGCCCACGGGACTTTCGGAGCCAGCAGCGTGGGAGAAGGGGCGTTAGAAACACGGAAGCAAACCATTTTCGAGGCACAGCCTGATGTACCCGCGGTACTTGGCAGTGCGATACAAGAAGCAATTGTCACCGCGTGAAGGCGAAGACTAGCCTCGCAGTGGTTTACTACCGTCACCCAGCATTTCTGATCAATTCTCTCTAACCGTCCTGTTTTTAAACACTGAAAAAATGATGAGGTGGGTAACTGGACGGAAATGCAGAGTAATGAAACCAGGAGAGCCAGACAATATGTTAAAATACCAGCTCGACACCTAATTCCCTAATCGCTGCAGAGGCACCACCGTGTTTTGCACAATTCTGGCACTTTCAGAAACTTGCCCGAGGGCGTTATAGTTATTATTACTAAAGATTCAGCTTGGTCAATATTGTGGACAAATTCACAGTAACGCCTCAATTAGTTTCTAGATGGAGCCTCATCCTGCAACGAAGCGCGCAAGCCCTCCCTCACTCGCGGACGATCCAAGATTTGGACGCCCCCCTACCTTTCCGGTGGTCTGTCCGTAGAGCCCAAAGATCTCCCGCAGTTTCTCCTCACTGATGGCCTCCGGTCTGTCGATTTTGTTACCCAAGATAAGGATTGGCACGTTGGATATTGTTTCATCTGTCATTAGCGCCTGCGTGCGAGATGGAAGAAGAGTTAAGCAGAGGCACAAAAAACATTCATCGTTCGAGGAAAACGTTTCTGTTCCAGCTCTGTGACCAACAAGGGCTGTTTTTCGGTGCTACAGTGCTCCTGCCGAAGAGGAGTCCTTCCGGAAAGGTTTTGCAGACGCAGGTCCTATCTAAACCCACAGGCCGTTTCAAAACTTCTTCGAAGGCTGCTCAAGGGCCTACGGTCGACCCACAGTAAGGGCAGCCAGGCTTCTCCAGCTCTGGGCGAGTATACCGGTAAATCCGTATTGATCCCGTCCCTGCATAAAGTAACGTGCAAATGCCTATAAGCTCACGCCTTGGACACCGCATCGCTGGCGTAAAAGGTGCACCGGCAGTGCAAATCCAAAGCACGAGACTCTCAAAATGCGCCGTGCTCAAGTTCCAGCCCAAAAAAGAGTATTATTTCTAATTTAGCTATTCAGAGGTCTTGGGGAAGGGGAGGGGGGAAAAAAAAAAAAAAGAAGTATGTTTACGTTAAGCTCAACTTTGGATTCCATAAGACGCGAGTGATCTGCGCAGTCCACCAGGAAGACGATCCCGTTGATGGCCGGCAGGTAGTTCTTCCAGACCCGGCGAGCTGGAACACAGAAGCGACAAACACCGCCCTGTGAAAACGCTGCCCGAAGTAAGAGGGAAACGACACCCAAAAGCGGGAGCCACCCTCTTCGTTATGATCTCCTCAAGGCAGCGTAAGACTTTCTGGCAAAGGGACTGGCTGAGGCCGCAAGCCAGGCACAGTCTGGAGAGCCAGTTACACTCTCGCTGCTTTCGTAAGTAAGCCTCGGCAACCACGGCTGCCCTTTTAGCCAGGGTGTCTTTCTTCCAATATTTTTGTGTATTAAAAAAAAAAAAAAAACCAAACAGCAGAAAAACTTTTCTTAGACCTTCTAGAAAGTCTAAAAATAAAAATTCAGCAATTAATTCAAAAGAATAAGCCTATGACATTCAAGTCTTCCGCGGCTAAAAGTATTTCAGGGAGCAGAGCATGAACTGGCAGCATTTTTTTCCAAACTGCCAGAATTAAGCACAAGTATTGAACGACGGATATGCTAGAGCCAGGGGGTTATTTCCACATATAGCTCCATAAATAATTTCGGGCGACCAATAATCAGGTACTGCCAATTGCTATCACTTTTCAGCATCGCGTTTTGGTAGGTTTTTCTTAAGGTGGCCGGAGAACATCACAGAAATCAGAAAATTAACCTCATTTTGGTGTCTCCCACTCAGCAACTTCACTTTTACCTTGTTCATGTCCACCCAGATCAAAAGTCGTAAAGGTCATTCCAGCAATCGTCAGCTCCTCTGATGCTGAAACATAAAAATACAGGCTGTGTTGCAGGAAAATAAAGAAGCTGTCACAGATAGAATTTCTTGGGGACGCTTGTTAACACCACACACGCTCCTCTCGTAAGATATCCTGTAGAATTCAGCCACTGAAATGGAGTCGTTTCACACAAGCACGAGCGGCAGAAAATAATTTGTCCGACCTCCTTACTTAAGCACAAGCTTATTAACCCGCGTTACGCTTTGTACATTTCATTAGAAACCCACTCCCTCCCCAAGACAGGCACGTCATATTGATTGAACCACGCCAGTTCTCGGGCTCTCCATTTTATATTTGAGAGGAAAATGCAAATCCACTTCAGCTCGGGCCACCAACGTGCAACTGCAGCCTCAGATGCAGCTTTAAGACTCTTAAAGTCCGTCGCCCCAATGCAGAGCTCTCGCCGAGGCGTCTTCCAACACCCTGTCCCCAAAACTGAAGAGGAAAAACCACGCCACGAGGCAGGCGGGGCTCAGTCGCTGGCAGACTTACTGGGATGTAGCGTCGGGACGTGCTGACCCAGCCTGTCGTCTTTGAGCATGTGCAGCAGAGTGGTTTTGCCTGCGTTATCCAAGCCCAGGAACACAAGTTTTCCAGACTTCTTGTACAAACCTGGAAGGAAAAGAAACAAGCAAGAAAAACTCCAGCAGGCTTACCTCGGCACGTGAGCAGAAGCGCTGCGACGCTTGCTGCTGTTTACATACGAACCCCTCTCCCAGAGCTACACTGCCACCTGTGCACTTCCAGCACGGACACACAACAGCAGGGAAAAAACAGTACAGCTTGAACTGGCTTTTACCAAGGTAACGCAAGGTAATGTCGACAACAACGGGCATTCTCTAAGGTCGTATGTCTGTGAGTAACCTATTCTTTTCTCAGATACATCCCAACAGAAGAGCGTGCAGCCGAGCGTTACTTAGGTGCGATGGGTTATGGATCAGTCTGTCGCCCCAAAGGGGTGTTTAAACGTGAAAATTGAATAAACTCATAGAAGATAGCAGCAAGTTGTTGAAGTGCAAAGCTCGAAACGGCACATCATTTTCTTTAGATAAACTGATTTTTTTCCACTTCCAGGTACGCATCTGCCGCAGGAAAGTTCCCTTAGGTTTCCAACAGGACTTTTTCTCATCCCTCCCTACCCCTCGCGAGGCGCTCTGGACAGAGAGCACCCCGTCCTCCAGCAGGGACCTCCGCCGGAATTCACGACCCTGGCAGGAGGCGCTTCGCCACTGCCCGCACCTCAGGAAAGGGCTGCTCGCGCCGTGGTGAAGCAGCCAGCCCAGCTGCGCAGATCACCCTAGATTGGGCAATGCTTTGGCTAGCACCCCCACAAAGAGCCTTCAACCCGGATCGCGCTGAGGGCGTTAGTCAGCGGCCAGCAGCTCCCCCAGGCACGCCACGGTGGGTAATGGGACATGAGCATTTGAGGAGAAGCAAACCAGCCAGCTGCAGCAGCGAGAAATAAGGGTGAGCTCTGGCGGAGCCAGTGAGCTCAGATACCAGGAGGAGGAGGACGGGGTTCCCTCCTTGGCTTAGGCAGCACGTCTGCCCGGGGCAGGGCGCGGGGTTAAACGGGCCCCTGGCATCAGCCCAGCTGCTCTTGCGCTTCTAAACAGCAAGAGAAGGATTGAGTGGGAGCCAAACGCTTCCAAATTATTCTCAAAGTTCCTCCTCCTAGTGTAAAAAAGCCTGTATTGATTTGCAGCTTTCTCGCCAGACTTTATACTAGTCAGAGCACACTCCAAAAGAGATGCGCTTTAATTGCTAACTTCTAAGTGATCTCGGCAACTGGCACAAGCCAAACTGACCTAAGGGCGGCTCCTGCAGCCTGAGCGGAGCTGTTTAAGAACTAACGTAACGCGGCATTACCTAGAAACTGCAGCACGCTGCTGAAGCCGTTGTAGATCCATTCGAAAATGAAAGACATCGCTGAAGATTAATCGCCTGCGTGGACAAGACCAAAACCAGAGTTACAAGCGCCAGTCCCTGACGGAAGCCGGCTGCACGCCCCCCGCCCCCGCGGGATGCTGCCACTCCGGAGCGGGTCCCGCTCCCCTCCCGGCCGGCCCGCCGAGCGCAGCCGAGCGGGAGGAGAGGCGTTTCGCCGGGAGGTGACTAATCCCCCCCGGGCGAGCTCCCCGAGCGGCCGGCCGCGGCAGCGGGCAGGGGAG
>NW_008794452.1:5334408-5346201 GCF_000699145.1 Aptenodytes forsteri | reverse complement strand
TGAGCGCTGAGCGCCGCGGGTTCGAGGCCGCCCCCCGGCGGCGCCGCCGGAGGACCCGTGTTCGAGCCCGCCCCCCGCCCGGTCCGGTCGCCCCAAGTCAAAGTCCCCTCTTCGAGGGAAGGGATAAATCCTCCCCTCATCCCCCCCCGAAACAACCCTGCACGCTAACAAGCCCCAGCACAGACCCATGTAAGGGCCGCTGTTCACCCCTCGGCTCCGGGGCTCCATTACTGGGAGGGAAAGGAGAAGGTTCCCCGCAGAGTTCAGTTTCAGTAGTTTTTATTTATAGCATCCATACGCGTACCAGGTGAGCGATCTTCTGTCGCGATTTACAAAGCACTTTACGACACACACAAGCGGGGTGTTTTGATTTTATAAATTATGTCTTCTAGCCTCCACAAGACCTCGTGCAGCAGACACGTCACTGCTAGATACGTAATTCTAATCGGCAAAGTTGCAGGCAAGGTCGTCTTGTTGACACTGAAGCTATTTTCCTGGTCTATTCCTGCGCGTGGCGACCCCTCGGTGGGAAGGGCACAGCTCTGTCACCACGGGGGGGAAGAGAGGGGGTTAGTCCTCTGTTAGCCACCCACTTATTAAGTAGTCATAGGGCACTGCATGCGTCACCTCCAGCGCAGGGCCTTCCTCCCGCTCCTGTCAACACCACCACCACGCACCCAACAGGTTCTTGTGTAGCCCTGTTTACGTGTATTTGTTTCCCTGAAGAAGTCACCCTCACTCAGCCTACCCGTGACTCGGTTCAGGGGAGGACAGCAAGCCAGAGCCAGCTCGGCTTCCCTCTGGCTCAGCTGACTCAGGGAGGTAAAGTCATTTTACCTCCACTTCCCACACGGAAGATTTCTTTGCAGGTTTATTACCCATTAAGAGACTGGAAACAACAGCCTAGCTCCTCTTTCTGCCACACAGCTGTGCGTTCTCAACGCTGCCATCAGCTCGCGTCTTTCTGCCACACAGCTGTGCGTTCTCAATGCTGCCATCAGCTCGCACTTGCCCCTGCTACAGCAACGTCCAGACTTGGTGCGAAGTGCCCATCGCCACCTCGCGCAGAAGGAAAAGGCAATAGCTGAGCCGTTGTTTTCTCAGAGTCGTGTCCCGAGGCATCAAAAGGCTCGTTACCAGCTCGCAGCAGACACTCGTTCAGTGACAGATCTCTGATCAGCGGGTAAGCAGCAACTGAAGCACCGAACACATGACCGATTTCTGCCTCTGCTCTGCGCAGGTAGGGAGTATTTCCCTTCCTTGGCTCGCCTGCACTGAGGATACTGACGAAACCCCTGTTTCGGAGGAACTAAAACTGCTCTCCTGCTATCGCTGCACTTCAGCCCTCTGCAGTGCTGCTCTTTCAGGACCTGCTATAAATCTAATCTCTTCTGGAGCAAACTATGTCACCTCAGGTCTCCTACTTACCACTCACTCACCCGCCTCACGTACCCAAACAAGGAAGTAAGGCAACAACAGAAGCTATTCAGGAATTAAACAGCATTACTGACACAAGTTAGGTCCAACAAGGTCCTTCGCTTCTCCTAGCGCTAGAGCCATACCTAGCTACCAGTGAAGACCCTCATTTTCCTATTGATAATTCCTTTGAGGAAGCCTCCACTCTGCACTGGGACATCAGTGTGGGTTGTGAGACTTACCTTCGGGTGGGATCGGGTTGGCAGCTTTACACGGCGGTGCCTGAAATGAGACGTGTATTAGCAGATAGCAACTGCTGACAGATGTTGACCTTACGCCTGAAGCTCACTAGACGTCATTTAGAGCTGCGCAAGTCTTCACTGAGCACAGTCTAAGATCTAAGCAGTGTAAATTGGGCTGTGGCAGCCAGTGCTGGTCAGCTGTGAGGGAATAAATGAGCTCACGTGCGGCGTGAGTCCTGTCGTTCCCACAGCCTCCTCATTCCGTACATGTCCTACATGCCGGAGGCGCTCTGCTCTAAGCAGAGGCTGCAGTGCCATCTACTTCTCACCCTAAGCACTTACCGCTCCAGCGTCTATACAGTTGCGTGCAGCCTGCTTTTTTTAAACCTACAATGTGATGGTGGCATAGAAGTACAAAGGACTCTCAAAAAACTTCTCTGAAGAGCTTTCATCCGGTGTTTAGCAACCAAAGGCAGACAGGGCGTCTGGTGACACATCCTCCACGAGGGTTACACTTTCAAAAAACTTTTAAAGTAATTCGGATACCACCAGAGGATACAAGCCCTTTTAAAACCAAGAGGATGATAGAAGGCTACAGAGAAACTCTGGTTTCCAGTCACATTTCCATACACTGAGGCAACATTTGCATTTTGATTTTCCTATCCCATTCCTCTAACCCCTTTCAAGTTGCCAACAACAGTACTTGACAAGCCTAGGGAGAGGCAGTTAAGTCCTGAAACTGTAGGGGTACTACACTGGGAACTTCAAGCTTTTCACTGCAAAGGATGCAAGGTCCCTGGCTGCAAGGCTCTCAGAAATTAGACTTTCTCTTCTCACAGCGTGACCTGTGCTGCAAAGCTCTTGGAAGGCCAAATATTTAAACACGCTCTGAACAGCTGACAGCCAAGTTACAGTTCAGAAGCTTAGCCCTTCATGCAAACTCTGTTTTGGATTCCATCTCCCAGATGACTAAAGGCAAGGAGAAGCCTCTGGAGGAACGTCTGGCTTGCTCCACATCCATCCTATTTAACCAGAAACAGGTGCTGCAGTCAGTCATGCAAAAAGATTCTGAGCATACAATGCGCTATTCACACAGCAAGGACAGTTTACGGTACCACACAAATCGTATCGTTTTGCTGGACACTGATGTTGGGGGAAGGACACTGATGTTGGGGGAAGGACACTGATGTTGGGGGAAGGACACTGATGTTGGGGGAAGGACACTGATGTTGGGGGAAGGACACTGATGTTGGGGGAAGGACACTGATGTTGGGGGAAGGACACTGATGTTGGGGGAAGGACACTGATGTTGGGGGAAGGACACTGATGTTGGGGGAAGGACACTGATGTTGGGGGAAGGACACTGATGTTGGGGGAAGGACACTGATGTTGGGGGAAGGACACTGATGTTGGGGGAAGGACACTGATGTTGGGGGAAGGACACTGATGTTGGGGGAAGGACACTGATGTTGGGGGAAGGACACTGATGTTGGGGGAAGGACACTGATGTTGGGGGAAGGACACTGATGTTGGGGGAAGGACACTGATGTTGGGGGAAGGACACTCAGATTTGTACTCACTGCATCCACAGTAGCTTTTGCACACTCTTGACTACAGCAGAAAGGGCTGTCAGACACCGTCAGATTCATGCTAGAAGAGAAAGGTCGCTTGTGAAAACGTGAAAACCAAGTCTCTCCCCCAAGAATATTAAATAATGGAATATTAAAAATCATTGTTATAGTTGCCAAGCTGAAGGGGAAGGCCTGCGGAGACAGCCAGCAGCTAACAGAAAGCACGGCACCACTCAGGAAAGGAAGTTTCAGGGTTATTTGTTTAGGGGAAAGGAAAGCGCACAATACCGCAAGTATTAACCTACCAGTTGATCTCCCCTCCGTCAGTTTTCTTCGCTATTAAAGCTTTCCAGTGTTCATGAGTGCTTTTGATGATGTTCACTGCAAAATCCTGAAGTTGAAGATGACAACAAACATCATGTTATGTGTAAGCACTAGGCCATTTCCTCCAGACTATCGGTTACATGGAATGAGAGGCCAGTATTTATAGGCTGATTTTAGATAGTTTCCGACTCTGGAAGGGTCTCAAAGAGACCCCTTCCGTTACTGCGCCCCTCAGGAACAGCAGCAACCTCCCAGCGCACAACAGCTGAACAACGGGGATTTTATAAGACCAATTGTTTTACTTCCAAGATGGGAGGATACGCCAAGGTCACCTAGCGAGCTTAAAGCCAAAAGAAACTGAATGCAGACATTCTAGTCTCGGGCCAGTGCTGTATTATAAAAGCACCTCCACCCTGCTGCTCCTCCCAGTCAGTTTGTCTTCGGCAGCTAGTTGATCCTGACCTATCTATGAGCTTTCTTCCACTCCAGGCAAATCATTCAACTGCTGTGCAGATCAACAGGAAGGGACGTGCACCTAATCCAGCTTTGCAACTATTTAAAAGTGAATCTGCTTCCAAGCATATCACAGCTTTTTTCCTTAAAAAAAGTAGCAAATGCTCAAGCATTAACCTGTCAGCTGGAGAAAGAAGCACACACAATTCTTTGTTAGCATGAACAACAGCAATAAATATCCTGGTTTGATACCACACAGAGCCAAATAAAACACTGCAGGAACACGTGTGAGGTTCTTTGTCCCTACTTTCCGCCTTGGCCTTGATTCCAGTTTCACCCATCCTGAGGGGCAGCGAGATGTCCCAGCCCACCCAGCCTAGTGCCGTGCTACAGTTGAAGGGGACAAGTCCACTCCCACGTGACTTCCATTTTTCCCCCCTTACCCTTTCCTTCCCCTCCCACACCAGGCTTTGCAGGCCCTCCCCTTCTCTGCACCAACTCCATAGCTCTGGGAGTTGAGTCGCCTCACTAACCCACTCATGGCACACCAGGACTGGCAGGAGGGAGGGTGCAGAAGCAGGATTTCTCCCGTTCAGGAGCAGTAAGTTATTCAGAGAACAGGCAGAGGAATAACGCTGCCAAGGCAGAGCCTTACTCAAAGGGCGTGAGGGAACACTTTAACGCCTGAAGGCAGAAGCATTTTAACTCCTGAGCAGTCAACTTGCAACAGGCTGCAGTGGAAAAAAGCCAGTGAGCAAGGGAGGCAAAGGGTGATGTCAAGCACCCTTTGCTCCAGAGCAGGAGCAAATAAACCTGGTGTTTTCCATCCTGGCTCTGACATGGGGGTTCCCAGCCCTGAAGTGATCCCACGTGAATGTCATCTAAAAGAAAAACTGATAATATCCAACAGCAGCCGGGTGATAACCCTATGCTTTTTCTCGTAGTATTCCTGCAAGCACTGGGCTGGAAACAAGCAGAATGGTAGGCTGGAAAAACAGCAGGAAGAATGAAGTCAGCAGCCCCGTAGAAACCCATTCTCTCAGCAACTACTCATTTGTGTCCCCATGCACCTTGAGCTCAGGTTTTGGACAGCATGCCTTTGCATGCTCACAGCAATGGAGAAAGGCGGTCCTACCTTGTCTTTAAATTCGCCATTGAAAGCAAACTGGTTTTCTGGCTTTCCATCAGGTACTTTGTATCTTCTGAACCAGTCCACTGTAGCTTCTAAGTATCCAGGTTTCATCCTTCTGACGTCATTGATATCTAGCCATGGAGAAAAGGTTTGTTAGCCAGATCTAGTAACAGAAGTTACTTGGCTACTACCCCACTCTTCTGAACCGCCCCTCCTCAAGTAGCCTTAGCAACATTTCAGACAGGTTACAGTAAAGACGCAGAGTAGACATCTGCACAGGAAAGTTAGTGTTTCATCTTCACAGTATATCCTGATTGCCCCCTGGAGCATGGACATGTTTAAGCAGCTTTGACTTACTGGACAACCCCTTTCCTTCCACTCAGAGGACAGGCTGTGCAGCCACCCTCTTCTTCAAGGTGCCAGGCTGTGCAGAGGACTGACAATTTGGGATAAACAGCAGTAAAATGTTTTGCTATAGGATCGATAACATCCTATTCTGCTGTCCTTCCAGTATCACATCTGATGAATACTGTGGCATAGAAGGAGCAAGCCCATGTCCTGACTTGAAAGCTTCCTGCAGGCTCTCAACGGAGAAAGGGAAGTACTAAACCTGCTCCTCCTTCCTGTTACTTACCATTATAGTTGCCTGCTTCAGGGTCTTCAACGTTGATAGCAATTATCTTCCAGTCTGTCTCTCCCTCATCAATCAGTGCCAGCATGCCCAGCACCTTCACTTTGATGACTTCCCCTCGAGAGCAGACCTGCAAGGACAAAGACCTTGTTGTCTGTACTGATGCATCCAAGGAATGCACAACAGGAGACTGTACAAGCTGTGAGAGTTCAGCAAGCAGTCGGGTACCGCGAAATTAGCTATCGCTTATCAGCGATTCATAAGCCTTGGCTCACAAGGCTTGCACTGTAAGATCTCGTCAACAATCTCCAGAGGCAGTAGAAGGAAACAGCACATTCTTAAGGTAGAGGAGGTAGGAACTGAATAATGTCTCCGGATAATTGACTTCAGAGACATTAATTATGTTTCAAAAGACAGTTACCCTTTAGAATGCATTACCTTGCTTCCAATTTCACACACATCAATTGGATCGTTATCTCCACAGCAGCCAGTATTTCCATCTTTGTGACCTGGGTCTTCCCAAGTCTGCAAAAAAACCCCCACACATGAATAAGAACTCTCAGGTTTCAAGAGGAAACAAAAAGCAGCTTTATTTCAGGCATGCAGTTGCCTTGAAGATACAGATGATGGCCCACTTCACACTTGCTTTCAGGTCTAGTGGTTGGCTACTATTTCACTTGCGCCTGCAAATGCAGTTTGAATCCAAGTTAAAAGGTCTTATCTTGCCAAGGGTAAGCTGCTCCCTCCCACTCACAAACCTTTTTTCAACCACTTTCCGGACTTCCTCCTCCATTCCACAGCTGCATAAAGGTGAAGTTCATATCTATAAACAACACTCATTGATTTGGCTGCCCGCCTGTTCCTCTCCCTATTCATTTCTTAACAGAAGTTTCCTGAACTCCAGATAGCAGTCCAACAGAGATGGAAGACAGACAAGGTGTATTGTTGCCTTTTAATTAAACAATTAAAGACACGTTGTTAGACTAGAGCAGTGACAAGAATGCGGAGTCCCATACCCTGTGCTACCCAGCATCCTAGCATGTCTCACCTAAAGCGGTGAGTGTAAGTTGAAAAACAGGACTCCAGAAGGCATTTGAGCTATGCCTCCAAAAATAACAGCTGCTTAAAACACGCTTATGATCAGGAGCAAAAGGACACCGTGCCCACTTGCATCATAAGGAGCATCTACCCCTAAGGTTGTTGAGATACAAAAAGAAGGAATGCTCTTCCCAAATCTCTGCATGCCAGGACACGACTAGTATAGTCAAGACCTCGTGATGCATCCAGGGCATTCAGGAAGATGTACTGAAACCTGGGTGGTACCGAGGGACTCTTCACAATCACTATCGTACTTCTCTACAAGGAAGTGTTAAGTTTGGTCCCTCGCCCTTGATGCATAAACATCTTTGATCCACTAACACACAACTGAGCAAAGGCTTCAAAAGCCGTAACTCTGTACAAAGAAACTGGCTCCAGAATCCATCCGAGTAGAAAACAATTCAACTTCAAAACACCGTCTTCAGCCACTTGGACTATCAAGACTAGAATTACAAAATTCAGAGCGTTTCCCTCTGAACTGTCACTGACAATTTATTTCTCTAAAGGAAACTCAAACCTTAAGAGAACATCAGAGGCAAACAGCCTTGCTCAAAGTTCCTCTTTATGTAGCAGTCACCAGCCAGTTAAGAGCATGTGTCCAGCTGTCACCATCTGTCGGTCCCCCCTTGCCAGCTGTTTCAGAGAAAGCGTGTCTGTGCAGCTGCGGACATCTGCCTCACGCAGTCTCTGGACTTCTGAGTGTCTGCCACTCAGTTCCAACACTGAGAACAGGGCATCCACTACCATCCAACAGGTCAATACTTAATCTAGGTGTGTGTTTTAGACCCTATTAAGAGGGGCAGAAATGGGAAAGATACAGTCTTCAGATCTATTCAGATTTTCATTGTCCACATCCAAAGTCTAAATCAATCAGCTAATTCACTGCAAGAAGAATCTTCTGTAAAGATTCAACCTAAGGGCCGTACACCAAGATCCTGTACCATTAGCTTAAAACTTTAGCTCTTTATGCTTCACCAGGCAGGAACTGAGGGCATTGCATTGCCAGATGCCCAGTTCCTTGTGTAGCGACAGCTTCCCTCATCCAAAGACAAGGACCTGCCAGCTACTGTCCAACCAAACTGCTGAGTGGCCAAGGAGAGGAGCAACACAGCAGGTACCTCACTAGCAGCAGCTGCTCATCCTCAAATAGATTGTTTACAGCATTAGCTACAAGCCTACCTCTTGAGATTTCTACTTAAAAGTACCCCTGCTTTCTCGACAGGTTCTCTTCATTAGCAAGATTATATATGCAGCTGCAGATGCTGTGTTCCAGATCAGACTCTCAGCTAACCTTTTGCTCATTAATACAGTGGTAGTCAGAGACACACACAGAGGCATCCTCCCTCCTCCCCACCAGAAAGGATGAGCCACTGAGACAAGTTACAGTACCTGTGGGATAGCACCGTAATTCCAGATATAACCCTTATGGGGAAACACGTTAGCTACGTAGCGCAGTTTTCCTTTCTTAACATCTTGCTTAATTGGGTTTAAGGGATCCTTTGTTGCAATCTGAAAGAAGAGTTATATAAATCTCTTTACTTTGCTCTCTTAAGAAAAAACAAGCTATTTTTTTTAAAATGAAGCTGGCTACTAACTGACAAGCCAAGAGACCAGGAGCTGACCCTGAAGCCAACAGCAGATACTGGACAACTCCATTTCCTGTTGCATTGCCATCTCCTGGGATATAGTTTTCAGCAGACTTACAAATGTCAGAACCACATGGGGTTGAGAGCCATAAGATGCTGCTTTAATCAGAAGCCACAGAAGAATACTAAGTTATTCCAACTTCTGCAAGTCTCAGCCTCCATACTAGACGTCTAGCATTAAGTAAGTATTTACATGAGAAGATAGAAACCACTCTGATTCAGGAGGTGGAACTGAGAAGGAGAGAATCAGCAAAGCCAAAGATTAATAGACTAGTCAGCTCAAGCACTTGAGCTGGGAACTGTAATATAGTTACCTCCATTTTAGCATTTGTCCATCGAGGTACTTCCACAACCATGTTGAACACATTCTGAAGAAAGCAAAATATCAGTGAATGGGAAGGAATCTCAAGACCACACTTTACACTAGGGAACACAAAGCATGAAAACCAGCCAATTAGCATAACTTTTTTCTGTTTTTTTCCAGTGCCAGTTTTGATACAGTTGATAGAAGTCCTGTAGTCCCGTCAGTCACATGTCATCACTCGAAGTTTCATCCCATAAAAGATACCAGCAAAAGCCAGATTGAGGTTACCCATGCATGCTCCATCAGTTGCCACCTATGAATATCTCCATCATGTTCCTAGGTTATGGAACAGCAGGTTTAAATGAATCGAAGACAGCTGCATACAAACTGTCCTACGCAGAACAAAATGAGGTTTTAGGCATATTTATTAAATACAAAGCACTTAATGCTACAGCAAGAGCCACCCTGGCAATTTGGAAGAGACAAGGCTTATAGGAGTAAGCCATCTGTTTAGTAATGTGGGTACCTACGTTCTATCCTGAACGACCGAGAACATGATTCCCAAATATTCTAGTCTGTCCTGAAGTAGGGAGAGATGCCCGAGCTTCCCCCCTCCAAGCCAATAAACCTTGTTAGCAGTACAGTGCAAGGATAAAGATGTGGGGGAGAAACATAGAACCACATCTTGCAGTATCTAGTTTACAGGTGATGCTTGAAAACATCTCCTGTTGACTCCAGCTGGGCTGAGAGGACTCCTGAGAGTTCAATGTCAGTCTCCTCTTCAAGAAAACAAGCTTTTCCACGCTTGAACCTTAACATTTGCTGTTTGAAGAGATTATGGCTTTTAACAAAAAGCCAAACCTCGTTCCCTAGCATTGACAAGGTTTCTAATCCCCATGCTAAGCAGTATTAGGTTGCAAAATCCGTTGCACCTGTATTGCACCATAATTAGATTGATATTGTGCAATGAGTGCTGTTATATCATTGACTTTGCCCACACCCTTCCCTAACAGAAGTTTATTACATCTCCTTAATTGCAGGGGCTCACTGCTCATTTGCAATTTAAAAGTAAAAGCTATATACTATTTTGATTTATAAGTAACTCGAGGAAAGGAATGAGGCAATCAGAACCAGGTAGGCAGGGTGCTTACGGCTTTGCAGGCAAGGAAAGATGACTTGGGGTTGCATCTTTGTTCGGTTCGCAGTTTCCCCACAGTCCAACTGACAGATCTGCCGTGGTCTAAGACACCCAGTGAGTAGCCCAAGGTCACTCCTTTGTAATGCCAAGACATGCAGGTACAGATAAGGTCAGCTCATCCCAGCCCTAGACTGAAAAAACCACCCTGCAATCCTCTCAGTGTCTTAGAAGTCTAAGGATAAAGATCAAGGAGCCCAGACAGAGTAAGACAACCTTCTGCTCCAAGCTGGGCTTCCTACCATAGCTGGTAATGAACCTGCTAAGTAACAAGTAAAATCTCTGTGGAGAGGCACTCCAGCAAAAAGAGGTCTAATGTGATCAGCACTGTTGTGTAACTTTGGGGACTGCAACCTTCAGTGATACTTGCTTCTCTTAACGACTTGGCACGGAGAAGCTGGCAAGCAGCACTAAGCGCCTGAAGGCACACCAGTAGTCCAGTTTTGCTTGTTAATCATTACCAGTCTGCGGAAACCCTCCTCACCCCTATACTCACTCCTCTGCTCTTTCCTCCCCTGTTCTGTGAGCGTCTGCAAAGCGTAGTATTATCTGGATTTTCCTTGTCCGAGTTACCTTTCAGACACCTGCTTTTGAAAACTGCTTTCCCAGTTGGCCACAGAAACTGCTTCGCCACTGTCCTTGATTATTACAATGTCTTTTCCCTTCTGAGCAGACAAAAGCCGCCTCAGACTTCCCAGAGCATATTCTGACAACACCTGCACTTCACAGCTCAATCAGTTACTTTTTAGAGGTTCATCTCTCAATTCTGCATACTCTTTTCCTTTCCCATAACCACTCTCTACCTCCAAATTACACGAACATTAGAACAGTTCATCCACTATGTTTCTCAAGCTGCACAGCTTTTTAGTACACGTTAAAAGAAGAAACGAGCTACAAAGGCAAGGAACACAGAGAGCCCAAGCCACCACTGAAAAAGCATTTAGTGAAAACCGAAGCACAGCCGTTTTGGTTTCCTAGAGCATTTTAGACAGTGATTTAGAACAGCCTAATTTGACTAACCGCTGGTTGCCAGAAGGATGTAAAAGCCCTGCATCACTGCATGCAGCAGGCTCCCCAGCTGCACTTTTGGTGAGGCAAGAGGTCCCCAGGAGCTGCTACATCAAGAATTTAATGTCCTCACATTCTGTTCAGTGGCTGATTATACTACAGGCATAACGTGGCCTTACTGCAGTCAAAACCCAAGCCTGAAATATCATGCAGCAAGAGCGTATACCTCCACAGGAGTGGATGCCGATATTCAGCTAAACAGAAGACTGCTTCTTTTAAGCCAAAATGCTTTCATGTTATCTCATGGGCAAGTTCAAGACAACCACTCGTATCTCAGACACCAATACGAGAATGAGATCATCCGTTCTCCTCTCCTGCGTCACTCTACCCGAGGCTGACTGCGAGAAAAGGGCACCCATTCTTTGCAAGATCTGGTGATGCTTCCATTAGGGTGCTCCTGCCGAGAAGCAGCGTAAGGAACTGGGCGCCTCCCTCGGGTATTTCAGGCCTGCAGGACCGCACTCCCTGAGGACCACTGACAAAATACTCACCCCCGGGGCCCAGAGCTCCGGCGGTTGCTCTTGCCACCGGCCCCAAGCCAACGAGGCCACACCAGCCACCCGGCCCGGTGCTCCTTGCTCCGGCCCCTCTCCCCTCTTACCTTGCCGGCATCCGCGTAGATGGGGATATCGTGGAAAGGGGAGATGTAGCGGCCGGCGGCGTCCTCTGCAAGGCAAGGGGGGCGAGTCAGGCCCGGCCTGAGGGGACGCCTC
>NW_008794452.1:5329986-5333602 GCF_000699145.1 Aptenodytes forsteri | reverse complement strand
GTGGCCCCCATTCTGCCCCTCGTCCGGGACGGCGCCGCTGGGGGAAGCGGAGGAGCCAAGGCAGGGACATGGCGTCAGCAGGACGCGCCTTTATTTCGGTGACTCACTGCCCAGGGTGTGGCGAATCCCCGTGCCCCACCCCGCAAGCCCTTGGTCCAGAGGTGCCCGGTGGCTGTGGCTGCTCAGCTGTCCCACGGGGGGACGCCAGCGTGGTGCGGTGCGGCGCCAACGGCCCCGACTCGGAGGCGGGTGGTGAGTCGCTGGCCCGTGCCTGGGCGAAGACGCGGTTGCGGGCGCCAAAGAGGATCCCGCAGCCGTGGCTCCTGGGGGTGTAGGGCCCACGATGGCGATGACGGTGGGGTGAGCAGAAGGGGGCCCTGAAGACCTCCTGGAAGCCCCGTCGGAAGTTCTCGTTGAAGTAGCCGTAGATGATGGGGTTGGCACTGCTGTTAAAGAAGGCCAACCAGTGGGCGAAGGGGAAGACGTAGACGGTGACCAGGCGGAGCTGGCCCTCGCTCAGCCGCCCGTAGTCCGTAAGCAGCATCAGTGTCCAGAGGGGCAGCCAGGAGAGGGTGAAGAAGAGGGCGACGATGATAAGCATGTTGATGACCTTGGCCTTCCTCCGGGAGACCCTCCTTCTCTCCGGCTCCTCTTGGCCGTGGGCAGGCGCCGTCGACTTGAAGAGCTTGAAGGCGATGCGGGCATACATGATGACGATGAGGGTGAGGGGAGCCACATAGATGTGGGAGAAGAGGATGGTGGTGTAGATCCTCCTCATCCCCGTCTCGGGCCAGGCCTCCCAACAGGAGTAGAGGGGGTAGGAGTTGTTGTAGGTGTCCACCATGAAGTGGTGCTCCTCCCTGGTGACGGTCAGGGTGATGGCAGCGGGGCACATGATGATCAGGGCCAGCACCCAGATGATGGTGATGGTCACCAGGGCTTTCCTCAGCGTCAGCTTCTGTCGGAAGGGGTGGACGATGCAGCGAAACCTGTGGGAGGGCAGACGGTGGTGGCTTTGGGGACCTGGTGGGACGTCCCTGGGGAAGGAGGGTGGCCAGGACCCAGGGGTGGGAAGGGAGGGTAAGGTGGGTTGCTCTTTACATATGGCTTTTGGTGGCAGAGACAGGTTGGGATCTCTCCAGCTTTGGTGTTTTCAGCCCAAGGTGGGGAAGGACACCTTGCTGGGATGCCCCATGGACAGCTTTGTGGTCCTCCTGGAGAGCTGGGACATGCTCCTGACGTCTCCAGGAGCTTTCCCATGATGGAAACCACACGGGACACCCGAACACGCTGGGGGTGGCTTGGTCCCCATGTCCCCACGTCCCCACACCAACGTACCTCTCCACAGCGATTGCCACCAGCGTGAAAACTGAGGCGGAGACGGACATGCCCTGCACCAGGCCGCTCATTTTGCACATGGCGTTGTCAAAGGGCCAACCTGCGAGGGGACACTGTGGAGGTTGTAGGTGCCTTTGGCTCAGCCGGGTCCATTGGCAGCTCCCTCTAGATGTCCCCATCCACCATGTCATTGCTGGGGGACGCTAAATCCTGCTCCTAAGCGGGGGGCTGCATTTTTGGCTCATACAGAGATGGCCTTTAGCAGTACAGATGCTTGGAGAAAAACCCCAAAATTGCTAAAAACGACATGTATTACACTTCTTAGAAACTCAAAGAGCATGGTGGTTGTCATTTCTCCTACCCTTATGGGGACTGACCTTGGGATCCTCAGTCAGAAGGGCTTTCATCTTGTTTCTTGACCCCTGCTAAGGCGTTGGCAATAAATAAATTGCACTCCGTAATAAATAAACACAGACTCTGCCCTGTGCCCCAGCTACCGCTTTCGCTAAACTCTGCCAACCATGCCAATGCTGCGCTTTATCTTTGGAACGTCAATGGGCAGAGCTGAGCCAGCGCGGGGAGAAGATTGATGCCAGAAGAAGAGGGGTTTTTTTCAGTGCTGCTTGATGGAGGACAGCTGAACTTTAAATAAATATGTAAATGCACTGTTAAGGTCATACTTATTTTGCCAAAAAATGTCCAAAACCTGGGGAAAAAAAAAAAGGACTCTTCCCCCTAAAATAATAGGTCTAAATGAAATGATACCTTTCATCAGATGTGGTTGAGTGGCCACCACCTGCCCTCCTCATCCTCAGCAAAGAAAAGCACCCGCAGGCAGGAGATTTGGGGGTGGCCTCATGTGTGAGGGGCAGAAGGTGGATGATGTTCCACACCAATTTCTCTTCCCCCCCCCGCTGCCCTGCTCACCCGTGATGAGGTTGTCCACCAAGGTAGTGGGCATGCAGAAGATGCCCACCAGCAGGTCGCTGATGGCCAGGTTGAGGATGAACATGTTGGTGACCGTCCGCATCTGGCGGTTCTTCACCACGATAAAGCACACCAGGATGTTGCCGATCATGCACATGAGGAAGATGAAGGTGTAGGCCAGGATGAACATGGCGGCCACGGGGGAGGAGTGCTGGTAGTATGCTGAGAAGGTGTAGTTCTCCCTCAGGAGGTGGCCCTCACTTGCGGTGGAGTTGGGCCAGCTGCCGTTGGAAGGGCCTGAGGAAGGGAAGGCAGGAAAATGAAGCTGGAAGAGGATAAAGCGATTATTCCCTTCATTTCTTAATGCCCTCGGAGATGGGTTTTCATATTTATAGCAGTGCCCAGCCTGGCTGTGATGTGTCCTGCTGGGATCATCTCAGTGCCCCAACGAGTCTCCTCCTTGTTGGGTTACACGGCCCAAGGTACCGCAGCACCTCAGCTGAATTATTATTTTATATCATTATTTTGATGAGGAATGAAAGCAGCCCAGAAGACATCCTGTTCTCATGGGATTTTTTTAGGGATGATGCAAGGAAGAGAAATCCATGTCGTGACACCTCAATGCTCCGGCTGTGCGGGCGCTGTGTCCGTGCGGTCCCCGGCACGGCCGGCCTGGGAGCATCCCTGCTCCCGGGTGTCTGCTGCTGCTTCTCCTTGCGCTTCTGAGGTTTGCAATTTGAGATCCCTTAAAATCTTCTTCTCCCCGGCAAAGCCGCAGTACCTGAGGCAGGTGGGCTGGGATAGAGGAGACCCTGCTCTCCCCTTACATATAAAGCAAAAATTATACATAATTATGATCATTATCTGGGACTGTAAGAGCTTCTGACGGAGGGGGGGATGGCACTTTGTCACTACAGATTTAACAGGGGGAGCGGGTCTGTGCAGCACCCACCCTCAGGTTTCCCCAGCTTTACGCAGGCAGGGATGCAGGAGGATGCCGGGTGCGGGCAGGAGCTGCCTGCAGCAGTGACGGGACTTACTCCGGGCAAACCCAGGCTGCAATTTTAAGGCAGAAAAAGGCATATTTTTGCTTTAAGGCTCAGCCTAACCACCTGCAGGTCAGTCCCGCTCTGCGAAACCACTGCAAAGCTGCTGCATGGTGGGCGGCTGTATCATCCCCCCATCCCTGTGCTGGTGCTCAGCTCGCCAGCCAAGATGCCTTTCCCAGCAGCTGGGACCACCGGTTTCCCCGAGGCTCCGGCACGCAGGGAGGCCCTGCCTGGCCTCAATACACCTGCCCTGGGCACAGAATTCAGCCAACACGTTTCCAGTGGGGCTTCAGAGAGGTGCC
>NW_008794452.1:5329380-5329922 GCF_000699145.1 Aptenodytes forsteri | reverse complement strand
AGCCACAGGAGGAGCCACCACTAGGAGAGGCGAGGAGGCAGGCAGGGCTGCTGGGGCATGATGCTCCGGCCGGTTGGCATCAGGTGCACCTGCACAAACCAGCTTCATTAGCAGAAGCGATAGCAAAGACTGTAATGAGATTGCCTGAAACCTGTGATATTAAGCCCGAAACTTTGCTGGACTTTATCTCTTTGGGCTGCAATGTCTTGCAGCATTAGCGGGCAGTGGGTGTCCTATGGATGAGGAATCACAGGAGGTTTCAAAAGCGAGGTGGAAGACAAGGAAAGGAAAATAAGGGGCTGCCAAGCGCCCGGGTCAGTGCCGGATGGATGGAGGCATCCTCCGTTCATCTCGGAGGAGGTGACAAGGGGCTGGGGAGGCGATGGGCCACTCACCTCCCTGCCTGGCCGCGGGAAAGCGCCACAGGGAAAGGCTGGGCTGATGGAATAGGGGTCTGGGGGGGGCTGGACACCTTTTGGGGGGATAAAATAAAATAAATCAGGTCTCGGTACTCACCTCCGCCGGCCCGGCCTGGCTCCGGG
>NW_008794452.1:5320182-5329164 GCF_000699145.1 Aptenodytes forsteri | reverse complement strand
GCGGAGGGGGGGGCCGGCGGGACACAGCCTCCCATCGCTATGGATACCGGGGTACCCGCACGCACTCCCCACGCCTGAGGCAGCGCGGGGAGGTGGGGGGGTGGTGCGGCAGTCCACGGGAGGCAAGGAGAGCACCGGAGCAGGTTTGTTCCCTGGGGAGTGTGGGGTCCCCCTCACCGCCCCTGAGGTCCCCATGCTGATGCTGCCACTTGGTGCCTCTCTCTCCTCCAGCTGATGACCGGTGTTCCCAGCAGCGCTCCTGCCTGTCCCAGAGGGGGGAAACATGCTGGGACCCCCAACATGAGTGGTGAGGACCCTCGTCCTCCACCCCGTGTAAATCACCCACGCAGTGGGGAAGAGCAGCACGGTCCTTAGGGATGCTGGTCCTGGCCCAAATGTCCTCCGCCCGACTCCAGCTCCTCCATCATTGCCAACATCAACAAACCCCCTTTTACCACAGTCTTTTACCAAAGTTTGGCTTAGGCAAGTCTGCAAGTCAACTATTTCCAGGATTAACCATTCCTGGCTGCCCCCAGCCATCCCCCAGCACTGGGAAGCTTAAAAACAGGAAGGAGCAAACACAGGAGATGTTTAAACAAGGCATTTTGAGATAACGGCTGCGATTTCTCCCAGGAGTTTTTTTGCAGGCAGCCAGCTGCCAAGGGACACCAGCGTGCCTAGTAGTGGCCTCCCTGCCACCTAGGAGCCACCATCCCTGGGCTGTATCCTGCACCCCACAGACCGTTTCTTCCTTGGAAAGAAAGTGGCATGACCTGAAGACCCACACCACCCAGGAGGTGCATGCACGCTTCTGGAGACAGCCATGGGGTGAGCAGTGTGTGGGGACCTGCTGGCACTGGGTCGCTTTGATTTCCACGGTGAAAAACCATGGGGAAAAAAATTTCCCTTGGAAAATCCAGAGAAATACTGCTCAGGTCTGGGCAGAATCCAGCTGGAGGCATCAGCCCAAGCTGCAGCAAGCACCTGCAGGGATGTGCAAAGGGGCTTCTTTAAGGAGAAGACAACTGATAACTGAAACTTAGCAAATACAAAAAAATCCCCACACTGAACAGGAAAACATTTAATCAGGCATTTGGCACATTGCCATATCAGCAATTCAAGGGGGAACCCTTACAGCCGCAGGGATGCCCCCCACCATCCTGGCCCTGGACCAGGGCAGCAGATGCTACCTATCACCAGCCAGGTGGGAGGGATGCGGCCAAGCATCCAACTCCCCCAATTTTACCCAAACCTCACACCGCACGCATCCCAGCTCTGCTTCCTCCCCAAGCACTGGCAAAACACAAAGCAGGAGATTCCCCAGCTCGGGAGCTGGCAGAGCCATCCCTTCGCAGAGGAGACCCGCTGCTTGCTTTTTATTAAGGAGAAAAAAAAAAAAGAGGGACTGGCTGAATCGCTGCGGGTTTGGGACAGAAATAGCGGCATAGCAGGGACTGACCTAAGCCAAACCACTCTTGCAGGCAGTCGCCCTTCGGGAGAGCTCGCCCAGGCACCCCGAGACCCTCTCAGGCTTTGGGGACAGGCTCCTCCGGTGACAGCAGCAGGTCGAAGGGGATGAGGGGCCGGACAAGCAGCCGCACCTCGGGGCCGACAGGGTTCGCCCGCAGGTTGAGGCTCCGCAGCGATGCCATGGTGGCCAGCTTCTCCACTGGCACTTCTGCAAAAGGGAGCACTGAGGTGAGCACCCATCCTGGCGTCGGCTGCCAGGGAATTCAGAGCAGCAGAGGGGACAAAAGCCACAGCAAGATGGGCAGTCTGGAGCAAACCCTGCTCCCACCGGTTTCCATGCTTTTATCAAACCAGAAACTTCATCAAATAATATTAAGTTATATGACTATTCAAATGTCTTGGCAAGGTGCAAACACCACGATATTAAATGTGGACACTGCCCTCCAGTTCTCCCAGTACTGAAAAAAAACCCCACTGGGGTGCTAAACTGGTATTCAAAGACTTATTCCCTTATTTTATTTCCAGTGTTGCAATGCCCACGAGTCCTCACCAGGCTAAAGGGAGAGCACATGCTCTTTGCCCTTGTTGGACAGGCTGCAAAATGGCTCTCGGCCATCGCCAGGCAGCCTCCTATTTTGCAATTCCCACAAATTCAGGTGTTTTCTGCTAGAAAGGGTTGCTAAAGGAAACCCTTTTTACATGGGAAAAAAAAGGTGCCTTAACCTGCAGGTCTCTGGATGGTCCCAATGTGAATCCACTGAGAGTAGAGGAATGAGACCCATACAAAAACCTAACCATTAAGATCGTTAAAAGATGATAGATATAGCTTTTTGTTACAAATCACAATATTTTGAGCTTGAAAAGCCCACCTGCCTGAGTTTACCAAGAACAATTTCTTTTTAATTTGACCACAAAAATGACAACAGCCTTTTATATCCCCAGCTCTGATTTCTTCTGCCAATACTTGAAGCAGAATTGCAGTGTTGTAATTATAGCTGGGCCGGTGATTATGCAATTTTTAAACCATGAAAATTATTTTATGCTGGAAAAAGACTCAAACACCTTCATGGCTTTTTTCTTTTCCCTCCAGAGAGCAGTGCTATTTTCTGTAATACACATATTTCTTAGTAGCACATCTCTCTCATCAGGCTGAGCTTCACATGGATTTTTTTATACCTCTTCTTTATGGTGGATTTGTTCACTGCCACTCCTCCTGTATCATTTTGCATTTTTTTCCCCCTTGATGCACAAAAATATTTTTTTTAATCGATTTTCCTGTTTAATGATCTTCTAAGGCTATGCAGAGTGATAAACCCCCATTTTGCTTAAATTTAGGGAGTTAAGGAAAGTATTTTAGGGAGCAAGCCTTGCCCAGGGTGGGAACAGCCCAGCTCTGCAGCTTAATTCAAGGTAAGGAGCAGTGACTCACCCCTGGCATGAAGCGACAGGCAGGGCATGCAGTGCAGCCTCTAGCTATATGGCCGTGCCATGGGAGCCTCAATCTCCTCTATAAGCAACCCAAAGCATCGCTTGCCAACTCCCCAATGGATAAGGCACTCGTGTTTGAGCCTGAATTATTCATGCTGGCTTCACCAGTTAAGCAAAAAAAGGGGGGGAAAGGCTTTTTTATAATTAAAGCAAACAGTAATTTTATCAGATCAGAATATGATAATAAGTGAGTGAAAAACCTAGCTCCTTCAGATGAAAGGGCTGCCGAAGCATTGGGAGGCATCCGAGGAGACGGATATGAAAGGGCTGCCAAGGCATCTGAGGAGCTGGGTAACAAACACTAACAGCCCCAAAGGTCTCGCAGCTACGTACAGCTGCAAATTGAAGGCAGAAGGACCCTGCTCAGCTCAGCAGAGCCACTTCCCGGTCACATTTTGGCATTACCCGCATCCTTTGGTGGGTACCAGCTCCTGCCAGCCTCCTCCAAACTTGCTGATGGAAACCCACTCACTGGCTCCTCTGCAGCTATTAACAAAGACACATTTTCCATGCCATTATCCCAAATTAAGAGTGGCTTTCTTTGATACTCAAGAGGAGAAAATCAGCCACAGTTGCCCCCAGCAGCAACCTGTCCAGCCTTGCTAGTGGTCTCCAGCATCCCCCTTGCTGCGTCAACATCTTCTGCATTAATCCATTAATCAAGGAATAAGGGAAAGAGAAACTGAAGCTTCAGGCACCAAAAAACCCCATGGACTTGGGAGCTGAAAATGCTAATTTGATATCACTCTAATTAGCAGGGAAAGAGTTAAAAGCACTGACATTAATATATACACAATTACATTCCAGGGGTAAGAGCTCATTGATATGAAAAGGGCAGTTCATGGCACTAAATGTCTCCTTTCAGAGCCCACAGACTCCAGGCAAGCATTAATTAATCTCCTTTTACTCCTGTTTCCCTTTAGCTGGAAAACATTACCTACCATCTTCAGCTCAATATGTCTTAATAGGTGACTCAGCCCTCTTTCAGCAGGTGCTTTTAATCTGGTTTGCAGCTCTGCTATCAGCTCCTTCAGCATCACTGAGAAGGCAGAGGAGGACAGGCAGGACCAGGAATGGTACATGGCTGCTGCTGCAGCAGCAGCACCACCACCAAAACCCAGCCATCTGCAATATTCCTACCGCTACAGAAAGCCCCAGTCCTCCCCCAAACTCCATCTCCTACCCATAACCTGTTAGAGCATCATTCTCTCACCTACTGGTCTTTCATCTGGAGCAGGGTCCTCAACTCGTTATTGGGCTAAGTGGGGCAACCTGGGTCCCAAACTATAAAACCCTGCAAAAAGGAGCTCTTACTCTCTTCTGTGCTGCTGGAGCAGTGTCCTTCCTATGCTGGGCTGGCTGGAGGCATGTAGGCACTGCTGCTGGAGTAACAGCACCAGGATGAACTTTCAGGCATCTCAATAGCTTCTCCAAGGATGTGCCAGCTGCTCCTCATGAGACCCTGCTGCCAAAACAGGGTTCTCAGCTAGCTGTAGTGGGTGAGTTGTATGTGCACGCAGAGGGGGAAAGAGAAGATGCCATCTCCTGCAGCCTGACCTAAGATCTCCTGGGGTGAAATGAGTGTGAAGAGCTCAAATCCTACTCAGCTGTTAAGGAAAAGCAAAATCTGTGCTGGTAGATTCAAGCTGATGGGCTTTCCTTAACTCTCCTTCCCCTGTTGTGCCAGGCTAGTGTGGGAGGAAAAGGTGTATATATAAATACAAGCTCATAAATGATATATAAAACTGTATTAGCATATAAAAATGCATATATATATAAATGCAAACTCATGTGCAGATAACTGGCACCAAAGCTCATCTCACAGCCTGGCTGCATGCTCCCAGGGAGCTTGGTCCCTCTGCTAGCTCAGCTTTGAAGGCTCAAGGGCAATCCAGGAGATTTCACCGTGGTCCTAGAAGGTGAAACTGGGGATGAGATGCTTTTCATTGGATGTGAAGGACTTGAGCTGTTGCAGCTCTCTGGATGCTCCAGTCCCTGGGAGGCCATCGTGTGAACGAGTCCAGGAGGTATTGGGGAAGGTACCCAGGAGTGATGCAATTGTCCAAATTTTTGTTTCCTTGGAAAAATGGGCTGCAACACCAGTGGCTTCCTAATCTCTACCTCTTCCCTTTCCAGAAAATGCATAAAATAGGCTAATCTTACCTATTTCTGCAGCCAGACAGCATTGTGCTTGTTACTAAGATATGTCCCTGAAACATTTTGGCTTGAAATTGTTAATTTCTACCCTGTCATTATTTTTCTGAGTCTGATAACAGCAGCCAAGGGGAGCCTGAATGTGTGGTGACCAAACCTGGCAGCCAGGTTTTCTAGCTACCCTCTCCTCCAGGATTAATTGAGCTGGGTACAACCCTTGATGCATCCTTTCCTCCCTGCATTTAACCAGGGAAAAATGCAACAAAAAGCTGCATTCCCTTCCTGCAGCAGCCTGCTTGCACAAAATGAGTGGGAAATACAAAGTTTGGAGACCTCAGGTCCTTCATCAAGCCTGACTGAAGTTGGCCAATTAAGCTCAAAAAGCGATGGAGGGAACTGAGAGTGAGACAGCTCTCTCCGGAAGGTGGGAGGAAAAAAAAGGGGTGAGGAAAACCCATGTCTTTTGCTGGCTCTCATGGAAGCAGTATTTAAAGTCTTGCGTTTCTACAGGCATGGCCAGGGAGCAGCTGATGCTGTTAATAAAACTTGTGTTGCAGGGAGCAGCTTTCCCAGCAGCAGCTGAAGCCATCCCAGATAAAACAGCAAAATTGGGTGGACTTGATATTCGTCTCCCCGGGGATCCGTGCAGGCTGTGGGATGCTCCAGCCTGGGCTCTTTG
This sequence comes from Aptenodytes forsteri, assembly GCF_000699145.1. Taxonomy (NCBI): domain Eukaryota; kingdom Metazoa; phylum Chordata; class Aves; order Sphenisciformes; family Spheniscidae; genus Aptenodytes; species Aptenodytes forsteri. The sequence continues at coordinate 5,323,373 of NW_008794452.1, read as the reverse complement.
AAAGCTTGCTCCTAAGTAGATCCCCTTTTATCTACGTGCAAGAGCTGCCCCTTTTGCCCAGCTTTTGGGAGCTCCAAAGGCTTCAGCTTTGCGCATGAAAGATTTTCCTCTGACTGCAGGCTTGGGGGACTAGCTGCTCCTTCCATTCCTTTCATTTCTTTTTTTTAGGGGATTTCATAGTGTTATGGCTCCTATTTGCTCTAGGAAATGTTCAGGTGGGCTTGTGCCCTTACTTTGCCTGGCAGCAAACATCCCAGCCCAGCATCCTTGGGGCTGGGTTCTGCAGTTGGGTCTATTTTTTACTTAAATCTGGTGATTTTGAGTCACAGCTGGAGATGCCTTTGAGAGCCATATCCCAGTGTGGTGAATGGGGCTTGATTCCCCATATGCCTGCAACAGCTTTGCCCCAGGAAGGCAGCGCAAGCATTAGCAAAAGCAAGTGGCTAACAAGGCTCTGTCTATTTAGCATCTCCCCTGCACTTGTGTGCCCTTCCCCATGCCGAATTCATGCTCCTTTTGCTGGATCACTAAGCCATCCCTCAGCGTGGCTGCATCCGCAGGGGATGGCGGACTGTGAGCAAAGCTTCGAGCCAGCATCCCTCCCTGCCCAGGGATGTGGATCTGCATCACCGCTGGGAAGTGCAGCTGCCCTGGGGTGATGCTCATCCTCACCTCCAGTGGGAAAAGGTCCTTCTCACCTGCGATCTCGTTCTCTTCCAGGTCGATGGTCTCTAGGGTGGCAACGGCAGCCAGGGGCTCGGGGAAATGCCGAAACCTGTTGCGGGAAAGGTTGATGGCCCGGAGGTGCAGCAGGGAGGTGACTTCCTCAGGCAGGCGGTGCAGGTAGTTGCCTGCCAGGTTGAGCTCTGCGGTTTGGGGAAGAGAGGAGAGAGGTGGTGGGATGGGGGGGAAAAAGATGGTAAAATAATTAATGCATAGCTTAGTTTACAGCCTCTGTCCCCCATGGGCTGCCAGGTCCAACAATGGGATTCCAACTCTAAAAATGGGATTTTTTGCTCATCTCCATGGCTTGCCACCGTACTTTGCCTGCTGTGAATACTGCCTTTAGGAGTGATATGTTTCTTGGCTTCCTCAGGCTTTCCTAATGAAACCTGTGCAGCATTTTGCAAACAGGGGCTGTAGAAATAAGCAGTATTTCTTAGTGAAGTTGGTGCAATTCCCCCCCAGTGGACATTTGTCATGGCTTAAGGCTAGTTTTCTATCTTCATGTGCCTGAACCCCTTCTGAGGTATAAACAGAGTGGTGGAAGAAATGTATTTATATGCAAAAAATATCTGTTCTACAGAGTTTAACCCTCTGTGATGCTTCCCCCTCAGAAATGAGTTCCTGTGGGGCCAGGAGCACCACTCCTGCATGACAGGCCATTAGCCATGGGAACAGGAACACAAATCCTGCTGTCCCAGCGCCCTTCTCCAGTGACACAGGGCTTTCTGCTCTATAAATACCCACACAAGCTGCCCTTCCCCTGCTAATACCTGGTATTTATAGGTCCTGCCTTATTCAGGCTGGTGCAAGGCTGTCCCCAGCCCTGGGGCATCGCTCCCCTGTGACAGCCCTGCTGAGGCCCGGCATGTTCATCACCAGAGTGATTTGTTCACTGGCAGAGCAAAGCCCTTGCTGGGAAATGAGACCTTTCTTTTGCCTCAGGGCTTGCCGTGCTGTCCAGAAAATGAAAATTGATTTCCTTTGCTTGATGTGTTTCTTTTCTCCAGCCTAGGGGAGTTTTCACGGATGATGCTCCAGCTCCAGTACAACACGGGAAGCCTCCCCAGACGCCCACCATGGTGGCACTTGTGCAGTACATTGTATGCGCAAAATATTTGCTTTAAAAGCTGCCAGAGCCCTGGGTGCTGCTGCAGGCAGGCAAAGCCCCGGTGCAGTCCCCAGTGTCCAAAACCACGATGCTGGATGCTTTAGCATGTTTTAGCAGATTAGCTTCTGGCTGCTTTTGCTGGGCTCTGCAGGGACGTGTCCCCATGGCACCAGCCATGCACTGATGACTCTCTCCATCTCCTGCAGCGAGTGGAGGAGTGAGCAACTATCACTGATGTCTCACGATGGGGGCCAATTAGCCAGCAGCAAGCTAGCATGCCTCCTGCAGCCTGAAATGCCCCATCTCTGCCATGCACCATTATGCCTAGGCTGCCTTTCCCATCCTCTTTCATCCCCAGCCCCATCCTCGGAGGGAGATGGAGAATGATGAGTGACCCTGCAGCAGCCTGGCCGCTGCTGAAAGTGGCCAGAGGTGTGGCAGGGCATGAGTTTGGGAGGGTGGGTGAGAGCAAAACCAGTGCCCTCTTCCTGCAAGGGCCAGAAAAGGTAAAGGAAAATGGATTTTTGGGGGCTGAACTAGTGCTTGGAATGATGTGTGAGTGCAGAGGAGCAAAAACTACAGTGGGGAAACTCTCTGGTGCTGTGTCCTGTCTGCGGCTGCCTGGGGCCTCTTTTCTGGGTCCCAGGGGCTCGGAAGTGGCTGTTGTGAAGGAGTGGGGCTGTCCCTTACCTCTCAGCTGGCTGAAGGTGGTGACAAATCGGCTGGTGAGGGACTTCAGCTCATTGTTTGCCAGGGAGATGTTGTGGATTCCCTCGGTGACGCTCCTCATGGCTTTGTAGATGCCGATGGGGAAGGTCATCAGTTTGCAGTTGGCCAGATCTGCCGCCAGAGAGACCCAGGCACCTCATAATGCACCCAAGCTGGGATGGAGCAATGCTTTCCATCTTGTTTTCCACCCCTTAATGCTCAGTTTGCCTGTCTGAGTGCTGCCACTCATGGATGCTGTAATGTCCCCTGCTGTACTCCTCTCCATTGCAGGGATCTTTGCAATCACCTCCACAAGCACCAATAGTTTGTTCCCATCAGCAATGGGAACAAGACTGTTCTGCCCCTGCTTATTGTTCAACCCCACATCACATTGCATTTACCTCCACACTGCAATGTCCTTCTGCAAACCCTCATCCAGCTTGTCCATGTCTAATAATTTCAGTAATCCCCCTTCACTGTTCTGCCCCTGCTTATTGTTCAACCCCACATCACATTGCATTTACCTGCAATGTGCAATGTCCTTCTGCAAACCCTCATCCAGCTTGTCCATGTTTTCAGTAATCCCCCTTCCCTATGGCCCTACCTCCCCCCCCCCCCCCGCTTGGGGGAGGTTTATACCACACAGGCA
>NW_008794452.1:5318820-5320167 GCF_000699145.1 Aptenodytes forsteri | reverse complement strand
ATGCCCCCCCCTCCCCCCCCCCCCCAGGCTGGGGAAGGTTGAGTATCACAGGGACACTTCCTCCACTGCTGATGGAGATGGAGCAGGGCTTTCCCTGGGTGTGCTCCTGGCTGGATTTCTCATGATGATGGGCGCTTGCCCCATGGCAAGCAGCGGGGAGGGAAGAGGATTTGGCTGTGCTGCTCACGAGTTGGCATTTTTGTTTCTGTGTTTCCCCTCCTGGGAAGTGCCAGGGGATGGAAACCCTGTATCCCAACCCCATGATGCTCACCCAGGCTCTGCCCCCTCCCCAAAGCCGTGGTGGGGCCTGCACAAGCTCGGTCCTCCCCACTTATCATCTCACTCAGGAAGATGTCGAGAGGCTGAGCGATGAAGCTCTGACTCTCAGCGTATGCTGGTTTATACCCCAGGGCTGGCAATCCAGCATGAATAAAAATGAGCAGCTTTTATCTTTCTCTTTTGATGAACTGCGCGTGGGTCTCAGATATTAGCTAGAAACAGGGAAATTGCAGCAAAACACAAATCTGACAAGGCGATGTGGGGAGAGGTCTGGCTCCTGCCATTGCTTGCAAAGGAGGACTTTATCCCTGGGGCATGTCCCGTGGGATTATGTGCCATCGCTGGGAACCCGCTCAAACTTTGGGAGGACTGAGAGCCCTTTGGGGGAGCCTGTCCCTTCCCCAGGGCTGCGGGAGCGTCGGGTGCAGCACCCAGAGGGGGGACCGACAGCTTTTTTTAGACCATGGCAGCAAAAAATAGAGCCCTGCTCCCGGATACCCGATCCTTCTCCAGGCCCCAAGTGGGAGCCGAGCCGGAGCGCCGGGCTTACCAAGGGAATCCGTTTTGTTCTCCACCGTGTCGTTCACCTTCCTGGCCACCCGGGCCACCGCCTCACCCATCCTCTTCTGCATGCGGGCACTCGGTCCCACCAGGGACGTGCTTTGTCCGGGGGGATCCACGGCCAGAGGGAGAAACCAGCCGCTCCGGCCCCTTGGGAGAGGGGTGCTAAAAATAACCGGCGGGATCAGCATTCCCAGGGGAGGGAGGGAGGCTGTGCTGGGGCTGGCATGGCTCTCAGGGTATGAGATTCCCAGCTTTCCAGGATGGTATGTTTGGGATATGGGGATACATCCCCTTTCCTGGTTTGGGATATGGGGATGCGTCCCCTTTCCCGGTGATCTGGGGATGGTGTAGCCCTCGGGGCACGGGATTCCCAACTTTTGGGGTTGGTACATTTGGGATATGGGGATATGTCCCCTTTCCTGGTGACTTTGACCAGCTCGGCTCAGCCAAAATGTTTGGCAGAAGGAGCCCTGGACACGACGACCCGTCTTGCACGGCGGGTCC
>NW_008794452.1:5317614-5318255 GCF_000699145.1 Aptenodytes forsteri | reverse complement strand
GAGGGTCCCGGCGGGGGCGGGAGCTGGCCCCCGGCACGGGGGTGGCAGCCGGCCCCAGTGGGACGTGGGCACCAGGGGCTCGACGCCCCACGGGGTGTCGGCAGGGAGGAGTGGGGGGCTCTGCCCCGTCCCGCTTTGACACCCCGGGGGCGGAGCATCCCTCCCCCCAAGGCGGAGGAGAGGGACACAGGGGACGTTTCGAGGTGCTGCATCCGTCGGCATCCCCAGGATGTGTTCCCACCCCTGCCATGAGTTTGCCAGGCCTCTGCACCGGGACGGTGGTGAGCGCCTGGGGGCAGCTGGTACCCAGGTGCCACTGGGGGTGTTTATCCAGCGCCAAATTATCGCCTGCCGTGCCCAGATAAGAGCGGGCAGAGCGGTGGCGGCGGCGTGCACCCCCCCTGCCCTCCCCGCCTATCCTTGGGCTGCGGCGGAGGTCCTTGGCCAGGGTGCCCGTCCTGCCAGGATTCTGCAAACAAGCGCTGCCAGGCCAGATCCCCCCCCATCCTCCTCTCATCCTCCCCCCAGGCACCCGGATCATCTACGACCGCAAGTTCCTGCTGGACCGACGCAACTCCCCCATGGCTCAGACCCCGCCTTGTCACCTCCCCAATATTCCCGGCGTCACCAGCCCCGGCTCA
>NW_008794452.1:5315365-5317186 GCF_000699145.1 Aptenodytes forsteri | reverse complement strand
AGTCCCCGCCGGTGTCCCTCTCCCCGCCCGCCTCCCCTCCTCTTTCCAGGGAGCGCGCGGCTCTGGCTTCTCCCCCTTTGCGGGTGACTGGTCCCAGCATGTGCCGGATGGAGCATCCCTTCTGGATCTGGCCCTATTCATCCTCCTCCGCCCGCCAGCAGCCTGATCTCCACCAGGCTTCTTTTTAAAACATCCCTTTGCCTCTTCTGCCGCCTCATGCTCCCCCTCCAAAAAAACCCCCTCCTGTTACCCCAAACCTCCTGTTGCCGGCAGCTTGGCGGTCTGGAGCTGCATCATCCCCTTTGCCCCTTCTCCCGGAAAATTTGGGCAGCCTCTCGGGAGGAGGGGGAAAGCGTTGCTCCTAAAACCGAGCGCCCGCTTGCACCCCGGGGCAGGGTTTTTTTCGGTTCCCCCGGGACCTGCTGGCATTCAGTGGAAGACAACGTTGGCAGCCCATTCCCTTTGGTGCTCCGGGTGCCCACATCTCTCTCCAACCCGGATTTCTTCTGTCTCAGCCCTTGGACAGGGGGCTGCGTCCCCGACCCGCCAGCCAGGACTCAGAGCGACGTAGCCATATGTTACAAAAAACCCCTTGCTTTTATTTTTTTGGTACTAAAAAGGAGCACTTTACCGGCAACGCTTCTTTTTTCGGGCTGGGGACGAGCGCCTCCGGGAAAGTGCTTTCTAGTGCTTTTTTTTTTTTTTTTTTTTTTTAATCCCCCCCTTTAAAATGTGAATAATACAGGAACGAAATCCCTCGGTGCTGTTGGATGTCTCAGGAATAGCTGGGCGCCCAGGGGGGATGCGGGGTGAGGCGCCGCAGGGATGTGATGCTGTGGTAGGGAGCATCACGGCTGCACCCTGGGCGCTCTGGTTGCAGGGTGCCGGCGTCGGTGCCGTCCTCCAATTGCTTTTCGCACCGGGGCTTCCCCCGGCCGGGTCGTGCTGCCATGGATAAAGGGTTTCTGTGTTAAACTCCCTGCCGCCGGCAGCTTTGCCAGCCTGGCACGTCGTGGCCATCCTACCTGTGCCCGGCATCTTGAAACCCCTCGGAGATAGGATTATTTTTTTTCTCCTCTCTCGGTGCGACTCTTGCCTTGAAGAGCAGCGTTTGGTGAGGGCGTGCGTGGCAGGGGATGCTGCTGCTGTGCCGTGTTCTGCCCCCCAAGCCCGCCAGCCCCCCTATTTTTTTTACTGCCTGTTGGGAGCCGTCAACAGCTTTGCAACCTTCTCAAGTGCCATTTTATCAGCCCTCACCTGAGTGCCTGCTCCATCCATCCATCCTCCCTCCCTCGCTGGGGTCATCCCCCCCCCGGTACCCAGCCCCTGGGACCCGTCGCCTGCCGGGGCGGGGGGTCTGTGGGGTGGTGGGTGCGCCCCCCGCTGGCATCCCTGCTGCAGGCTTTGTGCACTTTCCGTCCGGTAATTTATTTCTCTAGGTGTGTTTGGCGCGGGTCGGTGTGGTGGCTGGTTGCGAGCTCCTATCTTCCAGCTGCTTTTCTCGTAAGGGGCGGGCTGCCACTTGTTTTGGGGGGGAAAAGCAAAAAAACCCCAAGGGAATGGGATTTCTCTCCCATCCTTTCCCTTGCATGGGTAGCGCTCGGGGGGATGCGACGTGAACATGTAGCCAGCTGTCGTAGGCGCATGAGTGAGTGAGTGCAAGTAGAAATATGTATATGCGTGTGGGTGGGTGGTGATAAGACACACACAAATATATATATTATATATAAATAAATATATTTAGGAGCTCTGTTAGGTCCTCAGATCAAGGGAGCAGTAGGGGCAGGGGGCGAGGACATCCTTTGTGAAAGGGACGGCCCC
>NW_008794452.1:5310911-5315310 GCF_000699145.1 Aptenodytes forsteri | reverse complement strand
AAAAAAAAAAAAAGAAAATATCTGAGGACAACTTAACTTACGGACAGGAGCCGGAGGGAAGCCACTCTTTTTTTCTAAACGCCCCCTTTCCCGACCTCCTTTCGTCTCCATTCCCCATCCCAGTGACTTTCTCCCGGTTCTCTTTTATAACTGGGCTCGGGGCTGAAGAGCAGGGAGGGAGTGCCTGGCCTCACCGGGGCAGCTCCTCTGCTAGTCAGGGTATAGATTTGGGTTTTTTTACCGTCTCTTCAAGCAGGTGTTTGGGAGGAGAAAAGCTCTTGCCAGTGGTTGCTGTTACAGTGAGATCAATAAAGATCTTGGTTCTATTAAATTGAGGTGCTGGAGGTTTCTTCTGACCATGACTCAGGGTGCGGGGGGGATTTTTCCCTTCCCTTTGGAGCAAACACTGCCTGGGCTTTACCCCCCTTGCAGGTCAACCCCCCCTCGCAGGTCAACCCTCCTTCCTTTTTATTTTAGCTTCCCCCCCCTCAAATTCTTTAGGTGAGTTGCTTTCCAAATTTCCAGTTTGGAAAAAAGGGGATCCAGGCCAAAGACAGTAAATCAGGAGTGAGCCCCCGCCTCTCGCTGGGCAGAACTCAGTGTTACGAAGAGCAGGGCATGGTCAAACCCAGAACCAACAGCCAAGGGTTAAGGTGGGACTCGATTGCAAAATTTCATGTACAGAAAAATCTGATTTTACCATAGAAAGGTCTCCCACGTACAAAATTGCTGCGAATTGGTCATTTATCCTGCACCACTGGGGGCGGAAACGTATAGAGACCTCCTGGGCATCAAACCAGAGAGGTGCCAAAGAAAGTCCCGCTTGGGACATCTCCAACCCAGATTCCAAACGTGCAAATAAACCCCTGAACTTAAGCCGAGCTTAAATTGCAAACCCCCAGCAATTTCACACGCTGCCGCCAAATGCATTTTTGCACCAACCTGGGGGTACCCCTCCGTGACCCCTTCCAGCCGATGCCGAAAGGAGCGTATGTCGTCACAGCGCCCATCCCTGTCTTGCGAGCGCTGGGCAGGTTCCTGAAATGTCGGCTGCCGTGCTAAGGCCGTCATGTAAACTGGGTTTTAGCTGCTGGGGGCTGCAAAGCTGTTGCAAAGCCAAAGGTGCCTTGCAAATCAGTGCTGGCCAAGGAGAGAGCGTGGGGGCACAGCCACTCCCACCTGGGCTCATCCCTGAAGGGCCTTAACAGCCCTGAGCAGCCTCACCTAGGGTCCCCCCATGCCCAGGAGCACATTCAAGCCCAGCCCCTGGCCTGGCTGCATCTCTCAGCCCTGGCTGCCCCATCTCTGCTGCTCCTGGAGGGACCCAGCCCAGGCTCGTGCCCTTGCAGGGGGCTGTGCTGATGCAGGTGTGTTGCCACAAATTGTCCTGGTCCAGGATGATTGTCACTTTAATAATGTATATATATATATTTAAGTTTTAAACCAAGCAGCAGCAAACTCAGCCTTTTTTTATACCATCCACTCTGTATGGGGGGGGTCTGAGCAGCAAAAGCCTTTCCCCCCTAGTAGGAAGGGTGCTGCAGGGTGGGTGGGAGCAGAGTGTCCCCTTCCTTCAGCTGCAGCAGCTGGATCCTGGGGGCCCTCAATTTTTGTGGTTGCCTCAGCAAACTACTGGCAAATCCCCCTGGCACTGTGACCCCCCTCGAAAGTGCATCACTTCAGGATGCAGACCCTGCATGTGAAATACCGCGGCAGCATGCCGCATCCCAAACTGCCAGCGCCCACTCGGGTCCATGGGTGAAGCCGGGAGGGCGGAGAGGAGGGTGCCTAGGTTTGGGGGGGGCCCTCGCGCACCCCGGCTTGGCTTCACCTGGCGTGGCCCTGCCGTGACCTCCCGTGGATGTGAGCGCATACTGCAGCAGCAGCACCTCTGCTCTGCTGGGAGCCCAGGGCAGGGCCGTCACATCGCACCATTACCCTGGTTATTATTAAATAATGACAAATTATTTTTGTTACTATACTCTTGCTTCTTGCACTCCTCTCCAGCCTGATCCTGAGTAGAAAAGTGGGATGTAGGAGGAGGGGTGGAGAAGGCAGTGAGGAAACCCCTTCCTTCAGAGCAGGCACCACTGCCTCTGGCTGTGGCTCCCCAAATTCTGGCTCTGCGGGTTGTTTCTTACCTGAATTCTCTGTTAAAGGTGTGCCTAAAGCCTGTCGGGGCAAAAAAATCTGGAGGAAAGCTGTGTTGCTTGGAAACAGGCAGCAAGGCTTTTTAAAAAATAAAATAAAATATAAATAAGACATTTTTCCTTCCACCACTGAATGGGAGCGGTGGATCATGGGTTGGTCTTTTTTAATTCTGAAATGTTTGCAAATTTTGAAGCACGCGTACGGAGGAGAGGAGCAAGATGAAAAAAATGCTGATGAGGCATTTGGGAGCTCCCCTCTTCTGGGTTTGGCTTAGCCCATGCGATGCCAAGCTTAGGGGAGTGACAACTGTTTTCCTCCCAAATTTTTGGGTGCTTTATTTTTAATCCTGGCTTACAAAGCCCCTGCAGTGAGGTGCATGTGCGTGGGGAGCCCTGGCTTTTAGTGTGCTCCTTAGGGCAGGGGGAGTTTCTAGATGCCGATTTGGGAGCTAAAAATGGAGAATTAAAAAAAAAAAATTGATAAGATTTCAGTCTAGGACTGAAGCTCTTAACTGATAGCGAGCTGTAAATGAGCTAAACCAGGGTAATTCCACATGCAGCAGGGTGAATGAAACCTTGGTTGGATTTATAGCTCTTGATTTGAGTTTTAAACTGGAGTAGCTGCTGTCTGTGCATGTGACTCTGCTGGGGTCTGCCCTGTGGCATTCGACTGTAAAATTAGGCAGACTAGAGGGTATTTCAGCTGAGCCAAAGGCTGGGAGCCTGGCTAGTATCTAGGATCCCGATTAAGAAACTTTTCAGCCCTGCTTTCCAGCCGTTACCATTTTCGGACTGCCTCCGGGCTCCGTTTACATTCCTGGCCCTCCTTCCCAGCGCCGGTGAATGTGTTAATGCCTTTCTTCTCTTTTTCCTTCAGCTTGTTGGTGTCCTATAAACATTTATTTGGCAGTGCCTCCTGGAGCAGCACAGCAACCGTGGATGGTGCTGGGTGCGAGCAAGGCTGTAGTGCTGGGGTGTTGAGGGTGTCTGAGGGCGGTGGGGTTGGGGTCCTCCTAGATGGATCCCTCTGAGGCCTCAGAGGTCAACGCAAATGAAATGGGGGAAGGCAGCTAGGACCTGAAAGAATTGGGTTTTAATGGGTTAGCTAAAATAGCATCTTTCTGCGGCAGCAGAATAAGTGCAATGCCTGCTGGCAACGAGGGAAGCCTGAAGTCATCTCATGGCTTTACTCTGTGCTGTGATGGAAACCAGCAGAGGATGAGCAGACCTGCTGGTACTGGCAGAGCCATCGCAGGAACCCACCACGGTGCCTGTATGTGCTGGGGAGCAGTCGGGTGGGCAGCAGCCTTATTTCCCCAGGCATTTGAGTGGCCCAAGCAAGGAGGGATTGCTCTGAGACTTGGGGGCCTAGAACTACCCTGATGTTTCAGAGGATGCCTCCAGGTCTACACCATGCCCTGAAAGCCTCCCGCAAGGTGGGAAGACCAAGCGTGGAGGCTCTGCAGATGGCTTGCTCTTAGGCCAGGCTGCTGTAACCAGCTGTGTTTGGGGCTGTGAAAGGGATGCTACGTATTCAGCTCTGCTTAGGGCAGCCGCTTTACCTGTGGTTAAGAGCCCTGGGACCTGCCTGTCCAACAACGTGGGGGAGAGGAGATGTGCTGGGGCTGGGCGACAGGGGCGGGGGTGGTTGTCCATCTCCAGCAAGCTGCAAGGAGGCTTAAAATTAGCAGAAAGCGCAGATCCCTCTGTAAGCTTCAGCTCTCAGCCTGCTTTTAAAAGTTGTGCTGAGCGCTTGCAGAAGTGAGTGGACCTTTACTTTCCCCGTGTGAGTTTTGGGGAGCAATCCCCCTTGGCATGATAAAGCAGGGGGGCAGGGGCTCCCTGCAGGCTGTTTCACACCAGTCCCAGCCTGGATCCAGCAGCATCCCTCGCCCTGGCCCCCATCACACACATCCCTCCCTCCTCTCCCATTTCTGGGGAGGAAAAGGGCATTTTGGCTTTGAAAGGTGCAGGCAGTGCCTTGATGCTCCCAAAACTGCTCTTGTCCTTCTGAACCTGGCTGGGGTGGTGGCATCTGCCGGTTCCCTGTCTGTCCCAGGGGGCTGGCACCGGGAGGGGATGTGAAGGATCAGTTTGGCTGGGGAATGCTGTGTGCTGGGCGTCCCCGAGGGGATGGGTGCTGCGGCTGGGGGATGCTGTGTGCTGGGCGTCCCCGAGGGGATGGGTGCTGCGGCTGGGGGATGCTGTGTGCTGGGGGTCCCCGAGGGGATAGGTGCTGCGGCTGGGGG
>NW_008794452.1:5306359-5310189 GCF_000699145.1 Aptenodytes forsteri | reverse complement strand
GGGTGGTGTCATTTCAAAGCCGGGTGCGTGGTGAAGGGGAGGGAGGGGGCAGGCTCAGCCGTGGGGTACCGAATTGGAGCCGAGCGGCACCCTTCCAGCGCCACGCTGGGGGGTTTGCTGCCATCTCCCCCATCGGGAGAGGGAGGCAGGTGCCGCTGCTGGGAGCAGCCTTCCTCCCGCGGGGCCCGGGGTGCTTGTTGGGCAGGGGTCCCCTTGCCCCAGAGCCAAGGCAGGGGGCGGTGGGAGGAAGCTATGTTTTGCCCCAGGAACACAAACCCCACAGCGTGGCCATGAGGTGCCCAAACCCCAGCAAGGAGGGTTTATCCATAGCCAGCGCTGTGCTTCAAACCTCTAGAAAATAGATGGATAACTAGTTTTGAGGCCCAGCATCCACCCCGCGGCATCCTCCCAGCTCTTGTGCCTTTGCAGTCCCCTTTCCTATTTAAAAGGGGCTTTTCTCTCCCTCTTGGTGCCTGGAAGCCAGCCCTGCAGGAGGCTGACCCAGGCAGGGGGCCTGGCACGGCTGTCTGCCGGTGCCGGCCGTGCCCGCTGTGGCCGGAGTGCCCCAAAGTGAGTTTTGGGGTTTGCATCTCTTGTCTGCTTCCCTTACACCCCCAAAAGCTGTCTGGGGAGCAGGCTCTGAAACCGGGAGCTGTGGGATGGCTCCCTGCTGGAGGATGAAGATGGAGGAGGAAGAGGAGTGGATGTAACCGCAGTCCCTTTCCTGCTCAGGGAGCATCCCGGTCTGGGGTTGGGCTCCGCAACCTCTCATTTGGGGATCACAGGAGGTGCAGAAAAGCTGGGATCACTCAACGATGGGTTTTCCACTGGCACGTACATGCGGGGTACGTCGCAGAGCCTGGTGGGCTCCTGCCCCTGTGTAGGACGGGGTCACCCTTACTGCTGTGTCACCCAGGCAGAGCTGGGATGCGGAGGATGTCCTAGGAGGACGGGCTGCTTGCTCTCGCTGAGCTCCTGCTCAGCATCTGTAGCTGTCGGGGCTGAAAACTTCCAGAAACTGTGTCCAGGCTGCATTTCCTATGGCTGCCGGACTTTTCCGGACCCCTTCCTCCACCATTTCCCCGGTGCATCACTCCTGTTAGTGCTGGGGGGGTGAACACCACCTCTTCTCCCTGCAGCGCTTGGGACTGTGGCACTCGTGACATCCCAAGCTGTGTCCTGGTTGTTAACCCCCCCCTGGATGGGGGGGGCAGCCGGTTTTGGGGTGGCCGTGCTGGAAGCATGCAGGCTTTGCCTGGGGAGGGAGCAGGCAGGCAGGCATGCAGGCAGCAGTGGTGGGACATTTCCTTCCTGGAAGGCAGGAAGTGATTATGTCTTTGCACGAATGACACGGAGCCTAAAAATAACCGGCAGGTCTCTGTTTTGAGCAAATACACCCCGGGATTTGCCTGATTTTGCTTTATTTAAGAGTAGGGTGAGGGAGAAGAGAATCCAGGAGAGCGAGCTCCGCACGCTACCGCATGCAAAACCACCAAGTGTGCAAAGGCACGCGCGATGGCGGGTGCGCATAAGGTGCTGCTTGTGTTGCAAAAGGTGTGGTCTGCAGCAGCCCGGCTTTGAAAAGCAGCCCCGTGTAAATGGAGCCGTCCCGTTGCTCTGCCAGCCTTCCCTGTCGGGAGGGGAGCCGGTGGTTAGCTATGAATAGCACAAAATCATAGCCCTCGCCTTCCCGAAACGCCCTGGCCGGGCTTCTCGTGGCGCTGAGCCTCCTGGGGTTGGGAGTGGGGTGCTGCGCCGTGGGTGCCACCCTGGGGTCCCCACCCTCAGGGACCCCCCCTGCTGCCAGCCGGTGCGGGGTCACGCCGCAAAACCTCCTGCGGGGAGGAGGTGGAAATAGCACAGGGTGAAAAATTTGGCGGAGTGGATTTGGGCGTGGGGCCGTGGTGCTTCCTGGTGAGTCGGGGAGTATTTGGTGTTGGAGGAAAGCTCCTCTGCAGGACGGTCATCTCTTTGGAGATGCCCCCGGCCTTTATCTCCATCCTTTATGGCTTTTTTTTCTTTGCACTGTTGAAAGGAAACTCTTCAGTAAGCATGCTCGCAGACCTTGAAACCGCTGGCAGCGAGCTGACGGCACAACCGGCAGCGCTGGCGCTTGCAAATTAGGGCTTTGTTCCTCTTTCCATTGATGCTCATTGATAAAACCCTGCACTTAAACATCAGGCAGCCTGAGCACCTCCTGCGTGTCCATGAACCGCCTCTCGCCTCTTGGCCCTGTGAAGCAGCACCCCAGGGACCGGTGTGATGTGCGAGGGGACCTGGCGGGGGTCTTTAAAAAGGGCAGTAAAGGAGTTTTTTGGAGGGGAGAGGGTACATGCGGTAGCTGCTCATCCAAAGGGCATCCTGCACCTGGGCTACTGTTAGCCATTACAGGTGGGCTCTGTGCAAAGTCAAGGTGGCTCAGCCAAAAAAGCCAAGTCTGTTTTGTATCCTGCTAATGAGACACTCATGTTTATATCTTAATTCCTTCTGTGCATTGCCCAGGCTTTGCTTAGCGAGGAAGGTTTGACGCTGCTGATTAATAATTCACTGTAAACCAGGTTTGGGAGAGGGGGCTGCAGCCTGGTTACCACTCCCGGTACCTCCCAACAGGTACCAGCATCCTCCCCATCGGTAGCTGCCTCCATGGCAGGGTGCAGAGTCGCACCCACATTTCTGGAGTGACATGCCTGGATGCCTTCTTTTTCTCACCCTGCTCCCTGTCTCAAACAGCTTTCCCTGACTTCAGGGTAAGGACTTTTAAATCAAGTAACTACAGGCGGGTTGGTCATGTGGAGGATGGGGATGTGGCGCTTGGTTTTCTGCCAAAAGGCAGGAGCGTGTTGGGGAGGGGGTGTGAAATGCCGGGTCCTCGTTATCCTGGCACTGCTGCTTGGATTTGGGGGAAGGCATCCCACTGATGCTTCCCTCTACTCCCTGGCAGATGCCGGTGGTGGAGCACAGGGCATGCAGGGGATTGGTATCACCGATCTCGGCCTGATTGAGAAATACCTCTGTACTTTCTAGGAAACGCTGCTTATTTAGTTATATTTTTGGCTGTTGACACTGGCTCTCTGAGGAGCCCAGAGCCTGTGAGAATGGAGGGAGGTTGCTTTTCTTGTTTAAAAATAATAACAACACAACCAAGGCTTGTAAAATCAGAGCTGTCTGCTGCAAAGTTGGCTTTCCAGAGCCTTTTCCTCCCCATTGCAAAGCGCTTTTGTGTTGGTTTAAGGCATTTTGGGTCGTGTTGCTTCCTTGCCTTATTTCACCCTTGCAGCTTGGCGGGCGAATGATGCGTTTCAAATAAACCACGACTTAGTATGTTACTTCTTACCTTTCCTTTTTGTTTTATTAAGTTTTTTTAATAAGCCAAGCTGCTTCCTTCTGGCATCACCTGGAACAACAGGAGCCCGGTTCCCATGCAGCCTCTGCTCCGGGATATCTCCCGACACGCGCGGGCTCCCCTGGAAAAGGGCTTGCTGTTTGTGTGTTGTTTTATTTTCACTGTTTTTTGAAAAAGAGGGTTAAAGAGCACGCTGGGGCGGGGGGCTCGGCTCCAGTGCTTCCTCCGGGGTTCGGTGATGCTCCTCCGGCAGCACCAGGGCTTCCTGCCGGCCACCGCGGTGTTTCCTGCCTCCCTGCTTGGGTCAGCGGTGCCAGGTGCCCCCCGGTCCCTCGTGGATGCATCCATGCCGAAAAACTGAAAAACCGTGCTGAAAAACTGCTAGGGCTGCCCCGCGCGCAGGGGAGGGATGGTTGCCTTAGGAGGATGCTGCAATTGCTGCTGCTTCTCAAAGGGCTTTGCATTTTATTAAAAAAACCTATAAATT
>NW_008794452.1:5296477-5305930 GCF_000699145.1 Aptenodytes forsteri | reverse complement strand
AGGCTCCGCTTTCTCATTAGACAGCAGGAATAATTAACCAGCGGCTGCTGGAGCTTTGAATTTAGGCAAAACACCTGGAGAAGAACAGCGCCGGTTTGTTCGGGCAGGATGCCCTCTTGCAGGGTGTCGGTCCTTTTTGTGGCTGGGGAGAAAATGGGCTCTTTGTTAACGGGCCACAGCCATGATTTATCTCGGGCTTGGCTTTTAGGTCCCTGAGATTAGGGCTGCGAGTGCCAGCGAGGGGCTGAGCGGGCTGGGTGAGTATTTCTGGGGTTTGTCCCTGTGCCCCTTGCCCTGGGGAAAAGATGCAGACAGGAGGCAAGGATGCTGTGCAGGGGGTTTTGTCTCTGCATCCTCTCTCTCCTAGAAAGGAAACCCCTAAATACGGTGTCGTGCAAGGGAAGGGATGCTCAAAACCGGCTCACCCCGGCTGATGGCTAATGCCATCATAAAATCCACACGGATTGCATCTGAGCCTCCTAACTTTTCATAGTGGCATGAAAACAGAGCAAAGCCCCACCAGCTCGGCTGATTATTTGGGAATAACTCAGATCTTAACATTCCAGGCTGAGACGTTGGATGCAGTGGGGTTCTTTTAAATACAGGTAAAATAATAAAACTACTTTTTTTTAAGGGTAAGTTGCCTGCCTAAGCACCTGCTTAGTGTTTGCTAACTGTGTTCAACTATTGGGGAAAAAACCCTGATATTTAGCCTAATCCAGAGCCCTTTGGTGGGTTGGTCCCTCACAGGCTGGTCCCTGGGCTCCTGCCCCTCCTTGGCTGGGCTGTGATGGTGGCTCCGTTGCATCTCTTCTCATCGCAGCCACCAGTGATATTTGGGAGAGTTTTCAGGCAAGATCACTTTATCTGGTTTCCTGGGATAGGGTTTTGCTGCCCCAGCCATCCCATTTTATGTCCCAGCTTGCAGGTTGGGCACTGGGAGGGTGTAAGCCATCCCGCTCCCATCGGATGCAGAGGTACCAGTAAACAGCTGCTCCCATATGGATAACACCAGCGCTTCCCTCTTCCAGTGGCTTTTAGAGCAGTTCCCTGTTTGCCCAGAGCACCCATTTTGGTACTTTTCTAGAAGACGCTTGCTTTTGCCTGCCCAGTCGAGGGGGGGAAAGAAGCTGAAATGTGATTTCCTCTCTCCATTCATTTTGTGGTTTGAAAGACCATTTTCAAATCTGCCCGGCGTCTTTTATGTCTGTTATTTGCTGGTGTGGTTTGTCGGGCAAAAAAATATCCCTGGGGGATTTACGGCGAAGGTGGGTGACTGCGGTGGGGGCAGGATGACGAAGGAAATATAGAAGCTGCCTGCGTCTGCCTGCAAGTTGTGGGGTGAGTCTCCATCCCCCGGCATAGGGATGCTGGAGCAAACCCAGCGGGATCGGTACAGCTCATAGCGCTGCGCCGGCTGCTTTTGAAAAGATGCACCGATTCTGAGCAAAATAAGGAAAAAAAAGCATCCTGGCTGAATGTCCCCCTCCTGCTTGCTGGCTGAGCTCTCCAAAGCCACGAGCGCCTGCTCTGAAACACTCAAAAGCTCCCTATATGTTTTTTTTTTTTTTGCTTTATTTCTGCCCCAGCAGCGTTTATGTGAAAGAAAAGCATAAGGGGACTTGGAGAAATGGCACTGGCCTGAAACAACTGTTTTTGGTTTTTTTCCCCTTCTCTCGCATGTAAAAGAAACGAGAATGCCTAATGGTGCAGAAAATTCATGGTAGAGCAACAAGTTTTCTGCGGAGCAGGGAAGGAAGGTGGGGAGGAGGGGAAAATCTCTGCCGGGGCATGGCCGTCTCGAAATAGCACATTTTCCGGAGGCTTTTCCCTGCCTTGAAGCATTTGCAGCTGCTGGGGGCATTGCATTCCCTGGGATTGCAGTAAGGGACTGATCCTGTACTGCTTGCAAGGCAGCCGAAGCAGCTGCAAAAGCATTTGTAGGGCTGGGTTAAAGCCACCCCTGGTTTCCCAGCGCTGTGTATCGCCACCGAGCAGGTACCATCCCCCTTTGGATGCTGCCAGGGTTATTCCCCTTGCAGCATCAGTACAAAGGAGATTTTACTGGGGACCGTCTCGGTAGGGGTGGGCAGAGTTTTGTTTTTTTTTTTCCAGGCTACCCCCTTGCCATCTCTGGCTTCACTTGGTTACCAGGATCCGGCCCTGGCTGGCGCAGACAGTCGGCGCATTGTCCTGGACCGGTCGAGTGTGGCAGGATGCTCCTGGCCGCCGCCAGCCCCCCCGCCCCAGGCTGGCCCTTTTGCTTTCATCTTTGTTTAGGGATGAGCTCCCTGGGGATGGGGGGATCTGCTTCTGGGGTCCCCCACCTGCCCTGGGGGAGAGGGTGCTCCTCCAGTATGGGAATAACCGGCTGCTTTAAAGGCAGCTTTCAGATTTGCTCGTTAATAGCTGGAGGAAATCCCTCATTCCGCTGCCTCGAGGCTCCTGACGCCTCCGGGGCAATCAAGGCGGTTTCTCAGCACTGCAGGATTATTTATCACTGTGCAGGGGGCACCTTTCCTCCTTGCTGCCTCCCACAACTTCTGAGGCTGCAAAATAACATGCAGGCGCTCCACAACCCCCACCCCACCAGCTCCTCCTCTGCTTGCACGTGCATTGACATGCGTGTGTGCACGCACATGCATGCACAGCCTGGACTGGGGAGCAACCTCCCTGAGCCTCGCTCGCTGCTCCAGGCATGCTGGCAGCTCCTAAATCCTAAACTACTAAATATTTAGTAAAATATACTTGGCGTACAAGCGTTTTCCACCTGGGGAGGGACCCTGGAGTGGTTTACGGGTGCTGTGAAAGCGGAGAACGAGGTTAAGGGCTGTGCTGGGACGGGGAGCTGCTGGGTCCCTCTGCAGTGCCATCTGCTGACTCAGCAGATGTGGGGGGGCTGGATCCAGCGTTTTGCCTTTCCCACCCCAGCTTCCCCAGCCCCACTTTCGGCTGCTCCGGGTCCAGACCCTCCCTGATGGAGGGAGCCGCATGGCAGGCAGGGAGGAAGAAAGCCCTTTGCAGGAGCGTGAGGGAAAGGGCTGGGTTAGCGTTTCTTCCCCCGGCCTGTCCTTCCCGGCTGTCGGCGGGGAGGTGCCGTGTGCCCGCCCAGGATTTTCCCTTCCTAAAACGGGAGCAACTGAAAAAAAAATTCCTCCTCCCCCTCCCTCTCTCCTTGTTTTCCCTGCGGTCGCTGCCGCCTCCCCGTCCCGGTGCAGCAGCCTGCGGATTATGGGTACGACCGCCAGCGCGGCGCAGCAGGCAGTCTCGGCATCCCCCCTGGAGAGCGGGGCGCCGGGCGACGGCAGCATGGAGGACCAGCACTCCCTCAGCATCCACTCCTTCCAGACGCTGGGGCTCCACAACAGCAAGGCCAAGTCCATCATCACCAACAAAGTGGCGCCTGTGGTCATCACGTAAGTCCTTGGTAGCCTCTTGCATCCCCTTGCTGCCACTTCCAGACCTCTGTTTTTCTGCACCATCTTCCCTAAATATTGCTTTTTTTTAATCTTTACCTATGCCATTTTTTTTTTCCTTTACCCACCCGCACGTGGCTTTTGCAGGTACAACTGCAGGGAGGAGTTTCAGATCCACGATGACCTGATGAAGGCCAACTACACGGTGGGACGCATTTCTGAGGCCACACTGGAACACTACCTTGTGCAGGTGAGCATCACTGCCACCTCATGCCAAACCCATTTCAGCCTGTGGTTTGGGGACCTCGGGGTTTTTTGGGGCTAATTTTGAAGATCACCAAGAAAAAGCCACTTTTCTTCCCAGCTGTGTTCAAGCCTGCTTGCTCAAATCCACTTGTTCCCCATCTTCTCTCTGCCCGTCTTGTTTTGCAGGGGAAATATTTCATGGTCAGGGATGTATATGGCAAATTAGATGTCTTGAACACTACCGGCAGCTGCGGCGCTCCCAATTTCCGACAAGCCAAAGGAGGTTATGCCGTGTTCGGCATGGGGCAACCCAGCCTCAACGGCTTCAAGCTTGTGCTGCAGAAGCTGCAGAGAGAGGGCCACAAGGTTGGTGGGATGGTCGAAATTGGGGTGGAAAAAGGCAGGAGAGCTTTTGGGCAGACTCTTCCCCTCTTCACAGGAGTGCGTCTTCTTCTGCATCCGTGAGGAGCCCGTGGTCTTCCTGCGGTTGGAGGGGGACTTTGTGTCCTATACCCCCCGGGGCAAGGAGAACCTGCACGAGAACCTCCAGCGCCTGCAACGGGGGCTGCGGACGGAGAGCCTGGAGCTGGCCATCCGCAAGGAGGTGAGGTGGGACGGGATGGGGGGGGTCATCACCCCAGCAATAACGGGGTGCATGCATTCCCCCAGCTCAGAGATGAGCGGAGGGGTTGTCGGAGGTGGTGGATGCCCCACAGGTTTTGATGGTGGTCTCCATCTCTGCTAGATCCACGACTTTGCGCAGCTGAGCGAGAGCGTCTACTACGTCTACAACGACATTGAGCGCTTGCGGGACGAGCCCCATGCCGTGCGGGTGCAGTGCGAGGAGGACATCCAGGTGACGGAGGAGGTCTACCGCAGACCTGTCTTCCTCCTGCCCTCCTACAGGTGCTGACAGGTTTTGATGGTGGTCTCCATCTCTGCTAGATCCACGACTTTGCGCAGCTGAGCGAGAGCGTCTACTACGTCTACAACGACATTGAGCGCTTGCGGGACGAGCCCCATGCCGTGCGGGTGCAGTGCGAGGAGGACATCCAGGTGACGGAGGAGGTCTACCGCAGACCTGTCTTCCTCCTGCCCTCCTACAGGTGCTGCCCTTCCTCCTCCTCCTCCTTCTCCTTCTCCTCACATATGGTCGGTGCCTTTGCTTTTGCAAGCTGGGCTGCCTTTCCTCTTGATACCCTCTTAAGCCACATGTCCTCCACCGTGGTGGGGACGAAGCCCCCCCACGGCCCCATCCTCCTAATGAGGGCTGTCCCCGTGCCCGGCAGGTACCACCGGCTGCCCCTGCCCGCCGAGGGAGCCCCTTTGGAGGAGCAGTTCGATGCTTTCATCCGCTTCCTCAGGGTGAGCTGAGCAAAAGCACCCAGCCCGCAGGGCCACGTCGGGTTGGGATTTGCTCCTGCGCCTGAGCAAGGATGCCTTGTCGGGGAGCGTGACTCCCTGAGAGCATCTTCTCCTGCTTTTGGCTTGACGCTGCCCGTTAGAAGATGCCTGTGCCTGAGGTTGCATCCCGTTCCCATTGCTGTAGACCCTGCTGGAGAAGTCCATGTTGTCCAGCTGCTTGTCCCTACCTCTGGCTGGAGGTGACCATCCCTCGCCACCTCCCAGCATCCCTGCAGAGGTGGCTCTTCCCTAAACTAGTTTGGGAGAAATGATCTGGATTTGATGCCAAGGCTTTCGATGGCAGGGCTTCTCTTTTTTTTTTTTTTTTCTTTTTTTTTTCTTTCCCCTGGGAGTTTTCATCTCGGTGGCTTGGGGACTGGTGGTGGGAACATCTCCTGTGGGGTGGACAGGCCAATGACCGCTGGCAGCTGGGGAGGGCGTGGGGACGCAGTAGATGGGACCACCCATTGTGCTGTCCTGGTCCATCCGTGCCATCCCCTGAGCAAAGGGGAGATGCCACCCACCCCTCCACGCCTGGGCAGGGCCATCACCTCCACCCCGGCCACGGTGGTGGCAGAACCAGCTCTCCTGGATGCCCCTGTGGTCCCCATCCCTCTGTCCCTCCCTCCTAGGAGAGCCCCAGCCTGCTGCGGCGGGACCCTGGCAGACCCCCGCCGGCACTGCTCTTTGGCTGCCAGACCGGTGTGGGCAGGACCAACCTGGCCATGGCCATGGGCACGCTCGTCCTCCACCACCACCGAGGAGCCGCCCAGAAGCCCGAGTAAGTGGGGCAGCCCCCGGGGCTGGGGCAGGGGGGATGCTCGTGCCCCCTGGGCCGGTTTGATCTCTCTCTTCTCCCACCCCAGCCTCCCCCACCTGCCTAAAACATCTCCCAGGGACAGGCTTCGGGTCATCCAGACCTTCATTGAGATGGTCCCCAAAGGCCAGCAGATAGTCGAGGAGGTAAGGGGGTGCCGGCGAAACCCCCAGCAGGGTGGGTGGGAGGGAGTAAGGTCGGTCCGACCCCCTTCCGGGGCTTGCTGAGCGGCTTTCTGCTTGCTCCTTGCAAGGTGGATGGTGCCATCGCCTCCTGCTCGGAGATGCATGACATGAAGGAAGCCATCTACGAGTACAAGAAGAAGCTGGAAGGGATCGGGGAGGACTATCAGATCCAGGTACGTTAATTAGAGGATCGCTCGGATGCAAGTTGCCTGCGCGGGGTAATTTATCAAGCTGTTTTTGCGCGGGGATGAGAAGAATGTAAATTCTGGAAGTCTGAAGCTTCCTGTGAGCTGGAAATTTCCCAGGGACGTGAAACCTGAAAGGTTGTGGAGCTTCTCTTTTTTTTTTTCCCCAGTTGTTTAAGAGCCATAAAATGGAGCAGGCTGGGATTTGGGGGAAAGCTGGCTGTTTTGGGCTTCGCTGTTGCTTCTGGTAGATGACCTCGGGGGCAAATAATATCCTGTGCCCTGGTTTCATCGGCTCTAAAATTGGAAAATCCACACCAGCCTGGCTGGTAAAAGTCCTCGGGAGCTGGGAGGGATTGTTGCTTAGAGGTTTTCCTGCAAATATAGTCACTCAAGGTCAAGCTTTCCTATCTGTAGATTTCCCCCCCCCCCCCCCCCCCCCCCCCCCCCCCCCCCCCCCCCCCCCCCCCCCCCCCCCCCCCCCCCCCCCCCCCCCCCCCCCCCCCCCCCCCCCCCCCCCCCCCCCCCCCCCCCCCCCCCCCCCCCCCCCCCCCCCCCCCCCCCCCCCCCCCCCCCCCCCCCCCCCCCCCCCCCCCCCCCCCCCCCCCCCCCCCCCCCCCCCCCCCCCCCCCCCCCCCCCCCCCCCCCCCCCCCCCCCCCCCCCCCCCCCCCCCCCCCCCCCCCCCCCCCCCCCCCCCCCCCCCCCCCCCCCCCCCCCCCCCCCCCCCCCCCCCCCCCCCCCCCCCCCCCCCCCCCCCCCCCCCCCCCCCCCCCCCCCCCCCCCCCCCCCCCCCCCCCCCCCCCCCCCCCCCCCCCCCCCCCCCCCCCCCCCCCCCCCCCCCCCCCCCCCCCCCCCCCCCCCCCCCCCCCCCCCCCCCCCCCCCCCCCCCCCCCCCCCCCCCCCCCCCCCCCCCCCCCCCCCCCCCCCCCCCCCCCCCCCCCCCCCCCCCCCCCCCCCCCCCCCCCCCCTTTTGCTTTCAAAAGCCATCAGGGTGGTTTTCCACGTTGGAAAGCCATGGTCTCCACTGTCTGACCGGGGGGCTCCTCACCAGGCGATGGATGGATGGATGGATGGATGGAGAGAGAATGCTCAGATGGAAACGCTGCCCCGATCCCAGCCTGTTCAGAGATTAGTGTTCCCATTTACATGCTGAATGCGGAGTGGAAGTGCCGGGGCCGGTTGTAAAAGACAATCTAAATCAGGTGCTGTGTGGCCAAAGCAAATAGGCTGGAGCAGAAAAGCACCATGAAAATGATTAAGTGGTGGGGGAAGAAAGCATTTACTGGCACTTTTTTGGTGTTTAGTGCCAAACCCCAAATTTTACCCCCTTTTTAGGGTGGATTTGGGTATGTTTGGTGCTGCTCGTGTGATGGCAGATACTCGCGGGGGAAGCTTGGGCATAGGGCAGAGGATTTTCCCACTGCCTCGAAGCCTTTCCCCGACTCTTCCCCGCTGAGGAAGGCTGCTCTATGTCATCCTCGACACCAGGGAAACAAACGGCCAGGGCACTGCCGTAAATTAGCAATGAGGAGTGTTTATTTGAAGTCTGCATGGAGCGAGAGCAGGTTTAAACAATGGCGACGGGCCAGGAAAATGTGCTGGGGGGGCGGACAAGGAGGGGAGAGGGGCTGATGCTCGGCCATCGGAAAAACCAGCCTGGGCTTGGTAGGGCTGGAGGGGCTGCAGGTGGTACCGGGGGGCTTTGCCGGGTGAGCTGGCAGAGTCCCACTTGCTTTTGGGGAGAGGAAGGGCTTTTCTGGGCCCAGAGGAATGATATCATGCTGGACTGTGGGTTTCTGCCCTGTGTTGGGGGTAAAAGTGGAGATTTAAGTCCTCAAGTGATGGTGATGCAGGGGTAGGTGCATCCTGGGGTGGGATGCTGAGCCACAGCTGGACCCCTGCAGTACTCAGCTCTCCACGGCTGAAACGCGAGTGGATCATCCCTCTTTTTGTCAAAAGCCTGTTTAAGGGGAATGTTAAGAGATTTACCTTGGGTGAGAGTGCAGGGCTGGTTTTTATTGCAGGAACCCAAGCACTTGGGGAGAAATGCTGCTCTGCCAGCAAACCCAGCATGGCTCCATCCTCGCAGGCTTTGTTTTGAGTTTCCAGAGCAAAGCCCACTGCCCTGCCTCTTGATAAATGACAGTGGGCCGGATTTCTCTTGCGAAGGACAAGTAAATATTCATGAGTGAACCACATAATGTCAGAGATGCGCAAGCCTGCTCACCGACCCCACCCCCTGTACATATACAGCCCCATTTTATAGGATTTTCCATCGTATCCTGGGCGGGGGGTCCCAATGGGCTGTCCAGGGATGCTCGCGGACCCTGTGCTGGGTGCTTCTTTGTTGGTGCCGGCATTGCGGGTGAATTTGTTGGATGGGATGTTCGGATGTACAAACCCTGCCCCGAGGCAGCGTGGGGGTTGTTTCCAAATTATGGAAAATCCACGGGTTTGAGGTTATGTCCCTGGGAGGAGATAGCTCTGCTGGGGCAAGCGCCTGGTTTGGGGAGGTAATGATGAAGATGATGAGGAGGAGAGCTTGCTTGAAGCCAGCTGCATAGGCTTCTGGGCATGAAGGGAAAGAGGAGACACTTGGAAATGGAGGATATTACAGGGCGTGTGGCTTATGTCTCTAATTAATAAGCTAGCCTTGCTGTTACTTAAGTTTGTCTAGCGTCATTTGGGGTCTGCCACCACCCATGAGATGCTGACCCTGTAGCGGGTCCTGGGGGTCCCGCTGGGCTCTGAAGGCAGATGGGGGGTCCCTGACCATTCCTCACATTACCCGGCGCATGGGGCTGGGAGGTGATGTCTCCGACAGGCTCCCCGCATCCCTACCTGCAGCATTGCTGGCACGGGGACCTTTCTCCCCAGGGGTGCCGCTGCCCGAGCATCTTTGCTGAAGGCCACGGAGGTGGCCCCGGGGTGGGGGCAGGACCCTGCATTAACCAACCCCCTCCCCTTGGGTTCGAGTCTTCTGTTAGCATCTGGACAGAATATCTACCCTGGGACAGAAATGCCCCTTGGGTCCAGTTGGAACCACTCCCGGTGTGTCCTTGGGCTAAAGGGAAGGTTTTGTTTGAGCCGAAATGCAAATTTATGTCTTTAAGCATCATTTAATACGGAAAACTTGAAATGTTGCATTTAAAGAAAAAAAAAAAGCATAAAAAACTATTCCAGATTGGGTTTTGTAGTT
>NW_008794452.1:5288533-5296449 GCF_000699145.1 Aptenodytes forsteri | reverse complement strand
CACCCTTCTCATTTGGAAGTGGTTTCTTTCCAAACAAACAGCTTGGTGAAGTTAGCATGAATACACAAAAAACCTTCTGAGTGGCTTAAATGGCATTTCTGCCCCTCTTCCCCCCCAAAAAACCTGCTGCATAAAAAAAATATGCCTCAGGCCTGTTTGCTACTTGCTTGTCTCTCTTCTCAGCCAGCCACAAACAAGCGTGCGTAGGGCCTTTTCCCCAGCCTCCCGGTCTGCTCAGGGCTGCAGGACCAGCCGGTGTTGGGCATCATGAATCCCACCTGCCTTTGCTTTCAGGGGAGCAGCACCAAAGAGTATTTCCTCCAGAGGACTTTGCAGAGCCTTGAACGCTATTTCTACTTGATTGCTTTCAACTACTACCTTCATGAGCAGGTAAAAAAAAATACCAACCCAAAAAACCCTCCTTTGCTCTTTTTTGGCTTCCCCATGTAGTGCGAGGGAAGGGGTCTCCGCCTCTGAGTTTCCCAAGCAAATGCAGGCTTTTTTGGTGGGGTCATGGGTTGCGTCTGGGCAGGGGGTGCGAGCCCAGGCTGATGGCGCGTTCCCCCCCGGCCCCCCCGCCGGCAGTACCCCCTGGGCTTTGCCCTCAGCTTCAGCAGGTGGATGTGCCGGCACCCCGAGCTCTACCGGCTGCAGGCAGAGATGAACTCGTCAGAGCTCACCGTCACTGGGGACCTCGTCACCAAGGGGATGCGAGTGCTGGTGAGTACCTGTCCTGCACATAGGGATGGGGCTGGTGGCTCCTCGTTGTCCCCTGGGAATGGCGCCTTCCTGGGATGCTCGCCCTCAAAGAGGTTTGGTGGGGTGGGAGAAGCAAGGGGTTTCCCTGTTGTAGGGCAGGTGCTGAGTCTTGGGGTCTCCAGGTCCATGTTGGGGTCTCAGGTCCATGTCCTGCCTGCATCCTCGGCAAGGATGGGCGTGTGGCCACAGACCCCCTGTGCACACGGATGTGTCTGGCCCCACAGACCCTCGGTACTGGGATGCTGGAGCACCCCATAAGATGAGCCTGAGCTGCAAGCCTAGCTGCAGCTTCACCTTTCTTGGTGCTCCTGGGTGGCTGTGGCAGGGGGAAGGAGGCCACAGCTGTTGGTGGCTTGCTGCTGCTTTGGCATGGTGTTGCTGCAAGAAGAGCATCTCCCACCTTTGAAATGCAGCTGTGCGGCTTTGAGCCCTGGCTTGCAGGGGTTGGAAGGGTTTGGGGACTTCTCCTGAGTGGGGACCATGGGTGAGAGGTTGTGGTGTGCTGGGAACCCCTCTGCAAACCCGTGGGTAGGAGGGGGCAGCTGCAATGCCGGGGGGACACCCCTTGCCCAGGCTTTGCTCTGCTGCAGGTGGTGGATGAACGCTTCTGCCCGGACGTGCTGAGCACCGCCAAGGAGATGAGCGTGGCCAACTTCCGACGGGTGCCCAAGATGCCCGTCTACGGGACGGCACAGCCCAGCTCCAAGGTGAGGGGCACGCACCCTGCAGCGGGCAGGGTCACCCACAACAGGCTGCCGGCTCTCCCATCACCCTTGCTGTACCTTCCCCTAGACCCTGGGGAGCGTCCTGCGGTACCTGACGGATGCCAAGAGGAAGCACGCCCGCATCGTCTGGATCAACCTCCGGGAAGAAGCGGTCCTGGAGGGGAACGAGCAGATCTATACGCTGCGGGAGCCCGGGCACCTGGAGGAGCTGATCCCCGTGCCCGCTGCCTCGCCCCAGCAGCTGGAGGTGAGCTCCTGCCTGCCGGGGGGGTGCTAGGGGCAGCGGGGGTTTCTGCCCATCCAGCAAGGGCTGATCTCCCCCTCCCATCGTCCTCGTGGGCGATGTCCGCAGGCTTTGATAGTCCCTCACCCCCCAGAGCTGCTTGTTTTGGGGCTTATTTCTTTTGGCAATGAGAGGCAGCAGTTGTATCGGGTGCCGTGCTTGGCTTGTGCCCTCCGTGTCTGCTGGAGGCTGGGGACAGCCCAGCTGATGCAAAACCAGGTGGTCGACCCACTCTTTATCGTACTGCAAAAATAAAGGAGTCCTCCTGATTTTGCTGTCACTGTGTAAGAGTTTGCAAAGGCAGAGCAAAGCGGAGATCCTCCCCCGAAGAATTTATAGCGCAGCTTGAAAGTGAGGGTAAAAGGCACCTGGGGAAAGGAGAGCAGATGTTCCCAGCTGGGTTTCCAGAGGAGATAGGCAGCAGAAGAGCTTGGCTGCCAGCAGCAGTGCAGCCACGTGGAGGAGCTGCCCAGGGTGGTGAGAGATGATGCTCCTGAGGCTCCTATCAAGCATGGTGGGGACCGTGGTCCTGGGCAGAGGCGGTGGCCAGGACCTGGTGTGGGGTTTTGCATTGGCTGCAGGGTGTTTGAGAGGGGTCTCAGCCTGAATCTAAAAAAATAAAATCCTGAAAAAATTAAGAGGAGTGGGTCTTACGGTGAGGGTTTCTCCACCCTCTGCAGCAACTAGAGGCTACCCTGAAGGGTGACCTGCTGAAGTGCCAGAAGTGGCTGGAGGTGTACCTGGAGGCGGAGAAGCAGATGAAGATGTTCAAGAGCTGCCTGACCATGCAGGAGATATTCAGCCAGCAGAAGAATGCCTGCCAGGGGCTGACCTACCGCCGCATCCCCATCCCTGACTTCTGTGCTCCCAAGGAGCAGGTACCCTGGGGATGGAACGGTGCTGCCACCTCCTTCCGAAGCCATCCCTGCTGCTGCGGGGTGAATGTCACTTGGGTGCTCGGTGCCACCCAGCCCCAGGACTATGGTGGTGTGCCCAGGCTCAGTGCAGGGTGCTTGCTGGGGCAGGGAGGGTCCCCTGGGAGATGCTGTGTGGAGACCTTGGGTGCCTTCAGCCAGTCAGGAACAGAGGCGAGGCTGCTGGGCTGGATCCGGCGTGTGCAGCGAGTAGCCGGGGATTTTAGCCTGGAGGCTGCTGGACAAGGGGGATCCCATGGTGGGGAAGGGAGGCAGGCTGCACCCATAACCCCCCCCGGCTTTGCTCCCGGCAGGACTTTGACCGGCTGCTGGAGGCGATGAAGAACGCCCTGGCCGAGGACTCGCAGGCAGCCTTTGTGTTCAACTGCTCCAGCGGCCGGGGCAGGACCACCACAGCCATGGTCATTGCTGTCCTCACTCTCTGGCACTTCAACGTGGGTACCGGGGTCTGCAGCTCTCCCTGGGGGTCAGGCTGGAGCAGGGGCTGCTGGGGAAGCTCAGCACAGCCCGCAGCAGCCGTGGCACAGTGGGAGGGTTAAAAGGAGTATGGGGAGGGCCAGGGTGGGCTGCGGGGGGTGGACGCCCGTACGTTGGCCTCTTGCTGTGCCTAGCCCTGAGCAAGCTCCAGCAGTGTGGGTGCATCCCTGGTGAGCCTTTACCCTGTTCCCAAGAGCTCCCACCCCAGGACGAAGGGTTAAGGGCAGGAGAGATGTGGCTCCCTCCTTGCAGAGTGGATGGTGGGGGTAAAATTTTGGTCTTCTCTGCCCAGGCAGAGGGGAGGTGGAGGATGCCTGGTGTGCTGGTGGGTTGGTTTCAGGGTCTGCATTTCTGCTCAGCTGTTGGGCAGGGGGGATGGGGCCATGCACCTCCTAACGTCCCGTCCCTCTCTGACTGCCCCAGGGCACCCCCGAGATGAGCGAGGAGGAAATAGTGAGCGTGCCTGATGCCAAGTACACCAAAGGGGAGTTCGAGGTGAGTCCTTGAGCCTGACTCTGTTTCGGGATCCCCCACTGAACCCACTCCTTGCTACCTTAGCCACAGCTGCTTGTTTGGAGGGGCTGGGTCCTCTCCCGGGCAGGGACGGAGCAATCGGGTCAAGGTGAGGAGGCACCCAGTGAAGCCCCTGCCACTTCTGCCCACACTCCAGGTGGTGATGAAGGTGGTCCAGCTCCTGCCTGATGGTCACCGGATGAAGAAGGAGGTGGACATGGCCCTGGACACCGTCAGCGAGACCATGACGCCCATGCACTACCACCTCCGAGAAATCATCATCTGCACCTACCGGCAGGTGAGCGGCACCTGCATGCCCTCTTCCCCATCGGCATGGGGCTGCCCGGGTCTGTTGCAGCTGATCCCAGATGGTGCAGCCGGGCTCTGGGACCAGCCCTGCTGAAGCTGGATGGTTTCTTGGGCTGAAGCTTTCTGGCATGTCACCGGAGAGGTGCCAGGGCTCTTTCGGTCATGGTCACCCAGTGCTGTCTTGCATCCCGTGCCACCCCACATCCCACCTGTCTGGTGCCATCCTGCATCCTAGCCAGCATCCCGGCCATCATACTGCCCTTCTGGTGCCATCCCACATCCCGCCCGGCATCCCACCTATCTGGCGCAGTCCTGCATCCCGCACCATCCTGCATCCCGGCCAGCATCCCACCTGTCTGGTGCCATCCTGCATCCCACCCAGCATCTCACCCATCTGGCACTGTCCTGCATCCCATTCAGTATCCCGCATCCCTCCTGTCTGGCACTATCCCACATCCCAGCTGTCCGGCGCCGCGCAGCCGGCAGAGGGCAGGGCCGGTCTGTCCCGCTCCGCTCCCAGCCCCGAAGGCTCCTCCGGCTCCTCCGAGCTCGGGAGGGTACCCATCCGTGCCCAGGCAGGAGGCATCCCGCGGCCGGCCAAGCCCATGGGCCGCAGCCTGGCTTTACATGGGAGCTTCTGTGCAAGCTGATAAAGGGGAGAAAGGATAATTTTTTTAGATTTGGGATTTTTTTAAGCTGTGTGACTATTTCATGGGGCCTCAGAAGGGCTGAGCTCAGAGCTCGTCATTGACCCTGCCCGGGCTGGATCGACCCACGTCCCTGCCAGCGATGGTCTTGCCTGCAGCTGCCATCGACCCCTGTTTTCAATTAATGGCTGCGAATGATTGACCGGGGGAAGAAAACCCAAAGCATTTAATCACCCGGTAGCATCCACAGCTCCCTGGGCGTTTGCCTCTTGGTTTATGGGGTCCTCTGCATTTTTTTGGGGCTGGGAGAGAAAACCTGAGCTCTGTCGGATGAGCTGCTGGGGACTGAACATTTGCAGTAGCAATAGCTACTGTGAAATTATTTGGGATAAGTCATTTTATTTTATTTTCCCCCCCTTTATGTATTACGGGGAGGTGGCCACGTAGCCAGTGGGAAGTCTCACCTACTTTATTGCGTGCTTTGCTGCTGCAGAGCTAAAAACTCCCATGCTAAACGAGCGGCTGCCTCTTATGGATGTAATTATGCTCTCCGCTGACCCAGAATGATCCCCCGCCTTGCTGCTGGCTCCTGCTCACTGTGTCTATAGGCTCAGCCTTGGGGGTCCCAGGAGAAAGGCCCCGGCAGAGCAGCATCGCTGGGCTGCTCCCGGTGTGGGTTTTTTTCGGAAGACAATTCCCGCGACCTCCTTGCCCCTCTTCCCGGCGCTTGGCGGTCAGGACCAGCACGTGGGTGTTCCTGGGCCGTATCCTGTTTCCGGGCTGGCCATATCCAACTCGCCCTGGCAGCCCAGTGGGAAAGCGAGATAAGCAGGGAGTCATCCGCTCCCCCTGCGCCCTCTGCCCTAGGAAGAGTCTTTTGTCACCGCCTGCATTTTGCATTTCCCTCTCGGCTGTTCCGTCCATCCCGTTGGACTTAGCTGGATGCACATGCAAATGCTTTAATTTTTATTATTTTTTTTTTTTCCCAGTGATGGGTAGCTTGAAAAAGAGAATTACGGGAATTGTATAGTCTAGGCATTGCCCTAATGGACTTTTAATTAAGCCGTGGTTAGTGTTTAGAGAAACGTGGGGTTTGAGTGAACCAGCGGCATCACGGGATGGATGCTGTGCGCCTGGGGCTGACGCTGCTTTGCAGTCTTTGGAGCTTGCCAGGAGATGATTTGCAGGGCTGGGGCCAGCAGGAGGGAAAGAAAAGGTGCTCTGGTACTTGTGTTCATTTGGTCCTGCCCCTTCCCGCCCCTAACTGGGAGGAAAAAATAGGAGAATAGAAGAAAAGAATAAATAATAGGATAAAAGATAAATAATAGGATAATAAAATAAAAATTAAATAGGATAATATAATAACATGGTAAATAATAGGATAATAGGATCTGCTCTCTGCAAATACTGGCACATAGGTGCAGAGGAGTCACCTTTTCCAAGGACAGAACCGCTTGCCTGGTGCTGCCATGAATAGGGGTGCAAATGGGTTGAACAAACCCCGATTTTCAAAGCCCACGGGTGGAAATGTTTGCGTGCTGTGGCAATGAGCGGCTGGAGAAGGACCTAGAGAAAGTGGAGCGGGCTTGTCCCTGAGGGCGGGTTGGTGCTGACATCGGAGCAAGGAATTGCTGCTCTTTGGGATGGTCTGCGGGGTTCGCAGCGGGATTGACTGTGGGATCAGGGCTTTTATGCCAGCTGGCTGTTTATTCCTTATTTATTTATTTATTCCTAGAAGAGGCATCACTGCAGGGCTCATCTGTTCTTAAAATAACATCTATAATAATAATATAGTTTTTAATGTATATATTTAAAAAATGGTAATAGGAGGTGCGATGGCCACCAACCTCAGAGCGGGGTGCTGCGTGGCTGCCATGGCTTCTCCTCCTGTGGCGGCAGAGGCTGAATCTGACTGTGGGATGCTGGAAAGGGACATGGTTTTTTTCCCTGGGAAAATGCTTTGCAGTCCAGGAGCTCATGGTTTCGGCTATGGTTTGCACCTGGGCGTCTATTCCTGGCTCCTGGGCACACACCCCCCACGCACTTAACAATCCTTCATCTATTTTTGAGGTCTGCACAGTAACGTGGAAGTTTTTATATGCTGGAAACCACAAGGTAATGAGAGCCTGGACTGCCAAGCCACAGCGGGAGCAGGCTGGAAGGATGCGCTTATTTTTGTCCTCAAAGTGGTCCTCCCTCCTTGGCTGGAGGCCAGGCGGGGGCTGCAGGCTGGGCTGGGCTCCTCGGGGGGATAACGGGGTCAGAGGGCTGATGTGTAGTGGTATATGTGGTTTTTCCCTAGCACAAGGGGCCCTCATGGGTCCTTCACCACCAAACTTCTCACGTGGGATGGAGAGCAGGACCGTGGAAGAGGACTCGGTGCAGGAGCTGCCTCTCGGATGCTCTCCTGAAGCGGGTACCACCTCAGCCGGTTTCTTGCTCCTTCCAGGGGAAGTCGGGCAAGGAGGAGAGGGAGATGCGGATGCTGCAGCTGAGGAGCCTGCAGTACCTGGAGCGCTACATCTACCTGATCCTCTTCAACGCCTACCTGCATCTGGAGAAGAAGGACTCCTGGCAGCGGCCCTTCAGCCTCTGGATGCGCGAGGTGAGGCTTTCCCTGCCTAAGCTGCCAGCAGGATCTCGCTCCACCTCGTATTTACAGGGTGCTGGGAAGCAGACCCCCATTTTTATTTTATATATGATTTTTTGAATGGTTGTCGGGGACGTCGTATCCGGTTCCTTCGCTCTGGGTGAGCTTCCGTCTTGTCGGGCTGGTGGCTCTCAGGAAAAGCCAAGCAGGTCACTGCAGACGGGTGGCATCCCACCGCATGGATGCGGTGCTCCCCCCACCCCAAACCTGCCCTTTTCTGAGTTTTCCAGGGTTTTATTTTGATCTGCCAGCTGCGATTACAGCATCTGGGGGTGGAAGGCCACCAGTCAACCCCACTGGACCCCTCTGCCTGGCTTGGTTAGCTTGGCTGGCTCTCCTTGCACCCAAATCCACCTCTAGTCTCTTTGCAGCTTATTAAGAACACAATATCCCGGCCAAACAGGTTGGGGGAGTGAAAGGAAAGAATAATTAAAAGCAGCCCAGCTTTGTCTTGCCTGGCCGGGTGGCGCAGGGGATGGAGGGCCTGGGAGGATGGGGATGCTGGCGCTGGGCATCTGAGAAAATTGGGAGCCAGCTGAAAAAACTGAATGGGGGGTGGGTGAGAGACCCCAAATTTCCCATATTTCCTGCTTTTTTTTTTTTTTATTTTTTATTATG
>NW_008794452.1:5284737-5288218 GCF_000699145.1 Aptenodytes forsteri | reverse complement strand
ATTTCCTGCTTTTTTTTTTTTTTTAATTTTCTTTATGCAGAGATTAGTTTTTCTCTCCCCGGGTTTGTGTGGCGCTAAGCGGGCAGCGCCTGCCTTTGTGGGAAAAAACCTCATCCCTTCACTTGCCTCTGCCAGTGCTGCTAATTCATATTGGCATGTTTGATCCACCGGGCGGGAGATGAAAGCAGCGGCTGCCAGCTCCGCTCACCATCCGCCTCCCTCCCCATTTCGCTGGAAGGGGCTGTGGCGAGAAGGGGAGGGTGGCCGGTGCCCACCCTGGCGCAGCATCCCCGTTACGCCGGTGTTTGCATTGCCCGGTGGTGCCGGGGGAGGCGGTGGCTGGGGCTGGACCATCTTTTAGTGGAGATGTGTGACGCTCGCTGTTGGCTGGATGCTGGGTGCGTGGGTTTCAATGCTGCATCTTCAATGCTGCATCTTCAATACATGGGTTTACATCTGTACCCTGTCCCCCCTGTTTGCTGGAGGGGGGGAAATACACCCAACCTGCTGATAAAAGGAGCTTTTGACCCCAAAAGTGCCCCTTCCCACTGCATAATCTCTGCATTTTTAGAAAAAACAAGGCGCCACTGTAGCTTTTTGGCAGAAGGGTGCCAAAGCCAACAAACCCTGCGAAGGCTGACCCCAGCAGCGAGGAAGCGGCTTATGAAATGTATAAACCGTGGGTGGAGGAAAGCTGGGGTGGCTGCGGGAGGCGGGTGGGTACCTGGATGCAGGGAGATGCTCGGGACCTTCCCCCTGCATCTTCACCCGGGAGGTGGCAAAAGCATCCCAAGGATGCTGGGGGGAGTCTTAATCTCTCTTCTCCCTCCGCTTTCAGCTGGGGTCTACGAGGTCCTGAACCAGCTGGGCTTCCCCGAGCTGGAGAGCCTGGAGGGCAGGCCCCTGTGCACGCTGCGGGGCCGCTGGCAGGCGCAGGGGGGCACCTACCCCCTTTCCGGAGGCGCAGGGGGGCACCTCCCGCCCTTTCCGCGGGGACTTCGTGTAGGGTTGGGGTGTGGGGAGCCCCCGCTGCTTTCTCCTGGGGGGGGCAGAGGAAAAAGACTGTTTTCCCAAAACCTGGGGCTGTGGGGAGGGAGGGGTGAGCCCCGAAACTGCCTTAGAATGTGGGAATTTCTGGGGTTCTTTTGGATGCAATAAAAATATTGTAAATTAAAAATCAGTCTTTTTAGGCAGGTGCTTAATTGCTAGTGGGGTGTGATTTGAAAAGTGGCTCTGAAGTGCTGGGGCGCCGTCGCCTGAATTTGGTGGATGCACGGAGTTGTGCCAGATTTGAGTCCATCCTCGCTTTCTCCCTAAACCAATGCAGCATAGACACAAAAATGTATGTATTTATATACACATGTTTATGTTTATATATACACACAAATATATATACACGTGTGTATATATATATGCATATACACACACAGATTTATGGCCCCATGTGTGCATGTATATGTGTATCTGGAGCCATAAACACTTGTAGCCTGAATTAGGACTTCAGAGATCCCAGTCACTGCAAACCTGGGTATTTTTGAGGTTTGGGCATCTCCCCCCCCCCCCCCCCGACCTGCCTTTTTATTGCTAAGGTGATGCTGGGGGGGTTTAGCTGCTCAGCAAAGAGTAGACTTAAAAGCATAATTAATGTAGGGATTTTTTTTTTTTTTAAGGAAAGGAGAAAGAGGGAAGAGTGAAAAATAAAGTTAATCAAAACAAGATGCAAATGAGGGCTCTAATGTCCCCCCTTCCCTCGCAGCGGGGGACAGGAGCCTGGTGGCTGAAGGGGCGATGGGGAAGTAGCTGGTGGAGGGATGATACATTGGATGGGGAGCACAAGTAGGAGCACACGCTCCATCTCTCCCAGCAGCCCCTTTCATCTGCTGCCAGTGGCGGGAGGTGCAGGCAGCAGAAATTCAAAAGTGGAGGGTGGAAAGAAAAATATCACTTTTAAATACCAAGGGATGCTTTTTCTTAAACATTGGGATGGTTCCTGCTGTGGCTGTGAGAGCCCTGATTCCCACAGGGCCCCTCATTCTTTTTGAGTTAACCATGCATTTTTGGTTTTCCTTTTTTTTTTTTTAATGCAGAAATACCTGCCTGAATATTTTGTTCCTCGCCAGGTATTTCCGTGTTTGGATAATTTAGTGCTGATGTAGTAGGACAGTTGACTTAGCTATTTGCAAGAGGCTGTTGATGCTATTTTTTCTTCTTTTTCTTTTTAACGGAGCACATGCTCTCCATCTTTGCAGTACAGTACAACTCCATTTATTCTGCCTTACTAAAGAAATTACTTGTGGGCTCCTTGCTTTCAGCCAGGCTGCAGACCCATCCCCTTCTCCCGCCCCCAGCAGCAACCTTTAGAAGTCCTGCCTAATACCCCTGACTTAATTAGGCAGGTTTTTAATTGCTTAGGAAATCCCAGCCCCTTTAATCTTGGTAATGAAGGCTGGAGCTTTGCATCACCTGGACCCGGGGGCTCAAAGGCTTCTTTCCGCTTTCCCGCCTTCCTAACAAGCGATTTCCAACGTGGGGCAAAAGCAATTGCCCAAAAAAGCCTTGGGGATGGGAATGCGTTTGAACGTGAAAAATCAGCCCCCCTGTATTTATTTCTTCTCTTCCCCAGGGGATGAAGGCAGAAACCTAGCTCCCTCTCCCAGATAATAAGTTAAACCCAGGTCTGAATGGGTTTTGGGGGGGGTTGTTTCAGCTGAAGCTCTCATTGCAAGGCGGGGAGGAGCCCAGGGGGGCCCCCAGTGTGGGGGGAATGGCTGGGAGATGGGGCACAGCATCCCCAAGGGCGCCGGGTGACCTGGTCCCCATCAATTCTCCCATCCTGATTGCTGCAGTAAATTGATTTTCTGCAAATTCAGGTCATGGTTTCACTTCTTCCCATCATTCCAACCAGCCGTGGTTGCACCATCGAGCTCTGCTGAGATATTCAGCCGTGCATCTCCATCCTGACCTGCAGGACTTTCCTACCTCAGCACCCTGCACGGACTCAGCACGTCCCCTTCGAGCTACGGTTTTGCCGCTTGCCAGTGGCAAAAGGCTCATGGGGTCACTGGGTCATGGTCACTGGTCACAGCGCCATGCTTGCCCCAGCTCTGCCGCTCAGCCCTGCCTGCTGAAACTGCGGCTCCAAGGAAAAGATCGGCAATTTTGAAAGCGTTCAGCCCGAGACAAAGCAAACAGGGGGGTATATAGATCATATTATATATATAAAATATAGAATAGTATTCTGTAATTATTACAGATAATATAGAAAATCTATATAATATATAGTATATAATACACAATACATAATATATACAATATATACAGTATATGATATATACAATATATCATATATAGTATATATGACTATATGATGTTATATCAAATATATAAGAATATTACAGTTATATAGAATAATTATAGAATGCATATTATATATTACTGTATAATTATATATTGTATATAATACATAAAATCTATATACTAG
>NW_008794452.1:5283111-5284652 GCF_000699145.1 Aptenodytes forsteri | reverse complement strand
AGAATATATATTCTATATAATATATAAACACAAATATAAATATATATTTAAAAAGCAGCTATTAGTAAGATGGGGTTAATGAGCTGACTGCCAGCCTCCCTGGTGCATATTCCCTGCCGGGAGCAGCATTTCACCCCAGGAAGGCATCAGCAAGGGGGTCTGCGGACAAAAATACTTACCAAAAAGAAACTCAAAGTGTGTTTGTATATTTAAAAAAAAAAAAAAAAGCTATTTTCCATCAGCTGGGTCTGCTAGCTGACTTTTTCACTGGAAATCGCTTAACGTGAGGTTATTTGTTTCACCTCTATATTTATTTCACCTCTTTATTACTCCTGACTCCTATTTACCTTGTTTTTTCAGAGCCGGCTTTGCTCGGCTGAGGAAAGTCCATGGAAGGAGCGCTCATTGATTTAATTGATTTTCATGAAAACTGCTTTTCTACAGATTTCTGTCCCTTGGTTAACCACGTTATGCTCCTATTTCTCTGCTCTCCCCATCTTCTTGTTCAGGGCTTTGAGCGCGGGAATACAGCCGAGGAGATCCGAGGTTATTTTGGGGCAGATAAATAAATATTTAAATCCCAGCCAGCAGTCCTAAGGGGTTGATTTCAGAGCAGGAAATGTGAATCCCTGGCTGGTTTTCTGCTATACCGGCCCAATGGTATAGCATCCATCCATATAGCAGATGGTATAACATCTCAGTGTTCCTCCTGGGTCTGCATCTCGTTTCCATGGGGGAACACAGGGCATCCCTACAGCTCTGGGTATCATTGCCCATTTTTTTGGCTTTGTTTTATTTACAAGCCCTTTTTCCCAAACCTGCAGGCTCCTGGGAAAATGGGAAAGAGCCAGCTCTGCAGCCAGGGAAGCCAGCACGCCGGCTTTAGGGATGTGATGTTGGGGCTGCCTAAGGATGCAGAGCCAGGCTTCGTGTTACGGCGAGGCAAGGGGAAAGCCGCCACCCCCCGAAATCACCCAGCATCCTGCCATTGCACCCGTGTTTGTACACACAGGCTGGGGTGGGTCATGGAAACTCTTAACATTGTGTAAAAGAAAATACCCACCTCTTATTCTGCCTGTGGAGAAAGTTATTTGCGGCATTGAAAATGTTCCTTGTGGCAACAGCCCTGATGGAGCCTGAAAGAGATGAGACGTGGGGCTGGAGTATTTTGAAAAGGGGACCACAGCTGCCTTAATAAATATCGCTAGTGAGCGATATTGCCTGTGCCAGAGAAAATATATATATATACTTTATATATATATTGCTGTAGGAGTGAATTTAAAGGCTGCCATGCCAACAGAGCCTTGCCCACGAGCACCAGGCTGAACCACATCATTTTCCCAGCAAAATCGGGGCACCGCGTCCCCACCAGTGCCTCCCCCCCACAGGGCTGGGACCTGCAGCCTTAAGGGCACCTGTGCTGAGTGAAGGCACATTGTCCCCAGGTGGGACCTGCCTTACACCCCTCCCTGGGAACCAGAGCCTGAAGCTGGGGGCACCAGCAGCCCCCTAATTTCTGCCTGCAGAGCAGCACAGCCTGC
>NW_008794452.1:5272112-5282084 GCF_000699145.1 Aptenodytes forsteri | reverse complement strand
GCGCTCCATAAGGGTGCAGAGCCAGGCTTCGTGTTACGGCGAGGCAAGGGGAAAGCCGCCACCCCCCGAAATCACCCAGCATCCTGCCATTGCACCCGTGTTTGTACACACAGGCTGGGGTGGGTCATGGAAACTCTTAACATTGTGTAAAAGAAAATACCCACCTCTTATTCTGCCTGTGGAGAAAGTTATTTGCGGCATTGAAAATGTTCCTTGTGGCAACAGCCCTGATGGAGCCTGAAAGAGATGAGACGTGGGGCTGGAGTATTTTGAAAAGGGGACCACAGCTGCCTTAATAAATATCGCTAGTGAGCGATATTGCCTGTGCCAGAGAAAATATATATATACTTTATATATATATTGCTGTAGGAGTGAATTTAAAGGCTGCCATGCCAACAGAGCCCTGCCCACGAGCACCAGGCTGAACCACATCATTTTCCCAGCAAAATCGGGGCACCGCGTCCCCACCAGTGCCTCCCCCCCACAGGGCTGGGACCTGCAGCCTTAAGGGCACCTGTGCTGAGTGAAGGCACATTGTCCCCAGGTGGGACCTGCCTTACACCCCTCCCTGGGAACCAGAGCCCGAAGCTGGGGGCACCAGCAGCCCCCTAATTTCTGCCTGCAGAGCAGCACAGCCTGCATTTCTCCCCACGCTGCTCGGGAAGCCTTGAGCACAGAGCACAGGAGAGACGCTTGCTCCTGCATGCCAGAATACCCTGGATTATCATCCAAGAGGATTTTTTGGCCAGTTTGGGAGTCCAGCTCTGTTGTCGTAAAAGTAGTGACTGATTTTACTATTTTTTTTTTTTTCCTCCTTCCTTCTGGCTGCAGCGTGGGGGTAACGTGGCAACGGCAGCTTTTGTAGCCGTGCACTGCTACTGGCTAATGAGATTATTTTTTAAATGGATAAGCTTGTACTTATTAATTCTTCTATTTGCCCTCCTGTCCCCGAGGGTTTGGCGTACACTGATGTACCATTTCCAGGTTTTTCTCTGCAGTAGATGGGCTGCATGTGTGCTTCTTTCTCACAGGAAAGGTCACAAATAAAAGTATAATTAAAAAACCCACTTATATATAATGAGACACGATGAACCTGTAATGACTGGCAGTGCTAAACGGTATTCACTGTCCATACAGGGATAAAGGCTGTCTTTCAAATCCCTATTAAAACATACTTTAATATAAAACACTTGTTAAAAAAAAGAGGAAAAACTTTTTGGAACTGACTAAAAGCCCTGTGACTTGATCTGTGGGAAGTTCAGGGTCAAAAGCTGCCTCGTAAGTGGAGGTACACCCTAATTCCTTGCACGTGCAAGGGCATCGGTGCTATGCAGGGGGCACAGATGTGTTTTCTCACTGCTCAGCCTTCGCATTTGGATGGACCTTGTTTCTTGCGAGCAATATTTTAGTGGAGAGTTGCACCATATTCCATGTGTACCCTTAGATGAGCTGTCTCCCTCCACAGAAAGCCAAGCTTTCTGCCAGAAACTATTTTCTGGCAGAATAATACTACATATAATAAATATGTGCAATAAATAAATACATAAATTCACCGCATGGGGGGTGAAAAGGTGGCCAGAGACCACATCCCAGCTCCCTCGTCCCCCTGTGAAACTCCCCCTGAATAAGACAGCCTGCGGGACCCCCTCTATTCTGTTAAGAATACCGATAGGCTGATTTTTTGACTCAAAAATATGCACAAATACAGCTGTTCCCAGCCAGATTCTCCTTTTTTGCATCTTTCCATCAGATGGGGGCCCTGGCAAAGGGACCCCTCTTCGGGCTCAACAGAGGTGAAAGGAACGAGGCTGCTCTTACCTCAGCCAGAGTTCCTCCCCCCCCTCCCTCTTCTGGGTGAGTAGAAATCCTTGGAAGCTTAACTTCACGTGTCTTTATGTTTTTTCATACATCGAATGGGGAAAATATGCCGAGGAGCCAATATTCCACTGGCACGTGGGACTGCAAGGGGAAACCTGCCGCAGCCCCAGATAATCACCGCAACTATCAGGGGCTTCAGGGCTGTGTGTTTTTTTTTTAAAAAAAAAAACTTTTTCCTATTTTTTCCACCCAGCTGTGGCAATTCTGCTTAATATAAAATGTTAGATGCACCCAAGTCCCACAGACATCAGCTTTCCAAGTACCACCTCAGGAGTATTCCCTAACCGTCGGTGAAAATAAAGCGTGTTTTGGGGCTGAGGGTGATATAATTTCTATTTACTGAAGCAGGGGAGGGTATGGGAAGAGAGGCTGAGCTCAGGGGAGCTGTCGGTGGGCCGGGGCGAAAGCAATGCTGGGGAGGCACGTGCTGGCACGGGGCCACCGCAAATAGCTCTGACATAACGGGACGTAAAATAATAATAATAATTTCCATGTTTTTCTTTCTATGATGTACCTCTCTAGCAGAACCCCCCGATGAAACCGTTGGACCTCTGCAAAGAGAGCGCATCTGTGTTTCATTTTATAGCTGAAGAACAGTAATTAAGATGCTTTTGCAGAGCCAGGGCTTGGAAAACTAAAAATAAAAGCCATATAGGCACAATACCAGACCTCCGAGCACCATAAACTTTCCTTTCCCCCCTGTTCTCACCCTCCCAGTCCTGTCAGACCCCTGAGCAGGGCTCATTTCGGGGCCAAGCCCCCCATCGTTTCGGGGAGCGGAGTGGCAGGTCCGGGGTGTGCTGCGGAGGCAGGAATAAATCACGGGCCAAAAGGGGATGCTGCAGAGAAGGGGGATTTTTGGCTAAATCCAGAGGAGCAATGCAAACACTGTCCTGCATAGAGGGGAAAGCATCTCTGCGGGCAGCAAGGGGAGGTTTTGCAAAGCCTCAAAAATTGGGGGTGTCGTGCAAAGCATCAGGGTTGGCTCTTTTCTTGCAGCGAAGTGTGTACAAACCATGGTCCCTAGGCTTGAAATGACTTTCCTCCTCTCCTCCTCACGTTTGACGTGTAAGTATTGCAGGGGGAAAAAAAAACCCAACGCTGTTTTCTGGCCCTCTGCCACCTCAGGGTGCTTCTGGCCCCACACAAATGAAAAAATAATTTTCCCCAGCTCGAGCTGAAAGCACTGAAAGAGGAGATGGGGCTCAATGAGATTCACTCGAAAGCGCTTGCCGACTGGCAGGGCTCGTGCTGGAATGGTAACTGTCAGCCGAGGGGATGTGCGAGGCCCCGGGGGACTGGGAAATGCTCAGTGGCTAGCTTGAAGAGGCAAAAAAAAAAATAGATTTGGGTTTTACACTCCAGTAAGCTTAATTTTAGCAGGAGGATGATTAAAAATTAATAAGATGGTCAATGTGTAGAGAGGGGAAGGCGTATCTGGAGGGATGCTGGGCAAGGCTAACCTAGTTTGCATTGGGCCTCGACGGGAAAAAGGTTGCTGTAAATAAAGGAAAGGGCTGGGGATGCCAAGAGCGCGGGCAGGGATGGATGTCCCCCTACCAGCCAGCCCCATGGCGTGGGTGCATATTTCGGCAGGGACAGCTCGTCTCCCCAGAGACGAAGCGACGCTGGTGGGATGCGGGCGATGCTGGGGTCAGCATCCTGCCCCGGGGTGGTCCGAGCCGCAGCCGCTTGCCGGCACAGAGAGGCTTTAACAGCCGTCTGGGTCCCAAGGATACGGTGTATATATTTCTCTTGGATGCCGCAGTGATCAGGCAGCTTTAAGGCTCTATGTAGGCACTGTGTTTTTGGGAAGGAGCGGTTAAATAGGTTTCCGCCTGTCACAACGGGGAGCCCCTCACCCAGGCATCTGGGCTGGCCGGGCAGCTGGCTTACTTAAACTGAGGTGGTGCCGAACGCCTGAGCTCCTCTGCGGTCCCACTGACCCGGAGTTCAACATCTGCTGCAGCTGGGCTCCGTGTTGCATTTCAATTGCAAAATAAGTTTTTTTGGGGGTTTATCTTTTGCTTTCCCATCGGCGGGACCCAGCCGTGCCAGTGGAGCTTTCTCCGCAAACCTTGCAGCACGGTTCCTAGAAGGAGAGCAACTTTTTCCCTCCTCTTTTCCAAGCCTTCACCGCTGACGGTAGGGGTTGGAAGCCGTCCAAGGCTGTCGGTATAAATCTCGCTGACCTTGTTTCACCATCCCTTAACTTGCAGTTCAGCATCTCCCATCAGCCGAGGCCGGCATCGACTTCCACTTTCTGGCTCATTTATTCCTTTTTCAGCTTTATGGTTTCATTTCCCAAGCTTGCCTGTTCATCCCTGGGTGGGCAGGGGGCTGAGGGGGGACTCCCGGCCCCTAAAAAACTCCTGGGTTTGTCCCTGCGAGGTTGCCAAGGCAAATATCTTGCAGGAATTTGGAGATGCAGCCATTATCAAGTGCTCTGCAAGAAGACGTGCTTTAGGGATGAGCTTGAGCCCGGCTCGCGGGAGAAGCAATGCTTGGAGGCGTAGTGCAATGCAGTTAGGTGGGAATAGTGGGAGATGCTTCCCCTCGGATCAGGCTGGGTGCAGGGCTCTGATCCCAGCAAATGCTGCCTGGATGCCATCAGGAGGACACGTGCGTGGTAGGGTTTGGGCTCCGTCCCCGTCTTGGTGCAGGGTGTGCATCTGTATGGGAATTTGTTGCTCCCCAGAAGGTTCTTGCTGTCATCCTTCATGCATTATTCCTATCTTCCTGCGATAACTTGATGTTGTGTTTACTGGCCAGCTGCTTCCAGGGGTCATTGACTGGCAGGGGAACGGCCTCATGCCACATGCTCGTGGGATGCTGGCCTCGCCGAGGCAGCAAAGAGGCTGGCAGCCTTTGGAGACGTGGGCTGCAGAGCGGCTGGTGATGGGAAGAGGGTAGGACCTTGCACCACAGGAGTTCGCTGCAGTTTCCCATCCCGGCTGGCCCAGCTGCTCTGGAGACCCGGCTCTCCCTTCTGGGTCTTGGAAAAGGGCATTGGGAGCCTGAGTCCTTCCAAAAATCCACAGCATCGTGTGCTACTTGCTTCCTAGGTGCTAAATCCATACGAAAATCTTGGTTTTCCAGCTGCAGCCAAGTCTCACCTTAAAAAATTGTGATGATGCCAGTGTGTATGGGGCCTCGTGGAAGAACGTTGCCCGTTGCTGCCATTGCCACTTGGCTTCGTAATAGCCTCTATTATCTTTGATATGTTAGCAGGAGGAGTTTGGTGGCAGGATGTATCAGACGTGTATATTTGCATTTATATTCTCCCTGAGCAAAGCTTGCGGCTCTGAGTTTGTGCATGGCT
This sequence comes from Aptenodytes forsteri, assembly GCF_000699145.1. Lineage (NCBI taxonomy): Eukaryota > Metazoa > Chordata > Aves > Sphenisciformes > Spheniscidae > Aptenodytes > Aptenodytes forsteri. The sequence continues at coordinate 5,276,884 of NW_008794452.1, read as the reverse complement.
GTTGCGGGTGCTTGTGTGCAGGGGAGCCAGGGGTGTGCCAGGGACCCAAGGGGTGTGCAAGGCAGATGGGCATGGCTTTGCTTTTGCACTTCTGGAGGAAAAGCCCAGAAGCCTTTAAGTCGTATCTCCGGACCTTTGTGGAGGATTAGGATAGCTAATTGGATTTTATTCAGGGTGCACTGCGAGCTCAGCGTCACAGCTAGGGAAAGCGCTGGCCTGAATAGGGAGAGGTCAGAGGAGATCAGAGAAGGCTGTGGAAAGGCAAGAAAATCCAAGTAAATGGCACAAAAACTCCTGGGTGTAAGCAGCTGCAAGAAATATTCAGATTAAACAGGAGGAAAAACTTTCCGAGATAAGAGAAGCAAGACACAGGGGAAAAAAAAAAAAAATGTCCTGGGGGCTTGTGCAGGGTCCCTCCATCTTTGGAGGTCTTAAAGCACGGATTAGGGAGAGATCTGCCAGGAATGATCCTGCCTCAGGGCAGCTGGAGACCAGATGACATGCCTGTCAGCTCTCTGCCTCCAAAAGCAGGGCTTCTGCTTCTCCTCCTCTTCTCCTGGATGAGCATGGCATCTTTGTAACCCTCCTTGGCGGTATTCTAGCAGTACTCCTAAAAATCCCCCTGGAAAGAGCTGAAATCCTGGAAAAGGGATGTCTTTCCCTGCTTCGGCTGGGGGGTGCTTTAGAGAGGGAGGGGAAGATGCTCAGGGGGCTTCTCTCTCCGAATGGCAAGGCTCCCCTTCTGCCACCGGCGCTGCAGCCGTAACTATTTTCTGGTTTAATCTCACGGCGGCTCTGCATGTCTGAGGGATGAGGTCATGCTTGCTCACCCACAGCCTGCTGGCGCTTGCCCTTTGGTCCCTCTAGTTTGGGGAGCTGGGGGTGAGTGGGATTGCACTCCCTGCAGAGGCTCTGGGTCCCTGCATGGTGGGGTTTTGGATGTCTCCCTAACCATCAAGCACCACCGCAGACCTTTGCCCTTCTCTGTGCATGGATGTGTGCTGCGCCCGGGATGGGCATAGGCATCGGGTAAAAACCCTGGCCGCCCCCCTGCCCATCTTACCTGTGCCTGGGATGCTAGTCCATCCCTCCCGGGGCTCCTGCTTGCTTCTTGCAGCCGCTTTTAAAAACACAAACCAAACCAACCGGCTGGAGAAATGCTTTTTTCCTTCTTCTTTCATTTTTTCTTTTCTCCCACTTCTACCACTTCTTGCCAGATATCAGCCCATTGTGAGGTTTTAAATCTCTGGGAAGAAGAAATGTGGTGACCGATGGCTGGAAATACAGCCCTCGCTTCTCGCTCCGGTAGATCCCGAGCTCCTGGCTCCTAAACTCATGATATTATGGGTAGAAAAGCCAGTTTAGGTAATTGGTGGAGATTGCTCTGATTTTATTAGACCTAATGCCCTCCCCTCCAGGAGGCTTGCACAGCTGAGCAAAATGACGGGTGCCCATAAAGACACAAAAAATAGACCCAATTAAGTTGTGGGGGTTTTTTAAGAAATCCTTCCAGCCTGGCATGAAGGTTTTCCCAGACCTCAAATTCAGGATTAATTGCACTTGGGGGTCTATAGCCGCATCTACTGCAGGCGGGGAGGGACCACCCCACGCGGAGGTTTGGGGCACGTCGCCTGGGCTCCGGCTCCGAGCGGTACCCGGCCGGGATGGGCAGAGCTTGGTCACACTGCATCTCTCCAGGATGGGCAGAGCTTGGGTACCGCCAGATAAAAATCAGTCTTTGGGAACACATGCTGGAGTCTCCCGGAGGGAAAACAATCTGGTTTGGGGTTTTAAAAGCAACAGCTGTTGGCAGCTTTCTTCTCTGGAGGCTGGAAAGAAAAACTGCTCCTCCCCAGACCTAGAGGTCACCTAGTAAATGGGAAAGTCCCCGAAAAGATGTCACTGGCAAATCTCAGGGCTGAAGAGAGAAGCGCCTGTTGAATCAGAAAGCAGAATTACAAAGTGTATTATCGATGGAGGAAATGGGAGCTTGAGATAAAATAGCATTCGAGGAGCCTTTTCCTGTTTTCCCCTCCATTTGAAATCAAAAATGGAAAGGAAAAGGTTAAGCCTAAAGTCAAGGAGAAGGGTCAGGGCAGAATTAAAGGCCAGGAGGGGAAAGGCGAAGCTAGGAGATGAAGAGGAGAATAGAGGGGCCAAAGCAAAGCGGAAGGACAGGAGGGAAAGGACAAGCAGGGAAGGAAAGAAAAGGACAAAACGGGGGGCAGAGGGGCCAGGGATTGCTGCAGGGGTTGCTTCTCCTCAGCTGCAGCTGAAATGGGGTGTTGCGGGGCTTTTGAGGGGCAAGAGTGAATGCGTTGGTGGGGAAAAGAAGCTGGGATGTCTGGGTACCCACGCTGCTGCCTTGGCCAAGTCCCCTCTGGGGTGTGTGAGACACCCAGGGTTTCCTCCTGCCCAGCTTGGGGTGATGCTATGACGCAGTCACTGTCTCTCCTCTCTGTTATTAATTTATTATTAACAAATTAAACTGTTGCAGATCTTGATTTAGCTTTCCTAGCAAGAAGTATCCCATGTTTGCCTTGCTTTTTCACTCTTCCCATCCTCTCTTTATGCTGGGAATTGGGAGGAAGAAGGCTGGAAAGAAGAGCAACTTCTTGTTTTTAAATGACGGTGTATTGATAGAGATAACACAAAAATCCACCTGCAGTGGTTGATCGTTTTAATATTTCAGGCAGGTAAGACCAACGGGTAGGGCTGATGCCACTGCAAGGGTGACAAATTAATATCTCAGCATCTTGGAGCTCACGAGACCCACCTAAGGGTCTTGTTCCCACCACGCGTAGCAGGTTATAGGATTGGTACCCTATACCATTTCTTTATTACCTTTAGTAGGTCTGCAGGTGGGGGGAGTCACGTCAGTCCATGGCCATCATCGTTCAGCCAGATTTACGCTGCCGAAGCCAACGGTTTGGTAACGCTGGGGAAGCGTTAATGGTCTAGAGGGACTGGATGAGTTCATGGATGAAGAAATAGTTTCTGCCCCTGCAAAAAAGTAATTAAATGATGTTTTGTGGAGCCGTTCTTCACAAGTAAAAATATGCTCTTTATTATGTGTTTCGGCATAAATCTATTTAGTCATAATTAGGGCTTGTTCCAGCTTTAGTGCTCTAACAGGTGCATATCTGCCTAAATCACCTAAAATGCTTGGAGCACAAATTCTTTTTCTATCTTAAATGCAAAGAATCTGTTACATATCACTTCTTGTGTTTAATTATGTATTGCACTATGCAACAGAAGCACGCAAACATTTAATTCGGGAAATAAAATCTGTTCTTCCAACTTGAAATTCTCTTTCTCTAGTTGAAGTAAGCTTATTCATCACTTTCTCTGGAGGTATCTTGTGGCTTTACCTACTGGGGTTTTTTGGTTGGATCTTGATCCCCGAGACCTCAGTGTCCCCTCCTCTCCCCAAAACCCAACGCAATCACCCAGCTAGAAGGCAAGGCTCTTCACCCTATCTGCAGCTCCAGAGTGATGCTTTGGCAGCATCCATTCTGCATAACGCAACTTGGAGAGCGCTGAAGTACCGCTTCCCTCAGCACTTCGCCAGAAATGGCTGCAGCAGGACCATCTCCGAGGGGTTCCCCATCCCCATGTGTGGATCCTTCCTCTGGCACCCTACAGCCCCACCATCCACCCACATCCACAGTGGCGGTAAGCAGGGCTTTCCAAAGGTGGCTTTTTTCAAACAGTGGTCCTCTCCTGCCACTCCTGGAATCACTGTGCTGCTAGGCTAGGAGCAAAGCTCCAACTGAGGTCCTACCAAGGAGATCCAAAATAATAATCCTAACGGTAGAGCTGATGTGAAGTTTGCAGCCTGGCACGTTGTTTTCCCTGCTGGCCTTTTCCATTGCGCTCTGGCTCCTGTGGCGGCTTAGACGATAAGGTCTTCAAGGCAGGGATTACCTCTTAGGCCAGGCTTTGTGTCGCTGAGCATAACCTGCACTGCCCCTGAGGCCCCAGGTAAGTATAATCCATGCACAACCAGCACAACTGGTATTACCGGTGCTGCAGCACAGCCCCCTCCCTGGAGCTGGCCTTAGAGTCCTGTCCAGAATGAGATTCAGAAGAAAAAAATAGCTGGGCCCAGCAAATGCAAACGGTACCAGAAGGCACGTTCCTCTGCGTTGATGGAGGTGAGGTTTGGGCAAGAGATGCTGAGGCCCTGCCCTAGGGGGCTCTGGTGGCCGCCTGTCCTCTGCCCTGGGCTTTAAGCATTCACGTGGTGGGTGTCTTCTGCAATGAAAATAAGCGATAAGAGAAGCCCCTTTACTCTGGCGTTGGGATTTGTTGAAATTCTGTTTATTTTTTAGGAGACTACCTAATTTATTTGCCCCTCGTAAGGGTGATAGTGAGGAACCTGATGAAACACAGCACGTACGGAACCGTGTGGCTCCCAGCCGCAGCGCTTTGGCAATGCCCTTTGGAAAACCCAAGAGGAGGTCATCCTCGGAGAGCCGGCAACACGGCATCCAGAAACAAGGCGCTGCTCCCGCGCAAGCGCCTTCTCCCATCATATCTCTTCCTAAAAACAGAGAGGAGGAGTTAGAAAAAAAAAAAAAATCATCCCAGATGTTTCTAAACAGGATGTTTACCTACACCTCATGAGGCGGCAGCGGTTTAAGTGCTGGGAGACGATTTGGCTCTCCCTGTGGAGCTCCTCTGTGCGGGGTCCCGCTCCAGCGTGGGGCCAGGGGTGGGTTTTGGGGAGAACCCCGAGGCAGGGAGGGACGGGGCTGAGCAGGGGGGGC
>NW_008794452.1:5270938-5271362 GCF_000699145.1 Aptenodytes forsteri | reverse complement strand
TGGTTTCAATGGGAAATGGGGGGAGATGGAGGCTGGGTGAGAAATAGTTGGCGTGCTTGGCGTGCGAGGGGCACGTCAGCCCGAGTTCGTTCTGCTACGCTTGACGCGCCCGGTTAAAACCACAGAGCGGAGCTGCGTTGGGAGGGAAAAGCAGTGGTTGGGCTTACCGAGCTCCGGCGGGGCTCGCCAAAGGCTCCCCCTGTTGGGCCGGCCACCAAAATCCCGACGCGTGAGCGGGATGCTCGGTGCCCGTCGCCGAGCCCTTTCCCTCCGCCTTGTCTCCGCAGAGCTCCTCCTGTCCGGCAAACTCGGCGAGTATGGTGTGATCGTCCCCTTCAGCGCCGACTGCCAGGGCCGCTTCCTCTCGCACGTGGTGTCCGGCGACGCGGTGGTGGGGATCGGCGAAGCCGCCTGTCCCCCGGCC